>NC_040912.2:49349093-49702802 GCF_004126475.2 Phyllostomus discolor
ATTACAGCATAAAAAGGAACAAGCTCTGCCCCTGTTACTAAAGCAACTAAAGTGTAAGTGTTAAGGGCCACGGGAGAAAGGTGAGAAACTGCTGAGCGCAATTCAGTGGGTTAAAGTAACCAAACGAAAAAGAAATGTAAGAGCATATCGCATGTAAGAGCAATTCTGCTTCAGGACACACGAGTACGCATGTGTGCCGTGTATGTGGGTTTGAGCATGCTTTGCAAGTCTGCATGCAGAGCCAAGCCAGATTACATAACAAAGAGTAGCTCTTCTGTGAGTCATGCTCAAACATCTGAAACCCATCTAGGCTGACTTTGTTCCATGAATGAAGCTAGATACACAAAAACCAGAATTTTCTTTTATTATACATTAATCAATAATTTTTTTCTCTGAGTAAGTACTAAAATGTGTCACTATTCAAACTTTAAATCTCCTTCACACGCCTCTTCTCATGTGAGAACTGGGAACCTAACATAAAAGCCCCATCTTAGACAACTTTTTAGCAGAACTGTCCTATGTGAAACTTTCAGTACTTGTACCACCATACTGTGACACAACTTTAACAAAGGCCATCTTGCTCCAACAAACAGGAAGACAAGCACTAGTTTAATACATACACATACAACAAACAACTAAACATAGCAGCTGGGACTATGAGAAATAATAGCTTGATTTTAATATAGCAAATCCCAGATCACAGCCTTTCCCATGCCTTTTCAACAACTAGCTGGTTAACATCCTCCAGTATGGTAACTGATTCTATGACTCAGGGCAGTGTCTTATTACCCGACTGGGACTGCTATGTTATCATCTTATTCAAGGTAAGTGATTTTTATAAGAATTTTATTCAGGTTAGTTTTACAGTACAGACGCATGACTTAGGGATGAGTGACCTCTTAATCTTTCAAGTTCTCCATGTTGGTTAGCGTCCCACTTTAAATTTTTTGAAGTCTCCACTTGTGATTCCAGTTTTAATTTTTTTGAAACCCACCTCTGCACAGAAGAGCATTTGGGAAAAATAATTCAGGCTCTTGTGTTGGCAGTGAAAAAATCTTTGCCAGTTATAAAGCATAGGACTCCCTTTTCTTTCTTTCTTTTTAAGCTTTTACTTATTTAATATTAGAGAAAGGGGAAAGGAAGGAGAAAGTGAGGGAGAGTATGTGGTTGCCTCTCGCATGCTCCCAACTGGGGACCTGGCCTGCAACCCAGGAATGTGCCCTGACTGGGAATCAAACCAGTGACCCTTTGGTTCGCAACCCGCACTCAATCCACGGAGCCACACCAGCCAGGGTAGGACTCCCTTTTTAATCAACAACCTTGGATTCTTATATTTCTAGTGATGTTACACCTGAATTTTCTACTACCAAAAGCTGGATGAAATAAGAGAGAAAATGATTATTTAAAGGACATACTACTTGTTGATTACTCTAGTTTCCAGTACTGAGTTCATTTTTAGAAAGTCACATAACTGGACTCCCTTACCTTATCTTCATAGAAATACATTCAAAGACCATTACACAAGGGGGGGTGAACCTAGGTTTACAGTTGTTTGTATGGATAATACAATAATTAATAAGTAATAGTACAAGAATAAACAGTTTTGCATATCACAGCTGTAAACCCACTTCTGCCCCACCCCGTGTGCTGTCAGACATTGTGGATAGTTTACATGGAGGCTTCCCATCCAGGATGCTGTGGTCACTTAATGGTGGTAAGTATTGGGTGGATCCCCTCAACCCCCAGGGATAATCATCTTGCTGAATGCATACATTTTCTATGCGTGCCATGATGTCAAAATGTTTGGGAAGTTCCGGCTGACTGAACAAACAGCCACATGAACATCTTATCGTTTATAACCTGCTACTAAAGACACTAGTCCTTAATCTACCTAATGTTCCTTAAAATCCGAATTGGTAAAAGGCCTATGGAAGCATTCAGCATTGAAAAGGATTTTCCCATTAAATTGGTATATTCTTACATCATGAGTATGAGTTAACTCGTTTTCTTTTTGAATGGGGTTTTAGGAAGCTCAATTCTGCATTTTGTGCTCAACTATACTAGCCATCTTTAGTCTAAATTATCTGCTACACTTACAGTTACTCACTACATTTCATCACTAAACAGTTCTTTTAATACTTTATTCAATAATTTTGTTATAGAATGTAACCTATGACCTATTTTGTAGATTGGATTGAAAATAGTAAATGAACGAATAAAAATTTCAGAAAAAATGTAACTATAAAAAGTCTGGTATTACTATTCAATATATTTCTGTAATAATGGAAAAATATTACCCTAGAAAGAGCATAATAAAATTTACCAGCTCAGTCTTGTGCACTGTAATTCAAAAACAGCACACACATAAACTCATTAGTCATTGATTATAAAGCTATACAGCTTTCTGGATTGCATAATAACTTTTGAGGTAAACTATATGAAAGTGCCGTTGTTGTAGGTCACAAAATGGTTAAATATTAGGAATTTCATATAGTTTATATGAATGAGAAAATGATTTATTTGCTAATAGGATATGGATATATTAGCGACAAGAATAGAATTACGTCTCACCTGAATGACCTCAGCATTCGATAGGACTTTCCTAAATCAGATACTCTTCTGCAGAATGGACCCACAGCCAACTCCATCTGAAATATTAAAAGATAAGACCCATAGCTTTAATGCAGAATCCTAACATGAATTGGGGACACACCTGGATCATAGAAAGTTGTAGCTTACAGTAAACTTAATTTTATCTGGACTCTGAGGAAAGCTTTAAGTCAATCAAATCTATTAAAAGACAAGAACTTAGGTGATTTTGGTACTTATTTAGTAAAAGGGCATAAAGTAAGACAATTCCTTAAAGAAAATAGAAAAACATTCTTTGTTACATAATAGGAGAAAGTTTTAGACCATTTCTCCATTAAAAACTCAGAAAAACTAAGGTTTTCAAGACTGTGTGCCTATACTTAGTAGATATAACAGGCCTTTTTATATTAAATATAAACAATGACAATTTTTTCCAAGCAAGCTCAAATGATTAAAAGCACTGACTGGGGAGGTAGCTCATCTGTGTAAGAAGTCCAATCTACAATGACTAAACTAGTTGTGTGGTCTTGAACTTAACCTAAGTCCCAGGTTTCTTATTTGTCAAATGCAGATGTATGTACTTCATAGTATTATGCAAATAGATAATTTCACAAAACTCTCTGTGCATGGCATATATAATAAGTGCTCTTTAAATGTTGGCAATTAGTGTGAATATTTTAAAAACTTTTTCTCATTTAAATTATTAGTAAATTACTTTACACCCTGACTCAATAATTTAACAACTACTGGTTTCACTTCTCTTTATATTCCTCCTTTGATTGGAAATTTTACTTGTTATTAATTGGAGTTTTAGGCTACCTATTCTTTTTTAAAAAAGATTTATTTATTTATGTGTGTATGTATGTATGTATATATGTATAGACAGATGGGAAGAGAGGGAGAGAAACATCAATGTGTGGTTGCCTCATATGTGTCCCCTACTGGGGACCTGGCCTGCAACCCAGGCATGTGCCCTGACTGAGAATCAAACTGGCGACCCTTTGGTTTGCAGGCCGGTGCTCAATGTACTGAGCCACACAGGCCAGGGCTTAGGCTACTTATTCTCTATCTACCAATTGCATATGCAAAGTTTTTGCACATGTGGCATTCAGATGATACTATCTCTGCACTCTTGCTATAAAGAGGACCCTAGTTAAGAATTGTTTAGAAAGTAGCTGAACGAAAGGCTGCTAGCTGCTAATGCAGCATCTTTCTTCAAGAAAAACATACAAAAGGAAAGTGAGGGCTTCCATCCTGCTGGCCATCCTTCTGAAAAACTGTTCAAATCTCCTTGCCATTGGAAGACCATGGAGACCTCCACAGCCACTCTTTTGAGAAAGATTTTTGACTACCTATTCATTACAAGTACCAAGCTAGACATGGGAATGAGAAGATGAATTACCCTGTCTTGTCTTCAAGGAGCTCTCTCAAATTTAGTGAACAAAAGGATATGTGTTTATCTAAATGATATAAATATTACTTAAAAAATCGTAAGAAAGGTGTGTGTATACATATATGCACACATACATATAGAGATACTGGATGATGAGTATTTAGCAAAATGCCATGTGGTATCAAACGCTTGGACTAAGTGTTGGGGAGAACTGGGGGGGCGGAATCCTTGAGACGGTCCTGAGGGTGACTTAAGGCTGGGTGAATTTCTCTCTTAATAGAGACACAGAGGATACATACTATATGTCCTGGAAGAAAACTCCCATGCTTGAAAAATGTGCTAAAATAGAGAATAAATAAGTAAAAAGTAAAAAGTTTAAGAAAGAAAAGGATTCTTGCCAACAATGCAAAACAGAACAGCTTTGAGCTGGTGCTCAATTCAAAAGACAGTGAGTGATGGATGGGCTGTTCCATGGGGCCTGTTTAGCTTATTTACTCCGTGAGAGTTTCTGTTTTTCTTCAGAATGGGTCATATTTACACCGAGCACAAAGTAAAAATGTGATTATCATGTATCTGATGGCAATTCCAATCATATACTAGCTCTGTGTGAATATGTGTGTATATAATAAATATGTTATGATGGTTTTTTATACACAAATTTTTTTGTCATTTTTTTCAACTACCCTAGTGGGTTTCATCATCTTCAAAGGCAAAACCTTTTGCCTTAAACCAAACCACCTTTGCCTTAGCACTTGAGCAGGATTGAATGTTAAAACAAATAAGTGGCTGGGAAAAAAAATTACAATATGAGAGAATACATGTATGATAGTGAATGGCTGTGTAATCTATGATAATGCAGGATATTTCTATGCCAAAGGGCAATTTCAAAATGTTAAGGGCTTAAAATTATTTTCTGATCCATAAAGGACCTCTAGGATACTGAAACCCACTTTCTTCTGCAGGAATTCCAGGAAGCAATACGGGCCATGTTTCGAAGGGGCAGGAGTGCCACCTTTGGAGGAGGCGACTCTGCCATTAGCTATGGACACGAAAGTGGCACGTGCAGCTGCCTCTCTTCAGCTCTCCTGTTAGGATGGAATGAGCAGTCGGCTGCAGGCCCAGTGAACTGATTACATAGCTGCTCCTCACCCGTCACAGACATTTGGTTAACCCCAGGGCATCTCTGGATGCTCCTAGGACACGCCTGCTCTGACACTGTTCAGGAGAAATGGCAATGGAATTAGAACAGAAAATAGAATCTTGAATATTTTGTTTTCTTTTAAAGTCTGTATTTCCAGGCAGAAGACCTATAAATAGAAACTGCTAAGAAGTACCACTGAGTAAATAATCTAATGCTAACACAAACAGTCATCCACTCCCTCAAGGAAGAAACAAAACTGAGAAGCAGAGGGGCGTATGTGCTTCAGAGGACATCGTGGACAAGTCCTTAAAGCGACTCTGACTCAGCAGAACCTCAGTGGCCTTGGACCAGCTTTGTGCTTCAGAACCACTGTGTGATTAGTGTCGACTCAGAGACC
This sequence comes from Phyllostomus discolor, assembly GCF_004126475.2. Taxonomy (NCBI): domain Eukaryota; kingdom Metazoa; phylum Chordata; class Mammalia; order Chiroptera; family Phyllostomidae; genus Phyllostomus; species Phyllostomus discolor. The sequence continues at coordinate 49,354,614 of NC_040912.2, forward strand.
ATGTGGTCACAGTAAGGAATTAATTACCTGCAGGAAACCACCTTGTGCTGTGACCTGATTCCTCAGGGGACTGGATGTTATGTCCCTCCTCCCCATGAACCCTCCAGATGGCACCCCGAAACTACTTCCTCTTCCACCTGCGCAATGGTACCAGGGGAGAAGTCAGGGTCCTGATGAAATCCTTAAATATATCATGTCTTTGCGACTGGACTCTATGCCAAATAATCAGTATCCCCAAATACCCGCCACTGGTCTCTTTATGAGCAGTTTCTTTTTCTGTTCTTTGTGCCTGAGGAGCGAGCACTTTCCTCACAAGAACTCTTTCGAACCCACAGAGGGTCTGCATGTTCCTGATCCCAGTGGCCTCGATTGCTTCATTTAATTTTGGATACAAACAGCTAGAACTTTCAATAACGAGGCAGTCTTGAGGCTTTCTAGTCCCCAGTTGATGCCTGTCATGAATATAAATGTAAGGGTGGTGCTATTTAAGCATGGTGACTGACCCTAGAAAAATACTCCCACCCAAGTACAATTCTGAAAGCTGAGGTGCAGCCACCACATAACTGCAGATGTAGCCAGATACCAAATCAAACAAAATGAAAACCACAAATCCATGTAGTCACTGTGTCATTTCAAATTTTTAAAAATATGGACAGAAGGATAATATAACAGCTGCATAATATTTGCCAGAATTACTGGTCAAAAACATGATTATGAGAGTACTCCCACCTGTCTTTCTTTCCCGGGCCCACCACCCACAGGACCAAGAAGCCATTTCCAAGGTAAACGGGGGGATGTTCTAAGACTGGGGCACACTGTATAGGAGTGAACAAAGGAATCAGCACCACAGAGGCTTTAGCAAACAACATCAGTGCAGGACTGGAAAACATACTATTAACACAGAGGAAATGCTGTATTGTAAACGTGTTGTCTCTATATATTTAAGCAATGAAAACACTGGATGCTCTGAAGCATAAGAGTTTCATTTAACTTAAGGGAAGGGACCTGGAAAAAGGTTTGGTTTATTGGGCAACATGTCTTAAAAAAGAAGGAATGCCAAATAAAATTCTGAATACCACAGTTTTCAGAAAGTGGGAGCTCAGCCCTGCCACTGGATGGTATGCAGTTTTCAGCAGGTGCCTGTCGTAGTAGGAAGGGTTAATGGGCAATGCTTTCCATCTCTCGAGAGTCATAGGCACCATATTAAAATGAAAAACAAAAGCCAAAAGCCTCTTCCTACAGAACTCTCGCTCTGGCCATCTCCTGGTCATCTCCTGCTCTCCTCCTCTAAGTGGACTTGAAGTACCTCCTCCAGGAAAGTGACTGAAGGACCAGCTGGAGCAGAACACAAATAAACCCATGGGGGAGGCAAAGGAGAGGAGAAAATAGGAACAGAAAAAACAAAATTAAGAAGGAAGGGGAAAAGAGGAATAGATATTCATTTGACTATAGCTCATGTTTTTTTCTTTTTATATTTAGTTATTGATTTTAGAGAAAGAGAGAGGAAGAGATGGGGGAGAGACACAGAGAGACAGAGAAATTTTGTTCCACTCATCTATGCACTCATTGGTTGATTCTTGTATGTGCCCTGACTGGGGATGAAACCCACAACTTTGGGGTGTTGGGACAATGCTCTAACCAACTGAGCTACCCGACCAGGGCTGGTAGTCACTGCGTCTTCATTTCAGTAACAGTATGTAAGCCCAGTAAGGGACAAGGAAGACACTATCTATATATAATTCTATTTAAGCTTAAGTTTACCTGTGTAACAAAGCAGAATATACAGGTGCCTTAGAATGAAGCTGATAAAAACGGGAAAGGTAAAAGGAGCCACATTAATGGTAACAATTAATTTCTGTTTTCTTGCTAAGGCTACCAAAGGCATATTTCCCAAAGGAAGGCTCTTTATTATGGTCTAGTGGTCTCAGGTATATCATTTGAGGATAAAAATGACATTTCTAGACTAATAGGTATGCAAAGAGCTAGCTCTCAAGACATCAGGTTATGTACTTGGTTCATTTTTGTGACTCTGTTGGGTGTGAGGGAGTGTCAGGCAACCACCACACTGGCACAAAGCATCCTGTCACATCCTTTTCTCTGTGCAGGAAGAATAAACCAAGACTTTCCCATACATACACACAGGTATAAATAAGGACATTAAAATTTGTTCATCTTTATAAGCTGGGGGATCTGGGAAACCACTATGAATACTCTATTTGAATAACTAGACTACTCAGGCTAACAGCTTTGAAAGGCTCAAAAGTGATTTCTCCTTTGACATGCTATGTAAATGGGAATTATCTGTTTCTGAATCTTTTAATTAAAGTGTATGCTTGAGATGTTTCTTCTTTGCCTCTGATACTATTAAAAAGTATAAAAAATATATCTTGGAGGACAAAGAAAAAATACTATCTATAAATGCTGATTTTGGTTCTGTTAGTTTAACGTCATTTTTACCTCACCCATATCGCAAATCTTGAAATGTGCCTACCACCCACAGGATAGGAACTTCCTAAATCAGAGGAAACGGAGATGTTTGGGGAGATCTGCCTTCCCTAAACAAATTCTTGGCAAAGATATTTCTGTTCTTGTATCTGATCAGTACAATAGTAGAACTCTGACTGTAAGTGGGTCCATATACGAGAAAGGTTCTTCATTTAATAGTGGGGACCAGCTCCTCAGACTCTTTATCTCCCGGCCCCTGTGCATCTAAAGGAATTAGAACACTGTCTTGGAATGTTGAGATGGCCACCAGAGGATTACACATGTGTAGGAGTTTTTTCTCTTTACATGACAACAGACAGACCCTTCACACTGTTTGAAGAATAAATTTCACTGCCTACATTATTTTCTAGCAGTCACTTTTATCCACGCTGCCCTGCCCTGGTGGGACAGTGAAACAGAGGAAGCCCCATGTTACGTGAAAGTGGGAGGTACTGCTTTACTGCAGAATGAATGACTTCACCTTGACTGTGAAGTGTCAAAGATAAGTGATGATTCTTTTATTAAATATAAAGAAAATAAGTATCTGCTATGAATTCTCTCCTATGAAAGTACATTTAAACGTTTTTATTTTTTACCAATTAGGTTTAAATGAATTTTTTTCCTCATACTTCAATGTTTTAAAACATCAAGAAATGCTTATTTATTTATTTACTCCTCACCCAAGGACATACTTTCATTGATTTTAGAGAGAGAGGAAGGAAGAGAGAGAGAGAGAAACATCAAATGGTTGCCTCCTGTATACACCTCAACCGGGCATCAGGCCTGCAACCTAGGTACGTGCCCTACTGAGAATCAAACCTGCAATGTTTTGGTGTACGAGATGATGCTCCAACCACCTAAGCCACCCGGCCAGTGCCGTATTTAGTATTGTATTTACAGATAACATTGAGGCTAAAATATTTTCCCCTTTGTAGCGATGCATCAACATACCTGTGCAAAATCAGCAGCAAGTCGCATTTTCCCACCTTCACCAAGAGGTCTTATGAGACTGGCATTGCGGATGAAAAGTTCAATTGCTCTTTGGGCAATGGCTTCAGTGTTATCAAAGACAAAGTCTGAGCATTCAAAGTGCTTAAAGTAGTCACTCATGACTCTGGCAATGAAACCTTGAAGCTCCTTCATATACAGAGAACAAGGAACATCAGGCTTTCCTGAGCTGGGTAATGACCTGTGAGAGAAAAAACAGCCAATGCACTAAAAGGGACTCTTTGACATTTGTTCTCCCTTGTGCTTATTTTAATCCCAAGCATTTTTTCCCTTATCGTGCAGAAATGACATTGCTTATTTTTGCTAAGAGTTAAAAGGCATAAAAAGGCATAAAAATGTTCAAATTATATCCTAAAGACTATTTTAAGATTCTGGGAAGATTACTGAGGGAATCATTAGAATTCATTTACCTAAAAATTATTAAAAATAAAATAGACAACCGTCTGTCCTGGATAATTCACAGGAGTGCCTTATGCACTCTCTGACCTCTGAGGTCTCTCTCAGCTTCACAACTCTGCACCCACTCATATGTTTTGCCTGGTTAGTGAATAAATAGATCCTGAAGTAGCATTTTACACTTTGTAATGGCAATAAATGCTGCCTTCCCTAAACAAATTCTTGGCAAAGATATTTCTGCTCTTGTATCTGATCAGTAAAATAGTAGAACTCTGTGGAATTGGTTATATAACAATACACATTGCACAAAATTTTTCCTCCCAGTTGATGAGGTTTAGAAAGGCTTTAATTTGGATCAACAACTAACGCCGGCTGATGATCCGCCCAATAGTCTTTATAATTTATAAGTGTTCACAATGGCTTTTTAAAGAATACATTAAAAGAATGTGAAGTAGTTACAGGAAAGAAGAGTTATATCAAAATTAGAAATCACCTAATGTTAAATACTAAATCATTTTTAAAAAATAAATCACGTGTTTCTGTATTCTGAGAATGACAGAGAGAAACTGGCAACGGTCTAGAGAAGAACTGACTCAAGCACTTAGAGTAAGAGAATGAGGTAAACTTATTTTCAAATACGGCAGTAGTTATTATAAGGAGAATGCTAATCAAAGGTCTTCTACTTCCAGAGGCAGAGGGAAATAGAGAAAGTAGCCAGAAATTCCAGGCAAGCTCTGGCAGTGCCAGAGACACACAGGGAAAGAGTGAGTTGTGTGGATTTAGAGAGAGGGCTATTTTCCCCCTAAGCCAAACCTACCCCCCACCATTCCCATGTTGGGCCCTCCCCACCAACCCCACACATACACAGCATTAGACTGAAGCACTGCACTAGCTCCACCCTGGTGATTCCTGGAGGCCCTGCCTTGCCCAGCTAGCACATGACTGTGGCACAGGCCAACTTGGGCCTGTGCTGCAGCATTTCTTAAAAAACTCTCAGGGAATTCTATGAGGGCTATGGGAGTGCCAGAGACATACAGGAGAGGCTAGGTTGTATGGCTTCAGGGTGAGAGCCTCTTTCCAGTACGCCTGATGGGCGCCACCTTTTCCATGCTGAGCCCTCCTTCCACAGGGCCCAATCTTAATCTGCTTTAGCATGATTCACTTGACTGGTCCAACCCTTATGACTCCTGAGATCCTGAGCCACCACAACAATCCTCAAGCCCTAGGCAGATGGTAGCTGGCCTCAGTGTACCTGAGACTTTTGCTAGGTGGCATCAGATCCAGCACTAGCGCTGAGTTTCAATCTGTATTAACCTGGTGAACACCACTAGCCCTCAGCTGGTTCCTCCGAAAAACCTATCTCACACAGCTCATGTATTATTACCTAAGGCTCTTCTGGAGGCTGAGCTTATCAAGCAGCAGCACCAGATCTCGAGGTGCCTCAAGCCTTTTGCTGACCTCCCCAGCACCGGTACTGGTGGCAGCAGGCCTTGGTACGCAGCTTGGCCCATCTCCTATGCACCTAGGCCAAGCACAAGCAGCTCCCAACCCTGGACTACTTTGTAACTCCTCACAGGCAGCCTCAGACAGGTCATAGGCAGCTTCTAACACTGAGCTGCAACAAAGTCCCTCCCAAGAGGGCCCAGAACCAACACACTCAGCAGCTCACTTCAGATCACAATAAGAGCATGACCTCATTAGCTCCACAGGTGGCACACCCAAAGGGAGTTCTCAGTGAGCACCAGAACCTTCAGGGGTACATTCTACTCCCTGGGGTCAGGCCCAATACAGCAGCTCGTATGCTGTGGTCATGGCCAATCCTCATGGACAGACAGTCCAAGGGTCAACCCCACCCACAGACATACCAATAGCAATCAAGGTTCAACTGTAACACAAGGACTCACATAACCCACACGAGAGACACTACTGGAACACCCAGCTCAAGTGACCAGGGATACTTTGCCACTGGGCCCTACAGGACACCTACCACATAAGGCCACTCTACTAAGACTGGGAGACATAGCAGATGTACTTAATACACAGAAACAAATAAGAAAAAGCAGTGAAAGTGGGGAGACAAAGAAACATGATGCCCCAAATAACAGAACAGAAGAAGTCTCTAGAAAAAGAATTATATGAAATGGAAGCAAGCAATTTACTAAACACAGAGTTCAAAAAAAAATACTTACAAAGATGCTCATGAAACTCAGAATTTCGACAGAATAAAAAATGACATAGAAACTATAAAAAAGACACAATAAAAAAGGAAGAATAAAGTAATACAAAGAAAGATAAACTAGAGATAATCAAAATCAGGTTAGATGAAGCAGATGATCAAAACAGTGATTTGAAAGACAAGGTAGGAGAAAATACCCAATCAGAGCAGAAAAAAAGATTTTTTTATATGAGAATATTTTAAGGGACCTGTGGGACAACATCAAACATAACAATATCAGCATCATAGCAGTACCAGAAGGAGACGAGAGCAAGAAATTGAGAACCTATTTGAAGATAATTGCCTGAAAATTTCCCTAATGGTGAAGGAAAAAGGCACAGAAGTCTAAGAAGCACAGAAAGTCCCAATCAAGATGAATCCAAAGAGACCCAACCAAGACACATCATAATTAAAATGGCAAAGGTTAAAGACAAATAGAAAATCCTAAAGACAGCAATAGAAAAACAGTTAACTACAAGGGAGTTCCCATAAGTCTGTCAGCTGATTTCTCAACAGAACCACCACAGGCCAGAAGGGAATGGCATGAAGTATTCAAAGTAATAAAAAGTGAGGATCAGAAACCAAGATTACTCTATCCAGCAAGGCTATTGTTTAAAATTGAAGGTGAAATTAAGAGATTTTTAGACCAAAAAAGAAAGGACAAGGAGTTCATTACCACCAAACCAGCATTGCAAAAACTGTTAAAGGCAGTGATTTAAGAAGAAATTCAGAAAGAGAGAGAGAGAAACAAGCAATGCAGAGAGATGAGCTCAGGCATAAAGAATTTAAATTGTAAGAAATAATGACCTATTGATGATAACCTTAAATGTAAATGGAGTAAATGCTCCAATCAAAAGACACAGGATAGCTGAATGGGTAAGAAAACATGACCCATATATAAACTTTCTACAAGAGAGCCACATCAGAATAAAAGATTTACACAGGCTGCAGATGAAGGGATGGAAAAAATATTACATTCAAATATAAACTAAAAAAAGCTGGGGTAGCAATACTTATATCCGACAAAATATACTTCAACACAAAGGCCATAACAACAGACTAAGAAAGTGATGAAATAACACTAAAAGACCAATCCAACAAGAGGACATAACCCTTGTAAACATATATGCACCCAATATAGGAGCACATAAATATATCAAAAAACTCTCGGTGGACTTTAAGGGACAGCAATGCACTGATACTAAGGGATTTTAATACCCCAGTGATATCAATAGACAGATCTTCTAGACAAAAAATGAGGAATGAGAAATGTTGACACAATAGATCAGATAGATTTAATTGTTATTTACAGAACATTTCAACCCAAAGCAGCAGAATACATATTCCTCTCAAGGATACATGGAACAGTTTCAAGGGCAGACCACATGTTAGGACACTAAATAAATCTTAACAAATTCAAGATTGAAATCATACCAAGCATCTTCTGAGATAACAATAGCATGAAACCAGGAAATCTACTACTCAAAAAATAAAAAAAACAAAACAAACAAACAAAAAACCCTCAACTACTCAATAAAAAAAAACTCAAAGACATTTAAACATATGGAGGCTAAATAACATGTTATTTTTTAAAAATATGTTTTATTGATTATGCTATTACAGTTGTCCCATTACCCCCCTTCATTCCCCTACACCCTCTCACACCCACATTCCCCCCTTTAGTTCATTTCCATGTGTCATAAGCTCTTTAGCTTCTACATTTCCCATACTATTCTTACCCTCCCCCTATTTTCTACCTACCATCTATGCCACTTATTCTCTGTACCTTTTCCCCCTCTCTCCTCCTCCCACTCCCCCGTTGCTGACCCTCCATGTACTCTCCATTTCTGTGGTTCTATTCCTGTTCCAGTTGATGGCTTAGTTTGTTTTTGTTTTTGTTTTAGGTGTGGTTGTTAATAATTGTGAGTTTGCTGTCATTTTACTATACATGTTTTTTATCCTCTTTTTCTTAGATAAGTCCCTTTAACATTTCATATAATAAGGGCTTGGTGATGATAAACTCCTTTAACTTGACCTTATCTGAGAAGCACTTTATCTGCCCTTCCATTCTAAATGAAAGCTTTGCTGGATAGAGCAATCTTGGATGTAGGCCCTTGCCTTTCATGACTTGGAACACTTCTTTCAAGCTCCTTCTTGCTTGTAAGGTCACTTTTGAGAAACCAGCTGATAGTCTGATGGGAACTCCTTTGTAGGTAACTGTCTCCTTATCTCTTGCTGCTTCTAGGATTCTCTCCTTCATTTTACTCTTGGGTAATGTAATTATGATGTGCCTTGGTGTGCTCCTCCTTGGGTCCAACTTCTTTGGGGCTCTCTCAGCTTCCTGGGAGTCCATTTCCTTTGCCAGATTGGAAAAGTTCTCCTTTACTATTTGTTTAAATAAGTTTTGCACTTGTTGCTCTTCCTCTTCCTCCTTCTGGTACCCCTAATATTCAGATGTTGGAACTTTTAAAGATGTCCTGGAGGTTCCTAAACCAATCCTCGTTTTTTTGAATTCCTGTTTCTTCATTCTTTTCTGTTTGGTTGTTTCTTTCTTCCTTCTGGTCTACTCCATTGATCTGAGTCCCAGTTTTCTTCCCATCACTATTGGTTCCCTGAGTATTCTCCTTCATTTCACTTAGCATAGCCTTCATTTTTTCATCTAATTTGCGACCAAATTCAACCAATTCTGTGAGCACCCTGATCACCAGTGCTTTGAACTGTGCATCTGATAGGTTGGGTATCTCTTGGTTGCTTAGTTGTATTTTTTCTGGAGCTTTGATCTGTTCTTTCGTTTGGGCCATTGTTTTTGTCTCCGTGCGCCTGTTATGTAGTGAGAGGCGGAGCCTTAGGTGTTGACCAGGGCAGGACAACCCTGTCACTGGGTTGTGACACTGTATGTGGGGCAAGGGTCCAAGAGGGAACAATGGCATTTGCTCAGTTCTCTGCTGGATTTCAGTCACTTCCCCCACTTTCCATAAGCAAATTGGGCTCTTCTGGTGCTGATTCCCATGTGGGTGGGTTTGTGTACATTCTAGGACCCTGTGGGTCTCTCCAACAAACTCTCTTATAGGCTGGGAGTTTCCACTGGCACCTCAACCCCCACAGGTATTTTCAGTCAGTGTTTTGAGGCTTTATTTCCCCACACTGGAGCCCTAGGTTGTGTGGTCTGTCTCACTCCCCAATTTCACCTGGTCTATCTGCATGCGAATGAGGAGCCCCCCAGTCAGCCAGCCTCCTTGCGTGCAGTGCCTCACTTCACAATCACCTCCTTGCTGGGTCTGCCCTTGCCACCCCACGCCCAGGGTCTGCCAGCTGCCACCTGTGCACCTAGGGTCTGCCCGCTACAGTCTTGAGCACCAGGGATGCCTTACGTGCCTGGTGTCACCACTTTTTGTGCCTCGACCCCTCCCCGCTGGCTGCCCGACTCCCCCCATCCTACCAGTCTGGATGAATGTGTCTATTTTAACTCCTTGGTTGTTTGACTTCCATACAGTTCAATTTTCGGTTAGTTCTGATTGTTATTTTGTTTCTAAATTGCTGTTGTCCTTATTTTGGTTGCTCAAAGAGGCACAGTATATCTACCTATGCCTCCATCTTGGCTGGAAATCCTAAACAGCATATTACTAAACAATGAATAAGTTACCAATGAGATCAAGTAAAAAAATCAAAAACTATCCTGAGACAACTGAAAATGAACACCTTTCGCTGTATGGACAGTGAAAGCAGTCTCAAGATGGAAGTTCATAGCATCCCAGGCCTACCTAAAGAAGATAGCAAAACCTCAAATAAACAATCTAACCTTATACCTGAAATAATTACAAAAGAACAACAAACAGAGCCTAGAGTTCCTGGGCTAGTGTGGCTCAGTGCATTGAACACCAGCCTGTTCACTGAAAGGTAACTGGGCCAATTCCTGGTCAGGGCACATGCCAGGGTTGCAGGCCAGGTCCCCTGTAGGAGGTGTGCAAGGGGCAACAACCAACTGGTGCATCTTTCACACATTGATGTTTCTCTCCCCCTCTCTCTCCCTCCCTTCCTTTCTCTCTAAGAAGTAAATAAATAAAATCTTTTAAAAAACCCACAAAAAAACAAAACCCAGAGTAAGTAGAATAAAGGAAATAATAAAGATCAGAGCAGAAATAAATGACAGAGATCAAAAATTAGATATAAAAGACCAATGTAACCAAGAGCTGGTTGTTTGAAAAAATAAATAAAATTGATGAATGCTTAACCAAACTCATTCAGAAACAAATAAAGAGGACCCAGACAAATAAAATCAGAAATGAAAGAGGTGAAGTAACAATGAACATTACAGAAATACAAAGAAAATACTGTGAACAAATACATGCCAAAAAAATCGGACAACCTGGGCAAAATGGAAAAATTCTTAGAAACACATAATCTTCCAAAACTGAGTCAGGAAGAAACAGAAAACCTGAATAGACCAGTAACAACTAACAACGCAGAAGCAGTAATAAAAAACCTCCCAGAAAACAAAAGTACCTGGAGCAGAAAGCTTCTCAGGCTAATATTACTGAACAAAGAAGAAATAACACCTATCCTCCACAAACCATGCCAAAAAATTTAAGGAGACTCTGAAGCATTTTATATGAGGCCACCATTATTCTATTCCAAAACCAGATAAAGAGCCCTGGCTGGCATGGCTCAGTGGATAGAGTACCAGCCTGAGAACCTAAGCATCGCCAGTTTGATTCTCAGTCAAAGGACATGCCTGGGTTGTGGGAAAGGTCCCAGGTAGGAGGCACATAAGAGTCAACCACACGTTGATGTTTCTCTTCCTCTCTTTCTCCCTCCCTTCTCCTCTCTCTAAAAATAAGTAAATAAAATCTTTAAAAGAGAGAGGAACATGGCAGAGGGGTAGGAAGGAGCAGATTCCACTTTCCCCTACACATGGAAGAAAAACCTAGCTCATCTACAGAGGAACAGAATAAATAGCCAACAGTACCCCAGCATATATGAAAATAGGAGACCAAAAATTGTAGTGGACATTGATAAACCAGACAGTAAAGAAAGTACTTCAGGACAATAAGGTCCCAGGGACCAGTGCAGGGACCAGGGTGGCTGCAGCCCCAGGCCCGGCACTCGCTGGGTCTGCCACAGGGTTCTCGAGAGAGAGCTGGGTCAACTGATCCCTCCCCAGCCAAAAAAGGTTTGAGCAGCACCGGGACAAACCTGGTTGCTTGAAGTTGCAGAAAGGGGAATAAGGACTAAGTGGCAAACACACAGGGGCTGAGAGCACTCATGGAGTCTGTGGACACCAGCTGTGGAGAGTTGAGAGTTGGGCTGTGTCGGGTCCTAAACCGGATAGTCCCCAGAGTGGTTGGAGAATTGGGCTGTGTAAGAGGCCAGGCCACCGTATGGAGCGGCAGGCTTGAGTAGGAGGAATTTCTCCAAAAGAAAAAGTGAAAAAAGAGATACTGTTTAGGGAATTCTCCTGCAGTAGTTGCTCTGGCCTCCTCCCCACACAGCCAGGCAGGACTCCTGAGGTGGCGAGGAAAGCCCTGCATGCACTCACTCCCATTGCCCTGAGAAGGATGCTCACCCGAACCTGAGAGTCGGGTGTTCACCTGAACCTGAGAGACTGGAGGCACCGAGTGCGTTCTGTGGAAGGTACAAAGCAGACACCTCTAGCCCTGGGAAGAGTGCGAGCCCCAGGCTAACTGAGTGTGGATCAAGAAGGGAGAAAAGCAAAACCAATCGCCCCTCAGACTGCTGCAGCCAGCAAGACCAGCAAAACTGGTCTGACCAGTTTGAAACCAGCAGGAGGCTTTTTTTTTAAGTAATTGTTTATTTTTAAATATGTATTATTTTTTTATTTCTCAGTCTGTTTTTCTTCTCTTTCCTTCTATCTTATTTTATTCCTTCTTCCTTTCTTTCCAATTTTATCTCTTCTTCCTTCCTTCTTATTTTCTTCTTCTTTTTTTTTAAATACCCACAAGTGAGACAGGAAAGCCTGGAACTGTGAAAAGACCAGAGTTGGACCCAAAAAGGGGTCATCCCAACAGCTGAGACAGTGACACAAATTATACTTTGCTATTACAGAGAACTGCCAAGTTATTTACATAATTGTATTATTATTTTTTCATTATTCTTACATCTTTTATTTTAATAGTATTTTTGTCTTCCTCTTCTCTCTATTTAGTCTTCTCTGCTTGGCTGATTAAACTGTATCATTTGACAGGTTTCCCCTTTTCTCTCTTTCATACTGTATTGCTAATTTACTGTCCTTCCCTTCACTTGTGTTCCATTAGCACACTACTCAAGGTCCTATACTCCCTATTCTTGTTATCCAGATCACATAGATTCTGTCATATGATTGTTGCTCTAATATTATTGTAAATAATAGCTGTTCCATACAATTGTAAATACTACACAACACCCCTCCCAGATCTTAGCCCGCTTCACCGTCTCCTGAACTCTATTATTGTAGTGGTTAACTCTCTTCTCTCACACACTACACCTATTTACTATCTTTTACTCTCACCTTACCACAGAGAATGACCCCCCACAACCTCACTGCTTTCTAGATCCAACTAACAATCTTTCCTTTCCCAACAAGAGTCTTATCTTCTTTCCATCCTTTCTAAAAAGTGGCTACTTGGGTGGAATATCACAGTTAACACTATACACAGCCAACGGATCTCCTGTCTCTTCTCTACCAGCTGCTAATATAAATATTATAGAATACTCTCTTGCTGACTTAAACCAATTTGCCTTCCCCCTCCAACTGATTACAAAAAAGAGTAGGTGGAAGCTGTGAACACCAGGATACCCACTGGAAGAGGATACCCCAAAACAAAGGAACCACCAACAGAGAACAACAGAAGAAGGCGAAGGAAGGACTGGAAGCCACACTAACCTCAATCCAGGACCTATCTGGAAATACAACTAAATAGTAGAGAAATTACCCAGAACAAACAACTGAACAAGAGCAAGAGAGAATCCTTAAAACCTTGTATACATGGAAGAACCAGCTTCAACACAACCTGCCCATAGCAGCACAACAAAATACAAGAGGTGTTGGACAGAGGGAACCTCAGTTAACCAGCTGGTGGGAAGGACCCACCAAAGAAAGACCCAACAACAATCAAAACCCAAAGACAAACACAGAGCCAACTTAAATGACAGTCCAGTACCAGTGGGCTCGGGAGATCAAGGAGATGGCACCACTGAATCTCACAGGCATTCTACCTAAGAAGTCCACACCATAAATCCAGGGAGCCAGAACACATCAATATAAGAAGCTGAGGCTAAGAAGAAGAGTCTCACAAACAATGGGAAGACAAAGAAATAATCCCCAAATGCAAGGAATAGAGGAAGACTCAGAAAGAATACAAAATGAAATAGAAGCAACTCACCTATCAGATACAGAGTTAAAAGCAATGGTTATTAGGAAGCTCAATGAGCTCACAGTGAATTACCAGAAACTACAGGGAAACTACAATGAACTCACTGCAAACTATATCAATGCGAAAAAGGAAATAGAAACTATCAATAAAGGGCAAGAGGAAATGAAGAATTCAATTTCTGAACTGAAGAACACAGTAGAAGGAATCAAAAGCAAGACTGATGAAGCAGAAGATCAGATCAGTGAGCTGGAGGACAAAGCAGAAAAAAAAAGAAAGACAAAGAAAAGGAAAAGAGGCTCAGAAGAATGAAGAGGGATTAAGAGAAATCCAGGACAATATGAAACGTAATAATATCCGTATAATACGGATACCAGAAGGAGAAGAAGAAGAGCAAGGGATAAAAAGCCTATTTGAAAAAGTAATGATGGAAAATATCCCTAATTTGATGACAGAAAAAGTCACACAAATCCAAGAAACACAGACAGTCGCCATCAAGAAGAACCCAAAGAGGCCCACTTGAAGACACATCATAATTAAAATGGCAAAACTCCAAGACAAAGAGAGAATCTTAAAGGAACCTAATCAACAAAACAAACAAACAAGGAAAATATAACCAAAGACACTGAAATAGAGAACAGGCTGACAGTGACCAGAGGGGAGAGGGGAGGAAATTTCAGGGGAAAAGGGGAAGGGTTTACAGGAACAAGTATAAAGGACACATGGACAAAAACAATGGCGGGGGGAGGGGAGGGTTGGAAACAGGAAGGAAGTGGGGGAGGGCTGCGGGTTGTGCTGGGATGGGAGTAAAGGGCAGAAAACTGTACTTGAACAACAGGAAAGAAAGAAAGAAAGAGAGAGAGAGAGAGAGAGAGAAAGAAAGAAAGAGAGAAAGAGAGAGAGAGAAAGAAAGAAAGAAAGAAAGAAAAAAAGAAAGAAAGATAGAAAGAAAGAAAGAAAGAAAGAAAGAAAAACATGTCTAGAAAAAAATCTTTAAAAAAACAGATAAAGAGGACTTCCAGCAAGATGGTGACATAGGTGGATGCACCATACCTCCATGCACAACCAAGATTAGAACAACAACAATTTAGAGGCAGAATAACACACAGAACTGACAGAGAATTTATCTGAATGGAAGTCGGACAGCCAAGAAGTTGAAGTAGACCCGTTCATCCAGACCAGTAGAAGGGGTGGAGAGGAGCAGCCAGACATGGGTCGCGGCACGTGGAGATCAGGGAGAACTGGGCACATAAGGCAACCGGGAGCACGTAAGCCTTCTGGGATGCGCAAGATTGCAGCGGTGGACCCTGAGTACGCAAGCAGCGGCTGGCAGACCCAGTGAGGTGGCATTGTGGACCAGGGCAGAGCGTGCAACCCAGAATCCCAGAGGGGTTACTGAGGTCCCACTAGAATGGAGCAACGGCCATTGTTCCCTCCCGCCCCTGCCCCCACCCCCACATACAACGTCACAATCTAGCGACTGGGGTGCCCAGCCCCAGTGAACACCTAAGGCTCCACCCCTCACTGTAACAAGAGCGACCAGACCAAAAAAAAAAAAAAAAAAGGGAGAGAGACAGAGAGAGAGAGAGACATGTCTCCAACAGAAGAACAGATCAATGCCCCAGGACTCATCCTTTTGAGCTACCAAGAGATAGCCAATCTATCAGATGCACAGTTCAAAACACTGGTGATCAGGGAGCACATGGAGTTCGTGGATTTGGGGCGCAATTACATGAAAAAATGCAGGTTACCATAAAAGAGATGAAGGAAGATGCAGAGAACCAATAGTGAAGGGAAGGAAACTGGGACTCAAAACAATAGAGTGGATCAGAAGGAAGAAAAAAAACAACCAAACAGGAAAGAATGAAAAAATAAGAATTCAAAAAAATGAGAAGCTTAGGAACCTCCAGGACATTTTTAAATGTTCCAACGTCTGAATTATAGGGGTACCAGAAGGGGAAGAGGAAAAGCAACAGACTGAGCACGTATTTGAACAAATAATAAAGGAGAGCTTCCCCATTCTGGCAAAGGAAATAGACTTCCAGGGAGTCAAGGAAGCTCAGAGAGTTCCAAAGAAGTTGGACCCAAGAAGAAACACACCAAGGCACATCATAGTTACATTACCCAAGAGTAAAATGAAGGAGAGAATCCTAGAAGCAGCAAGAGATAAGGGGACAGTAACCTACAAAGGAGTTCCCATCAGGCCATCAGCTGATTTCTCCAAAGAGACCTTACAGGCAAGAAGAGGCTGGAAAGAAATATTCCAAGTCATGAAAGACAAGGACCTATATCCCAGATTGCTCTATCCAGCAAAGCTCTCTTTTAGAATGGAAGGGCAGATAAAGTGCTTCTCACATAAGGTCAAGTTAAAGGAGTTCATCATCACCAAGCCCTTATTATATGAAATGTTAAAGGGACTTATCTAAGAAAAGAAGATACAGAAAAAACATGTATAGTAAAAGGACAGCAAACTCACAATTATTAACAACCATACCTAAAGCAAAACCAAAAGAAACTAAGCAAACAACTAGAACAGGAACAGAACCACAGAAATGGAGATCACATGGAGGGTTAGCAACAGGGGAGTGGGAGGAGGAGAGAGGGGGAAAAGTACAGAGAATAAGTAGCATAGAATGTAGGTTGAAAATAGATAGGGGGAGGGTAAGAATAGTATGGGAAATGTAGAAGCTAAAGAACTTGTAAGTATGACACATGGACATGACTAAAGGGGGGGATATGGGTGGGAGAGGGTGCACAGGGTGGAGGGGAGTAAAGGGGGAAAATGGGAGAACTGTAATAGCATAATCAATAAAATATATTAAAAAAACAGATAAATTAAAAGAGAAAAAAATTAGGCCAATATCCCTGATTCTCATAGATGCAAAACTCCTCAACATAATATTTGAAAATCAAATCAGCAATAATATTATAAAGATCCTACATCATGATCAAGTGAGATTTATTCCTAAGATGCAAGGTCAGTTCAATATCCACAAATCAATCAATGTGAAACACCACATAAACAAAATGAAGGATAAAAATCATATGCCCATATGAATAGATGAAGAATAAGTATTTGATAAAACCCATTTTTGATAAAAAAAACTCTCAGCAAAGTAGAACAGAGGAAATATATGTCAAAATAGTAAAGGCCATTTATGACAAATGCAGAGCTAATGTCATATTCAACAAGGCAAAACTGAAAGCATTTTCCTTAAGATCAGGAACAAGACCAGAATGTCCACTTTCACCACTCTTATGTAACACAGCAGTGAATGTACAGGCCACAGCAAGGCTGCATTATCAAAACACCATGGTACTATCATAAAAAATGGACACATAGATCAATGGAATAGAATGGAGAGCCCAGAAATAAACCCACACCTATATGGTCAATTAATACATTACAAAAGAGGCAAGAACATACAATGGGGGTAAAGACAGTCTATTTAATAAATGGTGTTGGGAGAACAGGACAGATATATGCAAAAAATGAAACTAGATCACCAACTTACAGAACATACAAAATAAATTCAAAATGGACAAAAGACCTAAATGTAATAGTGAAAATCATAAAACTCTTAGAAGAAAATACGGGCAGTAAAATCCCTGACATTTCTTTGAGCAATCTTTTTGATACATATCTTTGGATAAGGGAAACAAAAACAAAATAAATAAATGGGAGTATATAAAATGTTTTTGCACATCAACAAAATCAAAAGACAACCTATTGAATGGAAGAGGATATTTGCCAATGACACATCAGATACGGGGTTGCTATCTAAAATTTATAAAGAATTTACACAACTTAATACCAAAAACACAAACAATCCGGTAGAAAAAAAAAAAAAGCCTTAGTCAGGGTGGCTCAGGTGGTTGGAGCATCATCCTGTAACCAAAAGGTTGTGGGTTAGATTCCCAGCCAGGGCATGTACTTAGGCTGCAGGTTCAATCCTGGATCTGGGTACATGGGATCCCCTCGATGTGAAAGATCCCCAGTCTGTGTGAATACACCATGCTACCAATCAATGCTTCTGTCTTGTATCAATGTTTCCCTCTCTCCCTCCCTCTCTCCTTTCACCTCTCTCCAAATAAATAAATGAAAAAATGTCTTCAGGTGAGGATTAAAAAAAATGAGCACAGAACCTATACAGACATTACTCCAAAGAGGACATACAGATGTCCAATAGACATATGAAAAGATGCTCAAGGTCACTAATCATGAGAGAAATTCACATTAAAACTGCAATGAGATATCACCTCAAGCCTGTCAGAATGGCTGTCATTAATAAATCAACAAACATGTGTTGGCATAGATGTGGAGACTGAGGGGAAAAAGCTGCCAATTTCTGTCATATCTTCTTATGCCTTATCAAAAGCACTATTGTTATCTTGATACTACTCTGGAGGATTGTTCCTAGAATTTTAATCTGATTAGTAGAAGTGATTTCCTGGATTAGAAAATAACATACTAAACAAGTTCCGTAAGCGTGTTTTGATGTAATTAAAATTACCTATTATACAGAATCTTGAAATATATATGATTAATTCTCATCTGGACTAGAAGCTTGATTTAAATTTACCAGAATACAAAACATGCTTGGCAATTATTAAAGCTTAATTTTCCAAATTATGCCAAAACTTTTAGTAAGAGGTTCTCCACTGATAAGGTACAGTAGGAAGTAGTGCAAAAATGTAAGAGTCTTTATGTCGAGAGCCTGCATGTAGAAGTTGAAGACAGACTACAAAGGCATCTGACAAGTGGTAGATAGTCACCTTCTGTGTGTGTGTGTAACTCTCCCTCCCTCATCCATCACTTCAAAGACCCATGGTGTTCCTACTTTACTGCCTTCCCTCCCCCATTCACAGTAATTAAACACAAGTCATTTTATATTAAATAAAAGAATTTCAATCAATATACTAAGTCAATCATTTATATTTTAAGCTCTAATTACACACAATGGCCCTATTAAATTGATTTCAACTACCAGGAAACCATGTTGAGGACAACTTTTTAAATAGCAAGGAATTCTGGAACCACACTACAGGTAAGGTTGGCCTAGAAGGTTAACCTGATTTATTCCTTTTACCTAGAATAATTGCAGAGGGCTTAGAAGGGCATGCGTCCACTTTTGCTTTCCCAATTGTGTCCCCTGGAGGCTAGTCCTATTATGAAAGCGATGTCTACTTCTTGAGTAGTTTAATCTAACTTTACATTTCATGTAAGCCACACATAGATGACATGACATATCAGAATTATTAATAACAATATTCCAGAAAAGAAATGTGGGAACATTATTGTTGCAGAAGCAATATTTTATTTTTTAAAAGATTTTACTTATTTATTTTTAGAGAGAGAGGAAGGGAAGGAGAAAGAGACACATCAGTCAGTTGTCTCCTACACGTCCCCTACAGGGTTATCTGGCCCAAAACCCAGGCATGGGCTTTGACCTGGAATCAAACCAGCAATCTTTCAGTCCACGAGGTGGTGCCCAAACCACTGAGCCACACTGGTCAGGGTGATAGGAGCAACACTTAAATACAGTATAAAGCAACAGTGCCCATAGTCCTACACTGTCATATACAGAAAATGGCTTCAGTAGAATCTCAAATGTCTGCTGTACATGAGAGAGCCGAAACGGAACCATCAAAGACATTTGGGGAAAAAATACAGATGTTATACACTGTAAAATAATGCTTCAAACTCTTGGCAACTGCAGTAGTTAAAGAACCACACTGGCTCACCAGTATTTAGGCAAACTAGTAGGAACATACCTATTTGGGAAACCAACTTTTAATGTTTAAGGTGTTATTTGTAGGCACTAGTTTGGCTCACTAATATAATTACTGAAGTAAATATATGACCACTTTAATAAAATAAGCCTTTAAAATTCACCTTGTTTTTGCTTCCTTTTCAGAGGAACTTATGATTAGTCTAGCTGGAACCTTTCATATCACAATTAAACAATGTTCATGTCCTCCCAGGTACTGGTATCAGCAATTTTACAGTCCTGTATCCAAATATGATAGCATCTTTTTGCAGAATCCACTTTACCCTTCTGTGCTAAGATTCTTACCATTATTAAAAATATAGGTTAACCTTATCACCCTTCAAAAGATATATTGTAAATGAAATGATAAATGATTTAAAAAATTAAAAGAGAGTGCAATAGCCACACAAATTTTTCACAGACTTGTGGCTAGAAATTTAATAGACTATTTTTTTAAACAACATGAATATAAAGAGAAACAAGACAGTTAAAAAATAGTAACTAAATGTAAACTAGGAATATAAAATATACACTTATATTTAGTATTTAAATGTTTAACTCTAGAGTGTGTTTTTTTTAAATCACCTTAAGCATTTGTGAATAATGTGGATAAAAAAGGCATTCAATGGAAAATAGTACGTATCATAAAGTAAAATGATAATAAGTTCCTAACTGGGCAGATTTCAGTGGGCAGTCATACCCTGGGCTTATAACTGTAGTGAAAGGTTTACTTTTGCTTTAAGCAAGCCCTACCCATTGTTACTGTGCACTTAGGTTAACACACCTTTGAACTGCTCTCTTTTCAAACCCCTCAAGAGAGCACATAATCTTAACTACTCTGCAATCCCCTCCCCAAGTTCCTTCCTGCCACCTTCATGTAATCTTCCTTAAGTTCCCTACATAATTTCAAATGCATAAAAGAAATTGCAAACTGTTATTCTTGGGAGCATTTATCTCAGTCTGTAGAGATCTTACTTTCAGTTGTATCCTCTGCTTGGCTCAAATAAAATTTAAAAAATATATATTGTTTTCATATGTTTATTGATTTTAGAGAGACAGGGAGAAAGAGAAAGAAAGAAGCATCAATGTGGGAGAGAAGCATTGACTGGCTGACTCATAAGGCACCCCATCAGGGATCAAACACAAAACCTAGGTATGCGATCTGACCAGGAATCAAACCCCCAATCTTTTGATGTATGGGACAATGCTCCAACCAACTGAGCCACCTTGGGCAGGGCTTAAATGCATTTTTATAAAAATTCTCAAATGCATTTTTATAAAAATTGTTTATATTTTATTGTCTTACATTGACAATAACTATTCCAAATTCTCCGTGAACAGCTTCCTAATACACCAAGTCAAAACCATTTTACTTGGCTTAAAAAAGACTGCAGTAAACACTGCAGGAACTACGATTCTTATTCTCAAGATAATATAATGTGGATAAGCAGTATACATACGGAATAGCTATGGAGTAATATAAAAATGTTTATGGATGGGTGTGATATGACCAGGTTAGACTGTCACAAAACTCTGAGAAAGGAAAGTCACTCTGGGAGGGGTTAGGCAGGAGCCTGCCCTCAAAGCCAGAGCAGGATTTGGATTTTATATAAGAAATACCATGCCTATGCCAGAGTTCAAGTACAAGGTATTTGTGAAAAGTAAAGACAGAGATAAAATGGGAAGTAAGATGGTACAGACTACAAAGATTCTGCAATGCCAAGCTGAGTCCTGTAGACATGAATGATTCTATGTTTCAGTGATAGGAGAGATGATGAAAACAGCAACTGAAAACAATTTCGTCTGCTAATCGTGATCACCATGAATAAAGTAGGATAAGGCTGGAGGCTAACCCTGTCAAGAGGAACAAGCCCTAGATGTCAGGAGAATGTAGGGAGTAGGAGTGGAGAAGAAAATGAAAATCAAATGCAGTAAAGATTAGTGAAAAATTTGTTTTGAAGTTATTACCCAGAAAAATCCTCTTGATGCATGGTGATGATTATGGCCTCTATAGCATCTGCCACTGAAGTCAGTAAGGGCTGCACCGCATTTCCCATTAGAACATGGATCGTCTGAAAAGAAGAAAAAAGGAAGTACAGGCAAAATTAAAGACTAACAAAGAAATATGAGAAGCATTTTGACTAAAAGTTTTTATATCATGTCAAACTCAAAGTATATACAGTTTAACTGTAATAACTCAACAGAAGTCCGGTACTCTCCCTACCTGCTGTCAAAAACGACTTTTAAAGTTTACATTTGTAGATGGCACTAAAAATTTTTAACTTCCCACTCCTCTCATATTTTCAAAAGTTTAATAGTCAAATGAGCCCCTGGAAAAAGGAAAAAGAGAGGAGTAGTGCTACTATGAAGTAAAGATCAAATGAACACATTTTTTTAAAAAAACTTCTGAGGAATGAGTTAAGACCAAAACTGATTCTGCACAATTGGAACGACATCATATGCTTGTAACCAGAGTGCATATAATATAGTGGTGATTCTTATAGGGCAGAACAGTTAAAGACTTCCTGAATTAGGTTTCAATTTAGAATTTCACAGTAGTGATTCTCAACTGGGGACAATTTTGTTTCCTCATCTGAAAATGTTTGGAGACACTTTTTGATTGTTAGAACTGGGGAATGTGAGGGTTTTACTTTTAGCATCTAGTGGGTAGAGGATGGAGATGCTGCTAGACATCCTACAGGACAATCCCCATAACAAAGAACTAAAATGTCAACAGTGCTAAGACTGAGAAACTATTCTACAGTGAGGTATAATGATTGGTTAGGTTATGTAAGACTGTAGGTCTTAGTTAAGGGTTTCAATAATGATTATACACAGAATGAAGATGGATGGCTTTGGCTCCTACAAATGATTTCAACCAAAGAGAAAAGTTTAACTAGGACCCTTATTCATTAAATTTCTAAGTGTCATCTCTAGGCCTTGAGGAGCTCACAATCCAGTGACAACAGAAAACGAGTTATAGTGATTATCAGTGCTCTACAAAGTGCTGATGAAAGAGACCTCCAACTCATAGCGAGAGAATATGAAAAACAAAAGTGTTCCTTGAACTTAATTTCGAAGGACAAATAGGTAAGAACCACTTGGCCCAGGGTGGGGATAGGAGAGCTTACGCTAAAGGCAGAGGAGCCTGGGATAGCTGATGCATTTGGGGAACTGCACACAGTGAACACAGATCCCTTGAGGTGCCTGCCTAGGTGGAAGAGAGCCAGGCAGCAGACATACTCTGTGTAGGATGCTACGGAGTTGGGAGTTTATCCCGACGGTCGAGGGAAACCAATGATGGGTTGTAAGCAATGGAAAAAAGTGGTTAAAGGTTTGAATTTGGGAAAAACCCTTGTGAATTGAGACAGGCTATGTCAGACTAAAAGCAGGAGGTCTCAGTGGCTATATAAATGCAAAACGGTGGGCACCTGAACCAAATCAGAGGCAGAAGAAATAGGGATGAGGAGATAGGATGGAAGACACTTTGAAAAGAGAATCAAATTTCCATTTGTTTTCTTTCATATTTTTAATTATTATAATGAGATTTCCTACTATTTTTCTATTATTAGAACTTTTTTCTTTTTTTTTTTTTTATTTTTTATTTATTTATTTTTAGAGAGGGAAGGGAGAAAGAGAGAGAAACATCAATGTGCGGTTGCTGGGGGTTCTGGCCTGCAACCCAGGCATGTACCCTGACTAGGAATCAAACCTGCGACACTTTGGTTTGCAGCCCGAGTTCAATCCACTGAGCTACGTCAGCCAGGGCCCAGTCGTTCTTCTTGAAATCTTATCTGTTTATTTCTATCATGCTCTAAAGGAAATTGACAACTTTAAATGTTTATTTTGGGGAAGAAGAGGTCTAAAAATCAATGTTATATGGTCTCAAAATTATTTTTTAAAAAAGTCAGAGAAAATACAAAGTAATCAGAAGGAAAGAAAAAAGACAAAAATAGAAACCAATGAAATAGGAACATAAACATTAGAGAAAATTAATAAAGCCAAAAGTTGGTTCTTTGAAAAAATCAATGAAATCGATAAACCGCTAGCTATACTAATGAAGAAAAAAAGGAGAGCACAAATCAATATAAAAAATGAAAAAGAGGTTATCACTATAGGTCCTAAAGACATCAAAAGGACTATGAGAATATCATGTCCATAATTCTGATCATTAGAGAACTTATAAGAATATACAAACATCTAGAAAGTCACAAAGTATCAAAGCTCACTCAATAGATAATCTGAATAACTCTTTATCTATTAAACAAATTAAATGTGTAGTCATAAACTTTCTATTGCTACAAAGAAAACTACAGAACTAGATGGCTTTACTGGTGAAGTCTACTAAGCATTTAAAGGATGAAACAGTACAAATTCTACATAAATTCTTCCAGAAAACAGAAGAGGGGGGGAAACATTTCCAAACCTAATTAGTGAGGCCAGTATTACCTTTATATAAAAAACCAAACAAAGAATTTCAAGAAAACTATAAGCCAATAACCCTTATGATTATAGATACAAACATCTTTCATAAAAATTAGGTAAATCAAATCCAGGAATACATAAAAAGGGTAATACATCATGGCCAAGGTTGGTTTGATACTTGAAAATAAGTTCTTGTATTTTATTAACAGAATAAAGGAGTAAAAACATATGATCACTTTGGTAGATACAGAAAAAGCTACTCACTGAAACAATACCATTTATAATAAAAAAAACAGTTTCAGTAAACTAAAAATAGAAGGGAACTTGCTTACTCTGATAAACACTATCTAAAAAGCCCCTACAGCTAACCTCATACCTCACACAGCCCAACACTGAACGCGGCCCCCATCGGCAAGGTCCACTCTCGCCAGCCCCAGTGAAGACTGTACTGGAGGCCATGGCCAGTGAAACAAGGCATTAAAAAGCAGGCATAAAGGCCAGAAAGCAAGAAATAAAACTGTCTCTGTTTGCACGTAATATGATGGTTTACCCAGAAAACTTTATAGCTGGATGAAGGGTCCCACTCAGAGAAAATATAAAGCAGAAAGAGAAGAGAGCACCTTGGGGATGCCTTCATTTCGAGGACAGTTAGAGGATTAATAACTATCAGAGGAAACTGAGGAAGGAGACTAACTTATATTTTAGAAGCTCTTTACAAAGCAGGGAATTGTGTCATACATTTTTAAAAGATTTACCTAAAATAATTAACAGTACAAAAATACTGAAGCCTCAGCAATCTGGAATATTCAATCATACAGAACATCAAACCTTCACAATAAGGGAGAAATGAAGAGTTGTCATATTTAAACTTAGTAATATAATCACTATGTATACCTGATAATCACAGTAATAAATGGATCAGAATTACTGGGCCAAGGTGTTTAAATGGTACTAATAGCCAAGGGGGTTATAAAGAAATGACATCAAGTGCATACTCAGTAATTATGCAATTCATGACACATCGGATGATGCTTGTAACACAAGATGTTGAGCTTCAAGCCTAAAGTAACCTTTATTTTTAGGAAAAAATCTCAACATGATAGAGAAGAAAAGACTATCATGTGTCTTTACTTATATTTTCAGTAAATAAGTAAGTTTAATATCTTCTCTATTAAATGATAAAAACATACAAATTTTTGGTTCTTGGGCTGCTGTCATTTAGGCATCATATCATTCTGTTCGTAATTCAAAGTGATGTAGTAAGTTTCCTATAATTTTATGAAGTAAATTTTTATGAAACTCTTTTTTTAAAGTCAGTGGGTTTTGTTAGTTTTTTACTTAATATATCAATGAATTTTAAGATTTAACTGAAAAGCAAGGTAAAACTTTCAGTGATAAGCAATTAAGTCTCTAACTGTCAGGGCCACTGCAAGATGGTCTTGAACTAACTGCTAATCTTCTCTGACCCAGTTCTCAAGGGCAAAACTGGTGCTGCTTCAGCAAAGCACAGTACCCAAGCACATGAGACACTGGTTCTGGTGGGCAAACCTCGGAGTGAGGGCTGGAGCCTAAGATCAAGGCAATTTCCATGCACTGACCTCAATTTCCAACCCAAAGTGATTAATACTAGGAACAACCTTTGTTGTATGTTATGATACAGATTCAGAGAATCCACCCTATACTGAATTACTCTCTGACAAATTTCCATTTTTAACTTGTCTAGGAAGTTTTAATCATCAGGCAAAATGTAGGTACTCTGTCTTAACCTGTAGAATAACTTCCTTAAAATATGAGTTGTGATCATTAGGGGACAAATAATCTGTTTAGTGAATCACTATCAGAATATTTTATTTTTTATTTTTAGATTTTATTTATTTTTAGAGAGAGGGGAAGGGAAGGAGAAAGAGGGAGAGAAACATCAATGTGTGGTTGCCTCTTGTGCGCACCCTACGGGGGACCCAGCCCACAACCTAGGTATGTGCCTGCACTCAATCCACTGAGCTACACCAGCCAAGGCAGAATGTTTTAAAAAGTAATATATGAGTATGGAAAATAACACAGTCTCTTGCAAAAAATAAGACAAAGTATTTGTTTTGTGAAACCTTCATTTTAATTATGGAAATGTGCAGAGATGTATAGTCTATATATATATACAATTACCTGTGTGTGTACACGTTTTTAAATGCATATGTATTATGTATGGGGTGACAAAGTAAAAAGTATTTATCTTGGGTAGTAATCAAAAAATGTTTGACACTACTGCTAGAACATAAGGAAAAAACGTGGAACTATAGAAAAGAAAATTACATATATTTCCTGTTTGAGAGCAAGAATATTAAGACCCTTTGGTTTGTCATACTCACCTGATTTTATAGTGTTTTCATTTTTTTATGTTCATCAATAAATTAGACAATTCTTACTAAAGGTAATTATTTAATTGTGGCAGCTTTAATAATATTTTATCATCACAAGATGAGCACAGTGGGCAAAGGAAAAAGATAGGGAAAACATCCAAGAATACTTTCCATATGTTGGGGGAACACAGACCATCTCCTCTTACCCTCATATCTGAATTTGGTGTCCTTAAGTTTTGGGGCCCGTTAAACCCCCACCAAGGTCACTTAGGGACAGTATTTGACCTCAGAAGTTCCCTTTTCCTTTAAGATTTTTGACACTGTCCTCTCCCAATTTTCTTCCTTACTCTCTTTCATTGTGTGCTCTTTACTCTCTGAATATAAATGTTTCTCACTAGAGTTTATTGGTGGTTTCTCTGTGTGTGTCTCTGTCTCTCTGTCTCTTTATAACTCTACCCAAGTGATTTAAATCCAATCTAAATATAAACTTAGCAATATAATCATAGTTGACATGAATTATCTTTGTATTGGTATATTATACCATTTTATAGATGGAAATCAAGGCAAGTGAAAACTTATTAACTTGTCTGAAGGTGATATAGCTAGTTAACAGTTAAAATAAGATGCATATAAAGGTCATTTGGCTCCATAGTCTTTACCATATGGTCTTACTTATTTAGTAAATGAATGAATGAATGAATGAATGATAGTGCCAAAGCACAGTAGACATGACTCTTTTGAGTCAGTGAGGTCTAGGTTTACCAGCTGCAGTGTCTTTGAGCAAGTTATTATTTGTAAGTTCTATAAAATGGGAATAAAAATACACAAGTTTTGTATTTCCATTGCTGTAATGTTTCAACAGATTGCATGTGACTGGCAAGTAGCAGATGTTAAAGGATATCTATTACTATCATAAGAATGAATGATTCGCTTTGTTAAAAAAGGGTTACTAATGTAAACTACATATGACTCAGAATCTCATACCAACATTATTCTTCATTAAATTTCCTTGTAGTAAAAAGGGGGAACATTTATGTTAATTTATTTTAAAAAGAGGGGGGAAGGAATTTACCCTGGTTTCACACCTTATAGACACACACTAGAGTTTCTCAGCCTTGGCACTATTGACCTCTGGGCTCCATAATTCGTTGTTGTAGGAGCTGTCCTCTCCACTGCAGGATGTGTCACAGCATCCCTGGCACCAGAAGCACCCCTCTCCCTTCAGAAACTGTTAAATCAACCTGGTGGAGAAGCACTGCTTTACTAGGATAATCCTTGGCTCTGTTGCCTTAAAATACAGTGAATTTTTTTGCTTCTCTTGCTTATCATACAATTATTGTAAGTAGAATAGAATACAATCTGTAGACCAACAGAGTCTATTTTTAAATTCTAGAAAATACTAGAAAACATACCTGTATCTTCTCTTTAGGATAAATATCAACATTCTACCTTTGGTATACGTAAAGGATTCTGAATTATTTTTAAAATGTGATATCTCCCACTCATCCAAACAAGTAATTCTAAAATCCACTTTGATCTACAGACTCAAAGATTAAATTAAATTATTTTACCTTTAGTGCTGAAATTATAGTTTGCTCAGCTGCTGCTGGGAATGAGCTCTGAGTGGAAACCACCTAAAACAAAGTTTTGATCTGGTTATACTTTTGCTTAAGCTATCTATTTTTATAAATACTAATTTTGACCATAATATGATAAAGCTATTTCCACAAGCCACATATAAAACAGTATCATTATTTTAAAGCATCTCATAAATGTCTTAAAAACTCATTAGTATTTATTGGTTAAACAGTTGAAAATACCTTCTTCTATCAAGCAAACATACACTTAAATAATCAAATGTTAAGAATTCTTGACCCTAGCTGGTGTGGCTCAGTGGACTGAGCACTGACCCAAAAACTAAAGGGTTACCAGTTCGATTCCCAGTCAGGGCACGACTGGGTTGCAGGCTGGGTCTCCAGTAGGGGGGATGCACAAGAGGCAACCACACATTAATGTTTCTCTCCCTTTCTCCTTCCCTTCCCCTCTCTCTAAAAATAAATTTAAAAAAGTCTTTTAAAAAAGAATGTTAAGCGCTAGCTTCCTTTTATTCACTCTACATAGATTTGAATGATAAAGTTTCAACTTGGAAAGGTCAGTCTAAAGCCATATTTACATATTTCTTTTAAAAAATTAACTTTTCTAGGATGACTGTAATTTTCAACATTTAAAAAATACAAATGTCAAACATTTCCCTTTTTACAAATCAATACAAACATTATGAAAATTGTGAAAGTATCAATAGAGACATTTAAATCAGGTCAAATAAACGCTACCTTTCATTGCTCAAGGTGCTTTGGGGTAATAAAGAAAATGGAAAATACATCGTTCATTGTTTTTATTTATTTTTGTTTGCTATTTATTTTTCTGAGATTCACCTGATAACAGCTATTTATTTATTTATTTATTTAGAAAGGGGAAGGGAAAAAGAAAGAGAAGGAGAGAAACATCCATGTGTGGTTGCCTCCCATACTCCCCCTACTGCAGACCTGGTCAGCAACCCAGACATGTGCCCTGACTGGGAATCAAACTGGTGACCCCTTGGTTCACAGGCCACCACTCAATCCACTGAGCCACACCAGTGAGGGCTAATAATAACTCTTTAAAGTATATTTTGCTTAATGTGTGAAATGTACATTTTTAGAAACCCCTACTTGATAAAAGGACTTGTTAAAAAGTTTAGTAAGTAAATAATAGTCACATAATTTCTTTAAAATACATTTTAGCATATTAAATCTCATGTTAGAGGTGAAATTTTAAGAGCATTATCTAACCTTTAGCAACGTTCAGGCTTCTAAATATTTATCTCCCCACCTTCTAAATACTTTGACGACGATTTATAGAGAGAAATCACAAGCTACTCAAAGGTCAAAGATGGGCTGAAAGTGCTTTCCTAGTAATTATGAATACTGTTCATCTTAGACCTAATACACCAAGGCAAACAAGTTAAAGTTCAGTCATTTTTTTAAACTGTCAAGAAGAATATATATATATTGTAAAATAGTCATCAGTGATTATATTATAATAATTCAGTTTTAATGCAGCTCCTCTCATTTCTAGTGCAAAAATGGAGGCTTTTTAACATGTTGGAGGGCTTAGAGTTCTCACTATAATTAGCTTTGCTATAATTTACTACCAACCACATGATACCATATTATGCTTTTTAATGGGAATGAAACAGATGATTTACCCTTAAATCATTTGTTTAATGAACTTGATTATAACAACCAAACTTGAGAATCTACAGTTCACTTGTTTTAAACTAAATGTATAGATAAAATGTCACACAAACAGTAAAGGCCAGGGTCAAACACTATAAACAGTTAATTCTTCAGCTTATTTTACAATCATGTTTTCACTATAATCTTTTGCAAAATTAAATAACTCATAAACTGTCTAACTTTGAGACAAGAAGAAACAAAAACTTGAAATTAAGACAAACGAATGTGAAATACTGATAAAGGTTACCTTGGTTACTGACTGGTGCAACCTAAACAGGGAATTCACGACTGCCACATTTCTTCTCTGCCCTTCAGTAAGAGGCCCAATGACCTGACTGGCATCTCCTTGTGTGGACAGCTGTAAGATATCAACACAAAAAGACATTACTAAAATCATAGTCCATATTTAACTGGGGGGAGGGAACCACTGCCCCTCTGATAGAATGTTAACTGAAAATATTCAAGTCAAGCTTTGGACTGTAGGCACAGCAGGAACCTCTGTAGAGGTAAGACCACGGATAAGGAGACAAGCTTGCACAGGAGGAACATCCTTCATCAGTATGTCATCACTGATGGACTCCTGAGGCAGGTGTGACCCAAAAGCACAGGAAGGGTTGATATTTTGATACAACAGCATAGTACTCCTAGGGAATACTTTCTGACAACTGTCAAGGAAGAAGGGACGGAGGAGAGAACAAGAATAAATGGATATCCTACACACATTTGGTTGCCATCATAATATTCCCATGAAATTAGTGGTAAAGAGGGTATTCCTCTTATCTTTTATGTCGATAGATTAAAAACAATTTAGAAAGGAAGTTACCTAAGATTATAATGCGTGTGGATGATTAGAGGTGGTATTAGAACTTTCTACTCCTGACCTTTAATTTACTTTTTTAAAAATATATTTTACTGATTATGCTATTACAGTTGTCCCATTTTTCCCCCTCCATCCCCCTCCACCCTCTCCCACCCATATCCCACCCCTTTAGTTCATGTCCATGTGTCATAACTTCTTTAGCTTCTACATTTCCCATACTGTTCTTGCCCTCCCCCTGTCTATTTTCTACCTACCATCTACGCTACTTATTCTCTGTACCTTTTCCCCCTCTATCCTCCCCCCACTCCCTGTTGCTGACCCTCCATGTGATCTCCATTTCTGTGGTTCTGTTCCTGTCTATTTGTTTGCTTAGTTTCTTTTTGTTTTTGTTTTAGGTGTTTTTGTTAATAATTGTGAGTTTGCTGTCATTTTACTATACATGTTTTTTTATCCTCTTTTTCTTAGATAAGTCCCTTTAACATTTCATATAATAAGGGCTTGGTGATGATAAACTCCTTTAACTTGACCTTATCTGAGAAGCACTTTATCTGCCCCTCCATTCTAAATGATTCCTTTGCTGCATAGAGCAATCATGGATGTAGGTCCTTGCCTTTCATGACTTGGATACTTCTTTCCAGCCCCTGCTTGCCTGTAAGGTCTCTTTTGAGAAATCAGCTGACAGTCTGAGGGGAACTCCTTTGTAGGTGACTGTCTCCTTATCTCTTGCTGCTTCTAGGATTCTCTCCTTCATTTTACTCTTGGGTAATGTAATTATGATGTGCCTTGGTGTGTTCCTCCTTGGGTCCAACTTCTTTGGAACTCTCTGAGCTTCCTGGACTTCCTGGAAGTCTATTTCCTTTATATAATTTAGCCATCTTAATTTCAGTTTTCACAAGGTTCTCAGGGCTTCTGTCAGTAACCTTGAAGTCTGGGGATTCTTCTTTCTATACATTTTTAAACACAGCTTTATTAAAATATAAGTCACTCATTTAAAATATACAGTGTAATGGTTTTTAGTATATTCATAATCAAAATTGTAACATTTCATCACCACAGCAACAGAATCTCCTACTTAGCAATCTGGCCATGACTTATCATATCCCCTTTCTACCCGTCCTTCACTAATTTACTTTCTGTCTCTTTGAATTTGCTTATTCTGAATTTTCATATAAATGTAATCATTCAATATGTAGCCTTTTGTGCCTGGCTTCATTTGCTTACAATGTTTTTAAGGTTCATTCATGTTATAGCATGTATCAGAGCTTCATTCCTTTATTTATTTATTCCTTTGTGCATTTATTGCTGGGTTATGCTCCATTGTATGGACATGCTACATTTTATTTATCCATTCATTAATTAGTTAACATTGGTTTTTGAAAATTTGTTGGTTATTATGTATAATGCTGCTGTGAACATTTGTGTACAGGTTTTTGTGTGGACATGTGTTATCATTTATCTTGTGTGTTTAACTAGGGATTGAATTGCTGGGTTATGTCCTGTTGTATTTGTCTTTGAGGAATGGCCAGACGGTGTTCTAAGGCAGTTACTTCATTTTACGTTCCTACCAGCAAAGTATGAGGCTTTGTTTCTTCACATCATGGCCAGCTTTGTTATTATCTGTCTTTTTGATTATAGCATTCCAATGATTATGAAATGGGCCTTTTCTATGCTTTTAACACCTAAAAATATGATCAGTCCTCAGTAATAAGATGATCTCCACACTCTTGTAGCAGCCAGCCTTTTTCTTCTTTAAATACAGAATACATAAAATAAATGGAAATAAGGTAACAAAAAAATTCTTTCCCTTTCCCATTTCTTTGGTAGTTCTTCATAATTGGAGAAAATCTCAAGAAGTAAGGGAGATCAGTAAGGGAGTTTTTTTTTTCATTGTACATCTAGAACTGATAACTTTTTGTTTTGGTTTGTTTCCCCTCTGTTTTAAAACTGATAACTTTTAAATGCCCATTAAATGCAATTGTACTTGGCATCTGACCCTTATGTCTGCTGTAATCACAGATGCCACTGCCCATGGCCACTGTGATCTCTACAGTAGCTTCTTCAGGAGCCTTTCCCCACCTTTATCCCAGCATGTAGCCTGCTCATCTGCTGTTCCTTGGGAGCTCAGAGCTTATGTTATATTAGTGCCAGTTTACCATTTAAAAGTTAAACTGGATTTTGTGGGCTCTTCTGAGAATCTAATAATTAATTTTTAACATAAATGCTGTAAGGACACTATGGCTTTTTTCAGACTGCTAACTTTACAAATGATCATTTAGAATGCAGCTTGATTGCAAGTTGGTGACTATGTCCATTAGGAAAGGTGAAATTAAATTAGATTTGTTTAACATGGTGTCAAAAATCCTTATGTTGAATTAATAGCCATTATCATGGGTTGGAACTTCAACAAAAGATTATTCCTTTTATTTTAATTGCAATTTTTTATTTTTTAATAGTATTTTATTATGATAAGTAGGAATTGATAAAGTGGTAATTGAGTTTAATTTTAAAAATATATGTATGTTTATAAAAGGAAAGATGAAAGAAAAATAGTATTTCCTTTTCTACCAATTTATTTGGCTCACTATTAGTAATTCTAAAAGGCCAGTTTTTCATATGTTTGAGATCTGTATCCACATTCATAGAGTTACTTTCCCCATGTGTTACTTGTTTTGATCAAGTTTAATTACCTTTAAATAATAACTGTTATAGAGGAATGGATTAAAATCTGATCAATATGAGAAAGATTTATATGTGGATTACTTTCCTTAAATTGAACTACAATTGTTTTAGTTTAACTCAATAAAACTTTCCATGTCCTGTTCCCTAAAACTCCTTCATTTAGAAGTAAATTAGATTTCTGGCCAAGATGGACATATAGGTAGACACACTGTGCCTCTTTCCACAACCAAAATAAGGACAACAAAAACACAACCAGTACTGACACAAAATTGAACTGTATGGAAGTCCAATAACCAAGGAGTTAAAATAGACACATTCTTCTAGACGGGTAGGAGGAGCAGAGTCGGTGACTGGTGGAGAGGGGTCGCAGCAAAAAAACAAACAAACAAACAAAAAAAACCAGGTGGCTTGCGGACCCCTGGCACACAAGATGGCAGCAGGCAGACCCAGTGAGGCACGCAAGGTGGCTGGCTGACCTGGCAGTCACACATTCATGCTCAGATAAACTAGGCAAAACTGGGGAGTGAGACAGACCATTAAACCCAGGGCTCCAGCACGGGGAAATAAAGCCGCAAAACACCCATTGAAAATACCTGTCAGGGGCTGAAGTGCTGGGAGAGACTCCCAGCCTCACAGGAGAGTTCGTTGGAGAGACCCACAGGGTTCCAGGATGTACACAAACCCACCCACACGGGAATAGCACCAGAAAGGCCCAGTTTGCTTGGGGGAAGAGGCAGAAGGGACTGAAATCCAACAAAGAGTGGAGCAAGTGCTGTTGTTTCCTCTCTGACCCTGCTACCACATACAGCATCAAAACCCAGCAACTGGGTTGACCCACCCTAGCGAATACCTAAGGTTTCGCCCCTTACTATGAAACAGGTGTGACAAGACAAAAGAAATGTCCCAAACATAAGAGATCAAAGCCCAGAAAAAATACAACTAAGTGACAAAGAAATAGCCAACCTATCAGATGCAGTTGAAAGCACTGGTGATCAGGATGCTCACAGAATTGGTTGAATTTGGTCACAAATTAGATGAAAAAACGAAGGCTACGCCAAGTGAAATAAAGGAAAATGTGCAGGGAACCAATAGTGATGGGAAGAAAACTAGGACTCAAATCAATGGAGTGGACCAGAAGGAAGAAAGAAACAACCACACAGAAAAGAATGAAGAAAAAAGAATTCAAAAAAATGAGGATTGGCTTAGGAACCTCCAGGACATCTTTAAATGTTCCAACATCTGAATTATAGGGGTACCAGGAGGGGAAGAGGAAGAGCAGCAAGTGGAAAACTTATCTGAACAAATAGTAAAGGAGAATCTCTCCAATCTGGCAAAGGAAACAGGCTTCCAGGAAGTCCAGGAAGCTCAGCGAGTCCCAAAGAGGTTGGACCCAAGGAAGAGCACACCAAGGCACATCATAATTACATTACCCAAGAGTAAAATGAAGGAGAGAATCCTAGAAGCAGCAAGAGATAAGGAGACAGTTACCTACAAAGGAGTTCCCCTCAGACTGTCAGCTGATTTCTCAAAAGAGACCTTACAGGCAAGAAGGGGCTAGAAAGAAGTATTCCAAGTCATGAAAGGCAAGGACCTACATCCAAGATTGTTCTATCCAGCAAAGGTTTCATTTAGCATGGAAGGGCAGATAAAATGCTTCTCAGATAAGGTCAAGTTAAAGGAGTTTATCATCACCAAGCCCTTATTATATGAAATGTTAAAGGGACTTATCTAAGAAAAAGAGGATAAAACACATGTATAGTAAAATGACAGCAAACTCACAATTATTAACAACCACACCTAAAACAAAAAGAAACTAAGCAAACAAATAGACAGGAACAGAACCACAGAAATGGAGATCACATGGAGGGTTAGCAACAGGGGAGTGGGAGGAGGAGAGAGGGAGAAAAGGTATAGAGAATAAGTAGCATTGACGGTAGGTAGAAAATAGGGGGAAGACAAGAATAGTATGGGAAATATAGAAGCTAAAGAACTTATGACATCTGGACATGAACTAAAGGGGGGGGAATGTGGGTGGGAGAGGGTGTGCAGGGTGGAGGGGGATGGAGAGGGGAAAATGGGACAACTGTAATAGCATAATCAATAAAATATATTTTAAAAAAGATGTTATAAGTTATATATGTCTTATATAACTAAATAAGTTATATAGCTCTACAAAGTTGTATGAAAAAATGTTAGAGGAGAAAGATATTGATAATATAAAAGAACTAAAAATGAAATACTACTATGCCAAATACAAGGAATAAAATTTAAATATCGAATTAAAAATGTAGCAGTAGATAATTAGCAATGTAAGATAATCTATTGCTTATTCTGGTTTCAGAACACAAAACGTAATCAGTCCAACGTCTTAGCTAAGTGGGTCGCCCAGTGTCTCCCTCCAACACCACTCCTGTCATCATCTTTTGGGGGAAATAATTTTAAACTTACAAAATGTTACAAAAATAAAAACTGTGCAAGGAACACCGATATACACTTTACCCAGAGTTACCTATTAACTTGTTATCCCATTTGCCTTATTTGTACTCTCTCCCTCTCTCCCTCTATCTCTCTCCCTCCCTCTCTCTCTCTCTCTCTCCCCAGCCCCTTCTCACACACATACAGTATAGGCTTATTTTCTTCTGAATCATATGTACATTATGGCCCTTTACCCCTAAATATTTCAGTATATATTTTCTAAAAATATAGATATTCTCTTATAAAACCTCTGTTGTGAACTTCATTAGTTTATACCGATATAATACTTTTATCTGGAATCTGCCATGTCTCTAAGAAGTTCTGGTTCCTTTTGGTGGGAAGTGGTATTAGAGACCCAAGATCTGGACATTAGGTGCACAGTATTTATACAGACGGTCTTTCCGATACCCTGGGCTCTTACTTCCTCGTCCTCGTCTCCTTCAGGTAAAAAGAACTACACAGTGAACACCCATATGTTCTTAGCAACTTCTGACCTACAGATAACCTACATTTCATAACTAACATTCTACAATTTACCCTATATCACATATCTATTGTTCATTTTATATTTTTGATTCATTTCGCAATAATTTGCAGACATCAGTATATTTTACCTCAAAACACTTAAGCATGCATAATTAACTACAATCCAATATTTACTTATAGATTTTCCCCTTTTAAGACAAAGTTAGGCATAATGAAATGTAGACATCAGGTGTAAAAGTCAACAAGATCTGGTAAATGGTTTTACTGGTGTAGTTAACCACATCATTCTAGAAGGTTCCTTCATTCCACTTCCCAGTCAAACCCCACTGTTCTGATTTGATTAGCCTTGGGGTTAACAGGGGCTACATTCATAGATGATGATGAAAAATATTTTAACAAGTTCCAAAGACAATGTTTCACAGATCACTCAGTCTTCACCAGCCCCTGTTGCCACTGTGGTGTTGTTCTTGAGGAAAAATTTTTTTACCTTTGCTCATACATATTGTTTTTTTTAAAGATTTTATTTATTTATTTTCAGAGAGGGAAGGGAAGGAGAAAGAGAGAGAAACATCAATATGTGGTTGCTGGGGGTCATGGCCTGCAACCCAGGCATGTACCCTGACTGGGAATTGAACCTGCGACACTTTGGTTTGCAGCCTGGGCTCAATCCACTGAGCTACGCCAGCCAGGGATACATATTGTTTTAAACACTAAATGTAATGTACAATTCACTTTTTCTAACATTTAATTATGAACCCTTGAATGATTTGTACAGTGAACACCCATATACTCACCACCTAAAGGTTTTACAATACTTGTGTATGCTATCCATCTCTATCCATTTTATATTTTTGATGCATCTCAAATAACTTGTTGACATCAGTATACTTGTTACCACTGATTTAACACCACTGATTAGTCTTGCCTATTCTATATCTTCATATACCTTTTTCTGTGTATGTGAATGTAAAGCTTCTTACACTCAGCATAATGCTTATGGTTTTCACCCATGTTTGTTCCTTTTTACTGCTGTGTGATATTTTGTTGTATGAATTTATCAGTTTGTTTTATTCATTCTCCTGTTATTCCTAGAATGTCTGCAATAAAATGAACTACAGACTTAGGAATATAAACAGACTCGTCTCCACCACTTGTGCCTTCCACTTCTTCATCTATAACATGGAACTAACACAGTTGATGCAAAAAGAATGCTTTCTAAACTGTAATATGCCTTGGCAATGTGAGGTATTATCATTTTTATCTCTAGGCAATTCTATATCTTGTTTTCACTTTATTCGCACTTATTCTTTGGTTAGTCCTTTCCCCTACAGCCCACTCCTCCAAGCTATAGCCTATCTCAGTATTGACTAGTGCCTAAAGGCATTAGGATTGAGGAATCAGAATCAAAGGCCATTGAAGCTGCCTGGCCTTAGGCAGTGAATTCTGGCCCCTTTTGGGTTGTGATAAAAGAGCACCTTGCACAGAGCAGGCACTGCTATTTCAGAAACTTCCACTCATCTTCAGCCATTTTAACTTCCATTGTTTCAGGCTATTTCCTTTATCTGAACTCCTTATAGTTGTCTTTCCACTGATTCACGTACATATTCAGCAAAGTGTCTTTTGTTTTTAAATTTAAAAAATTTTGTTCTTGTCCTGGCTGGTGTGGCTCAGTGGACTGAGTGCCGTCCTGCGAACCAGATTCCCAGTCAGGGCACATGCCTGTGTTGTGGGCTAGGTTCCCAGTAGGTGGCACATGAGAGGCAACCACACATTGTGTCTATCCCTCTCTTTCTCCCTCCCTTCCCCTCTGTCTAAAAATAAATAAATAAAATACTTAAAACATTTGTGTTCTTTACAGTTTACATTCAATATTATTTTGTGTTAGCTTTAGGTGAACACAGCACAGTGGTTAATCACACATATACTTTACAAAGTGTTCCCCTGATATTTCTAATACCCACCTGGCATCATACACAGTTATTACAATACTATTAACTGCATTTCCTGCATAGTACTTTATATCCCCATGACTATTCAGCAAGGTGTCTTAAAAAAGAAGATGTTCATTACATATATATTGAATAACTGAAGTGCCAGAATAATGGTACCACATTGTTGCACTTTTAAAGTCCTCTGTATTTGAGATGAATAAAATTGTATGAAGGGGCAAAAATACAGATTTGGAGGTAAACCTTTAGGACTTAGGGGATTAAAAAGGTGGGAGCAATAAGAGATTCAAGATTCTAAACTATAAGAAATGTACACTGTTTAATACAGTATGAAAAGATGTCAGAAACCAAAACAGTTGTATTCAAATATTAAAAACCCACAAACACACATACACAGTGAGAGGGAAATCAAAGTTTAAACAAATCCTTAATCATAATTAAAATGTTTCCTGTATGTGAATGACAAGACCTAGTAATCCTTTTTACATTTACCTAAAGAAAATAGTTTTCAGAAATTCTAGTTTTGTATATCTGCTCACTAGGAATCTTGGTGAATTCAGTGCATGAGAAACAACTGAGACTGAATTCATGAAACAATGATAACCTATAGAGTTAGCATGAGAATTGTTTTTATACAAAGGTTAATTTGCGGAGGAAATGACCAAGATCTCCCTAACATCACAGCTAAGGGCTAGTATAGATGTAAAAGTAATAAAACAGACAATTCAACAGATGAGTTGGGTGACAGCTTTAAATTTCTCATTAGAAAATCTACTAAAAATTACTTTTTGGAAATTATAAAGTTGGTAATTCAGAAAAATGTCTAAAAAGAATAAGAAATTATATTGTAGATTAGTTATGAATTACAGACCGTTAAATAACTTTCCAGATACCATGGAAATACCACTAGTGCTCTGTTAACCTAGAATTTCCTTTACTGCTGAGGAAATGTCAAGACTAGAGGACTGCTACTTTTTACGTGGATCTGTTCATAATTCTAATTATTTCTTTGCAAGCATGTAACAGGGTGAGTCAGACTGATAGGGGCTTAAGACTTGTGAAAATTTAGCTTAAGGTAAATAGTCATAAATCTAGCAAGTAATGTGTATGTTAAGTTTTTGTTTCAGTAACTACAGATAAGGCCTATCTTGGCGCCTAAGAGTAAGCAGATGACCTCTTGGAGACGTCTGTACCAGGAAGAAGCAAGCGACTACCCTTCCCCCTTGGAGGCAACTGTTGAAT
The DNA here is from genome assembly GCF_004126475.2 of Phyllostomus discolor. NCBI lineage: Eukaryota > Metazoa > Chordata > Mammalia > Chiroptera > Phyllostomidae > Phyllostomus > Phyllostomus discolor. Next base: position 49,393,563 of record NC_040912.2, read on the forward strand.
TTCAAAGGCTTTCGCTGACACCTTGTTTGCCCTCCCTCAACCCCCTTATAAAAGATCTGGCTGGGAAAGAGAGAGCAAGATGGTTTGTTAGGGTATGAACCTGCCATCTTCTTGGATCGCCAGCCATCTGAATAAAGCTCCTATAAAAGATTCAATCACTGTCATTGCTTATTGGATTTGGTAGTGACAGGCAGCCTGAATGCTGGTGTCTTTTCCAGTTACAAGACCAGATAGCTGGGGAGCAGGGGAGACCTTAATCCAGGGAAACCCTGATCTGGCACAGAGCCTGCACTCCCCCAGAGAAGGGAAGAAGGGGAGGGAGAAACACAGAAGTGGATGATTGAAACAGCTGCAGCAGGAGGAGGCTGCCCAAGGCAACTATTAACAAGCCAACATGCGTTGCCCCAGCAACCAAACTGCAGGGAAGGGGCTGTGGGAGGAGGCTGCTGCCCAAGGCTACAGTAAACCTTCAGTGTGCCTGGCCCTAGCAGCCCCTAAGCTCACAAACCAGCCGGAGGGAGCTGGTACTGAGGCTGGTGGATCTGAAAAAGTCAAAACACTCGCGCATGGTGGAGGTTAGCAAGCTGCAGCAGTGATTGGACGCTGGCCCCAGGGCCAGACATTTCTGCACCTGTGCCAGGCTGGGAAACTTCTGTCCCCTTCCACAAATGCAGGCTGGAAGAGGGGCACAGACACTGACAAACATCACCAACACTGGCCCACACTGGTGGAAAAGCTGGACACTCCAACGGCTAGTGGGATTTTGGGAGGGGACTTTAAAGCAGAACAGACACTGAAGCCTTCCTCTCTTTCTTGGCTATTGCAGACACTGGGCCCACTTGGGGCTTAGGCTTCAGGTGGTCGGAAGCCAGCTTACAGAGGCAGAGTCCCATGCTTTGGAGGTGCCTCAATGGATGCCGCCCTTGGGATGCTGGCAACATACCGCTCAGCCTGGACTGCCTCCATTCTCTCGCCCTGAGAGCAGCACATGGAGGCATGAGCTGGGAAAGGTCCTTGTCCTAGGGGCACAGATGGTCCCGGGTACTAGGGCCCCACGGATGCGGCTTCCCCTGCCTGACCATCTGGAGTGATTTGGCAGTGCACTCCAGACCCCAGGAGAGAGCAAGCGAGCAAGCTGCCAGGTGATGACAATGCTAAAACCCACCAGCATGCACCACAGAGAGAGCCTGAGGATGGACACCCTTTGTGTAGCCATCTTGAGGTCCAAAAGGACAGATAAGCAGTAACAGGAAACTTCTGGGCAGGATTTGTACTTTAATCTTTCTAGGAGCAAGGGAATTTCTTTGCTTTGTGGAAGAGGTTAGCTTGGAGCAGGAATGCTCCCACCCCCCTTAAATTTGGTACCCTGTTAATAAAAATCTCTCCTTCCCCACAGATCTTCATGTTATGCTTATACATGGTGCCAAGCAGCTGGACTCCAGGCTGCCTGGTTAAAGCATACATAAACTAAATGAGAAAGAAGTATTGGACTTTTATAGGTTTAGAGCAGAAAGATGTGAAATGTACTGTACAGTCATCCCTCGCTATGTCGCAATTCACTTATTGCGGCTTCACCTGCAAGATAGTGGAACCGCAATATAGCAAGGGACGACTGTATACTTCACTGATGAGTACCCATACAGAATTTTATATGTTGTAAAAATTACATAGGTTTAAGGGTGTAGGAAGTGTTTAAGAGCATATGAAGTGTTTATAAGAGTGTGGGAAAGGTTAATAAAAGAGTGAGAAAGGTTTATAGGAATGTGGGAAGTGTTTATAAAGCCTTAAAATATATGTAAATAATAAAATAAATAGAACGCCGCTACTTCCCAGATTTTCACCTATAGCTTGGGTCTCTGGAATGTAACTCCTGTGATAGGTGAGGGATTGCTGTAATCTACAATGCTTCTCTGAAAAGAAGTCAAAACATTTTTATACTTAGACATATTTTTTTAAATTTATTTTTTTATTTTAGAGAGAAGTAAAAGGAGGGAGAAACAAAGGGAGAGAAACATTGATGTGAGAGAGAAACACTGACTGTTTGCCTCCTGCACGTGCCCCAACCAGGGACCAACCCTGCAACCCAGACATGCGTCCTGACCGGAAATGGAAGGGAATGGAACTGGCAACCTTTCAGTTTGTGGGATGATGCACAACTAACTGTGCCACACTGGCTGGGGCTAAATCAGTTATTTTTAATAAAAACTTTGAAATTACCTTCGGAGACCTTTAGTTATAAATGCCTGGATCTCAGATTGTCACTTTCTCCTCTAACACACATAGAAAACGTCAGTAATCAACTGTGGGCCTGTTGAGGTCTCACAATGCAGTGCTCCAGGCAGTGATTACCAATCTCTCAGACCTGGCACAGGGGATGAAATCTACTTGTAATCCCTGATCTACCTCATATCAATTCTTCTGGACATATGGTCCAATAATTTTTAGTGTACTCGATAGTTCATCTAAATGTTTTCTAGGTCAAGAGATGCTAATGAGCAATATATTCTGGGAGCCTCAAAATCACTGTACCCTAACATATTCCACCTATTAGAAATGTACCCTAAGAAAATAACAACGTTATATGCACAAGATAAATGTCAAATGACCGAGAAAATGGTCATTTTCTCGTGTACAAGAACAAGAAAATAGTTGGGTATATGAGGTAATTCGCACAGTGGAACGAGTAAACAACGGGAGGTGCAGTTAAGTCTTCTTAACTGCAACGAAAGTAGATCTGTCTCTGAAGCACTTTGCTCTCACTGAAAGACTGGGAAGACATTAAAAAATGTTAAAACAGTATGAAGCATTACAAAATGACAAAAGTTACTAAAATTCTAATAAAGGGTATTAAGGAATTTCATAAAATATCTAAACCGTTCACTGACAGGTTACACTTAGAAATTGTTATGGAAGATAATTCCATCCACTATAAAAATAAAAGTACAACCTCCATTCCTAAAAGATTTCAGATAATGTGAGAAATTACATTGTATTTAGAATTCAAAAGTAGAACATATTTCTGCAAATGTACAGCAAATGACAAATCCATAGGTTTATACAACAAACCTTCATTTCCCTGGCTTGTCAACCTAACTAAACTTCTGACAAATAAACTAATTGTCTCAGGTTGTAAAACTACCAGAAAATACTTTCAAAAAATCTTGCTACAGTGCATGTCATACTTTTCTAGTTTCATAAATAAGGTACACAGAACCACTGTATGTTCACTAGTGTTACCATGTCTGCTGTTTTGTGCTATTGCACTTTTGTTTTAGGAGTGACCCTATTGGAGCGCAATAGGGTGTATATGGCTACTTTCCCCTTCACTAAACAGCCTTATGTTACTGCATCTTTTGAAGCTATGCATTTCCCTTTTATTTAAATTTTGGTGCTTCTATGAGTCTTCTCATTTTGCTAAGGTGTCAGTTTTCTTTTTTTGATCTTCTCATCTTCCCTCATGTTGGTCTAACTCGCTTTAAAGTGGGAATCTAAAGAAGTAATCATATTACAGCTGGGAGACTTTCCTATGTGTTAAGAGCATGGACATTGTGACACCAATTCTAGCAGTTTGAAGGATGTTCTTATTTCCTTCTTGGTTTTATTTATACTTCAGGCTGTTGAATTTGTCAAATATTTGAATATCTGATAGAAAAAGAAAAGAGTTACTACATATCTATGTATGTGAAAATAAGAACAGGTTCATTCAATCATAGAACAGATTCAATGGTAACATTACATCTTGACATCAGACTGAATCTTCACAGTTTTGAATGTTATCAAAGAGAAGACAGCTTGAGATGGTTTCCCTTTTGAATAGTTAACATACAACCAAAAAGCTGGAAGCAAAATCATATCTTGCTTATACATGAGAGATGAACAAGACCATCACACAGGAATTAAAATAGAGCTTTGCAATTCAAAGCCGTATTGCTCAGGCACCTGTATTTCTGTTACAAAAATTTTGCTAACTTGCCTTTCTCATTAACCTCTCTACGTCTCCCCGCTCCTATTCTTTAAGTCAAAACCTCTACCTGGCACATGGGATTTGTAACTACAGGGGATGAGGAAGGCACACTCGATATGCTCAGAGGGGATCATTTAGAGCTTTTACTTTATTTTTCTTCAAGGGCCTTATGCTTTTGAACAACAGATGGAATTTCCACCTACCCATAACTAATCACTACATCTTAAACACCAGCTTTGTTCATTAAATTCAGAGTCACAAGTCTGCACATTTTTTAATTCTTTGAGGAAGAAAGAACTATTCACTGTCAAGTAGACTAAGCTTTCCTATTTTTCAATAAATGTTGTAACTAATTTGTTGATCAATAGGAACACTCTTCACATATACATAAAGTTTAGAGAATAAAGGCTCTTTGATTTAGGGTAATTTGGATTTGATACAGATTAAATTTCAAACCACAGAATTTCCAAAAGAGAATGTTGTTTGTTTTTTTTACCCTTAGGGATAGAGAAAAACTAAAATTGCAGCATTCTCTTATTAAGGCCCAAATTAGACACAAATATATAACTACTAAAAATAATCAGTAATTTATATATTTTATATAGGCAAGTACTTTCACAGTTTTAAATGTAAATTCTAATATAATTAAATCTATAATCTTGTATGCATTTTAATTTTCAAAGTATGTTTTTACATGTAGTAGTATAAAGATAAATTTCAATTTAACTAAAGTTTTAATAATAAAAATTTTATATTATTGAACTCCAAGCTGAGGCTCATCCTATAAATTAATTTTAATAAAAAGAAGATAAAAAACATGTATAGTCAAATGACAGCAAACTCACAATTATTAACAACCACACCTAAAACAAAAAGAAACTAAGCAAACAACTAGAACAGGAACAGAACCACAGAAATGGAGATCACATGGAGGGTTAGCAACAGGGGAGTGGGAGGAGGAGAGAGGGGGAAAAGGTACACAGATTAAGTAGTGTAGAAAATAGGGGGAGGGCAAGAATAGTATGGGGAATGTAGAAGCTAAAGAACTTTTATGACACATGGACATGAACTAGAGGGGGGAAATGTGGGTGAGGGAGGGTGTGCAGGGTGGAGGGCGGAGGGGGCTAATGGGACAGCTGTAACAGTATAATCAATAAAATATTTTAAAAGATTTTAAAAAATTTAATAGTACTGTTTACAATGTCAAACTAGAAAAAGAAAAAAAAAAGAGGTTAATTACCTGACTGAGAGCAATTGTTATCTAAAAAATCAGAAATTTATTGTGCAAATTTGGCAGTACTATTCTATGTCTGTATCTGCAATAAATTACTATAATTGTCTGAGGAATCTTTTTGTTATTGAATTTACTGGGTGACATTGGTTTGTCTGAGGAAATTAAGGAGGTAGTTCGAAGGAGTATCATTCTGCTGTGGCTTGATTAACCCCCTTAACCTGAGCAATCTCCCATTCTGATAGTGGGTCGGTCAATCTTTCTCTGAAATTCGAGCCACTTTGTTTTATTAGTCCGAGGCTGTGCTGTAAGGTGTATCATAATTCTCATATTTCCTAGTTAATTATTCCTTCTCTCACTTTGTGACACTCCTCCCCTAATCACTAATAATGCTGTCTGCCTTATAGTCTGTTTTTCTGATGGTACTATAGTTATATCAACTTTCATGTAACTAGTATTTGCTTGAAATATTTTTTCTGCCTTTCTTTACTTTCATCCTTTATATGTTTACATGTTTTAAGCAACATTGCACAGAGCTAAATTTAGTTACTGAATCAATCCAAACTGAAAAATGTCAATAACCAGTTTAGTCTATATTCATCATGATCAATGATGTATTTGGAATCCACCTTACTATGAACTTTTCATATAATTTTTTTGCTTCTTTTTATTCTGTTTATTTAGCCTTTTACTAAACTGGTACTTTTCTCTCTTTTTACTCATTTTTCTATTAATTCATTTATAAATTACATATTCCATTTTTATTCTTTCAGTGGTCTTAATTTATATTAAAATTGATACCGAACTTAAGTCAAGTACCTATATGGCCTTATAATTTTCCTAAACCATATAAGCATTTTTAGAATGCTTCAGAATTCATCATCTCCTCTTCACTTTAAACTTTAATATGGAGCTCTGGCCAGTGTAGTCCCCAAAAGGTTTGATCTACAGTCAGGGCACATACCCAGGTTGTGGGTTCGACCCTCTGTTGGGATGTGTACCAGAATGCAATCAAACCTTGTATCTCTCTCACATCCATTCTTCTCTCTCTCCCTGTCTCTAAAAACAATGAAAAAATGTCCTTGGGTAAAGATTAAAAAACAACCCTTTAATGTGGACCTGTATTTTATTCTATCTTGTTTATGTGTCCCAAATCAGTCCCTATTTTTTTCTTACTTTATGCAATTAAGGCTTAGGTTTACCTACATGTTTACCAATTATTTATGTTTACTATTACCTCTTGCTATTCAATCCTTCCTTTCAAATTAGATTTCCCTCTTTGTTATACCAATAAATGGCTTCACTCTCACTCGGAGTGAAGACTAAAGTTCTTCCTATATCTTGCAAGGGTGGGAATATCTGGAGTTAAGAAATACTAGTCTCAAGTATATTAGATTTGATCACAAGAATTCTAGGAAAGGAACAGCACTGAATTAGTCTCTTTTCTTTCAGTATTCAGGAATCCAGGCATAAAAGCAGGGTTAAAGAAACACTCCTGAGAACTAGAAGCTCTGGGTTGAAGGTACCAGTTTATGATGATATAAATCAAAGTCTAGAGCACAAATTGCATCAAGAGCTACCAGACTTCTGTTGGCTTTAACCTGCCTTCTCAGTGCCCACAAGGGTGATCAGGTCCTTTGGGACATAATTAAGTGATTTCTTGCATATGGTAAAAATTGAAATAGAACTAACTGAAAGAAATAAATTAAAAAACAAAAGTTCTTTCTCTACATCCTTAGTCCCAACCTGCACTGTTACACACTAACAGTGCTGTAACCTTCTAAGGAAAAATGAATAAAGAGGAGAAGGAGGATGGGGAGGAAAAGGAAGAGGAGGAGGACGGGGCAGAAGGGAGGGCAGAGGGGGGAGGAGGGAAAAAACATATATACAAGGGAGGACCCTTAAAAAACAGAATTATCTTCTGGAGGGTGGGCCCCTTGCAGTACAGGCTCTGCCTGGTAGGTGAGTGTTCTAGGAACACATCTGTATCACTGTACCAGCTGGCATTGTTGTGAGAGGCTGCATTCAGCTTCAGTGAATTTTTCTTGAGGACTCTTTCAACGCATTTGCCCATTTCATGAAGGGTGATTTACAAGTGCACCTGCCCACAGAGTGCTAAGTGTTCTGCAGTTATTGACCAAAAAAGGCATGACCCAGATGCCTCACCCTTTGTATTCACCTGATCTCTCCCCAAGTGACCTTTTTTTTTGGCTTCCCCAGGTGAAAAGTCCTCAACGGGAAACGTTTTGCCAACATGGAAGAGATGAAACAAAAAATGGCAGAAATACTAAAACGCATCAAAATCAACAATTTCAAAAACTTTTTGAGCAGTGGAAAAAAGTCTTGATAGGTATATTGCATCAAATGGAGAGTACTTTAGAGGTGACTAAACTTTAAACATGTAAGAATAAATACACATTTTTTAATAAATAAATTCCATTTTGGGGGGTCCCCCTCATAACTATTTTTCACTTACAGTCAGATCAACTACATAAAGAAGGAGTACCCACACCTGACTCGGGATCAGCTACCTCCAGGACCATGCCCCTTCTCCAAGAGGAAAGGCCATTGGGCAAATGAGTGCCCTAGGCTTCAAAAGGAACCTAGTGCCTCCAAACCAATGATGGCCAAAACACTCCAAAATTAACAGTGCCTAAGACCTCCTACTGCCCTCACTGACCATCTGACCAATGGAGCCTCAGGTGACCCTTGATGTGGCAGGTAAGCCGATTAGATTTTTATTAGACACAGGGGCTGCTTACCCTGCTCTGACCACACACCAGAGCCTCGTTCTTCCAAAACCTGCTTGATCACTGGAGTAAATGGGCTTCTGCAATGCTACCACTTCACTCAACCCCTCAGCTGTGGCCTTGGGAATCTTATTTTCAGTCATACCCTTGCTGTGATTTCTGGGTGTCCCATCCCTTATTAGGGAAGACATCTTATCTAGTCCAGGAACTACCATCACACTAGACACATTAGCTATAGAAGCTAATGGACCCTCATTGTTATGCATGATGGCCAATCTAACTTCTCACCCTGAACCAGAAAGCAGTAATATTCCAGAATCTGTCCTCAAAGTGAACCCCAGGGTATGGGAAACTGGAGTACCGGGGAAGGCAATGATTGTAAGCCCTGTCAGGATATCTCTAAAACCAGGGGCACCCCATCCTACCAAAAACCTGAGGCCATAAAAGGGACTGAACCTTTCATTGAAAGATATTTAAAAAGCATGGGCTTCTCAGTACCTACCAGTCCCCATGCAATATGCCTGTTCTCCCACAAAAGCCAGACAGAGAATACTGGTTTGTGTAAGACCTCAGGACAGTAAATGAGACTGTAATTCTGGTACATCCTATGGTTCCAAACCTCTACACGATCTTAACTCAAATTCCAGGAGAAGCCAACTATTTTACTGCATTAGATTTAAAGGATTCTATTCTGTATCCCTCTTCACCCTCACTCCCAGTATTTGTTTGTATTTGAATGGACTAACCCCCAACCAGGGAGACTTGCCAATATACATGGACTGTATTCCCTTAGGCTTCAGGGACAGTCTCCATTTATTTGGAAATGCTTTAGCCAAGGAATTATGGAACTCCAGTTGATCAACAGGGCCCTTCTCCAATATGTTGATGACTTCTTAATTTCTAGTATTACCAAAGAAGACTCAGATAATAATTCCATCCTAGTATTAAACTTCCTCACAGGTAGAGGGTATAAAGTCTCTCCTGAAAAGGCCCAAACAACCTCCCAGATGGTTCAATATCTAGGGTATCTACTCACTCCAGGAGCCTGGGCCTTGTCATGCAAAGAAAACAGGCCTCCTCCTGTGATCTCTTTTTTCTGCTTCCCCTCTCCCCCCTTATAAAAACTTCTGCCTGCACTGAGATGTTAAGATGAGCTTTAAGAGGACAGTCCCCCATCTTTATAGACTGCTGGCATCTGAATAAACCGCTTCCTTTTCAACAGCATCTGTCTAATGAGTTTGCCTTTTGTTGCAATAGGCAGCCCTATCTGTATTCAGTTACAGTAATGATAGGATCCCAATTATATGTGGAATCTAATGAACAAAATAACAAATAAAATAGGAACAGAAGTATAGATAATTAGAACAGACTGACAGCTGTCAGAGGGGAGGGGGGTAAATGAAAAAAAAAAGGTGAAGGGATTAAGCAAAAAAGAAATACACAGACAAACACACAGACACAGACAACATATGGTGACAGCTAGAGGAAAAGAGGGGGAGGGGGAAGGTGGAAGAAGGCAAAGTGGGACTAAATGGAGATGGAAGGAGACTTTACTTTGAGTGATGGGTGCATGATGCAGTGAGCAGATGATGTCTGGTTGAGTTGTACACTAGAAATTTGTATGGTTTTGCAAACCAATGTCACCCCAATAAAAAAATGCTGCTTTGGCACATTGATTATTTTGAGCAGAAGGTTCTTGAAGAAGGGTAAATACATGGAAAGGCTTTCCCTGGACCCACCACTCTACCTAAAGAAAGAGCCAAAAGGAACTCAACTGGCACCAGTCTAGCCAGGTGGTGATTCATCAGCTGGGGAAGATTGACTCTCTCTCTTTTTAACTTTTTTTCACTGCTCCCTGATGTCTGCAAATAAGAGACTAGCCTGCCATTGCAACTTTTCTGCTGTTATGATGACCTGTCCACCTTGCTTTAGATAGATGAATGCTGTGCAGTGCTTTTTTGAAGGCTGTCATCCCCAGTTCATCCCCAACACTTGGGAGCCCAGATCCAGAGCAGCCTAGAAAGCCAATCATTAGGAGCTTCTTAACAATGCCAGTGGCCCCTCACTGGCATAATTCTTAATTCACTAGTGCGAAGCTTGCCCTCTGGGCTCTCCCAGAGATGGTTAATTACTAGACTCTGATCTAACATAATAAGCCAATTTTTGTATGCCTCCCTCACCAAACCTTCCACCCCTTCTGCTGCCAAGGCATTCTGGCACAAACATCTCATTTACTCAAGACCATCATGGCTTTCAAGATTCAGGGCACTATCTCAGCAGCAAAGGGGCTCTAGGGGCCTTGCCAGGTTGCTCAATCCTGAGTCACGAGGCAGTGACACACATCAATAAACTCTCTTACTCAGTCTTACATTTTATTCCTAGTCAAAACTCTCAGGACTCATTCCCAATGTAAATCATCTCTTATCACAGGAGAGGAAACTAGAAGTAAACATCATACCCATTCAAACTTTGTCACAAATAACCATAGTGTTATGGTAGAATGAGCGTCTAGAGGGGAAATAAAGGCAGGGACCCTCCCATTGCAATCTAACAAAGAACTTAATACAGGAAGCTAAAAGCAAAAGCTCACATACTGACCCAGTCATCCTGAGCCTGGTTCCATAAGGTTGCTTGACATTCTGACCAAGATAGTGTAGGGGTGGGGGCAGCCCTTGAAAGTTGGTGTGTATCATCTCCACTAGCTGGGAAAAGGAAAACCTTGGGACTGTGTATTCATCCCAAGGCCTAGAAGAGAGAAGGGGAGGGGGCTACAGTGCCCAAAGAAAAGCCCATAAACAACTCTGGTTAACTGTTTGCTTCACATCATGTATACAAAATGAACAAATAGAGTCTGCAGCAAGATAAGGATTTGGGCTAACAGACCCCCATACCTACATTTGGGTTGTCATGTCTCGCTGGGGGAAGCTGGTACCACCTATACCTGTTAATCAATATGTAACTCCCTCACCCCCATCTCCCTAACTATATAAGTCCTCAAAACAAAGGACTCTCTCTCTTGGCTCTTGGCCCCTCTTGGCTCTCTTGCCACACAGGGGACCCCTGGCCTGCTGGCCTCTGGCCACCCTTGCTTTTGTCTTCCTATTAGAACTTAGCAGTACTAAACTTCACTTGCTTGCTAATAGGATCACTGACCTGTAATTCTTTACTGTGTCAGTGAGAAGAACCAAGTTTCTAGGAGCTTCTCCCATGACAATATTGCCCATCTATTTTTCTAAGAGCCCACTCAACCTTTCAAAAATTAATTTATGCTCTCCTAAGTAGCCTATATTCCCTCCTTTCTACTTCCCTTATTAAGATGGTACATTCTTAAATTTCATCCCTTTTTTGGGTATTCACTTATTTTTTCCTGTGATGCCCTCATACATGTATTATTGAAAAAATAAATTTGTATACTTTTTCTTCTTTTAATCTCTCTACTGTCAGTTTATTTCATAGACCTGGCTATTGAACCTAAGATAGCAGAGGGAAACTCTTTCCTTCTCTATATGTACATTCATTGTAAAAAGTCACTTTTAATCTGTGGATAAAAAAAAAGTAATGCTGTAATAAATCTAACCAAAAATAACCTCACAAGGTGATCTGATCATAAATTTCTAACTGGGTAGGTCATGGTGCAAAGTCATGCCTCAAGCTTATAAACTTTGGCAAGAAGTTTAGCCAAGCTCTGTCCATTGTTCTGGCACATCTAGGTTAACATACCTTTGCAAGCCACTAGGAATCCTCTTTTCTATATCCCTTGAAGTCTAAACATCCTCAAGGAAGCATAGTATTTTGTTAACTATCCTGTACCTTACTGTCTACTACATTCATGCAATCTTTCTTAAGTACCCTCCTTAATTCCAAATGTATAAAAGAAACTGCAAAACTGTCATTCTCGGGAGCATTTCAGGTATTGCTTCCCAGCAATTGTCAGTTTGGCTCCAATAAACTTACAAAAATTCTCTACAGGTTTTGGAGGTTTCTTACACCAATAAATTCTTAAAAAGGCTTTTGGTTTCACTGACTTCTCTTTATTGGTTCCTGTTTTCAACTTAATATTTCCACTGTAATCTTTATTACCTCCTTCTTTCTACTTGTTATGAATTTAATTTGTTTTCTCCCTCTGTTTGGGGAAAGCCATAAAAGTCTACATTCACAATTGATTCAAAGAACTGACATGTAGCCTTATTCCAGTTCATAAGGGCTTTAACAGGAGAAAATTACATACACAAGCAAAGCAGTTGCTTGCTCCTAATGGTGGCTGGCTGGGAATACATCCTTCCCTCCCAGGACAGGGTCTGTTTTTCATAGGGGTTCACAGTAAAACCATATGCTAGATAGTCACTAGACCACCAGAGAGAGCAATGCCTTTCTAAGCTAACAGATAACATTGGGCAGTTATCCACTCTATACATTCATTAACCTTTCTGGGGGCATGAAGTTTATCTTTGGGTGGCATTCCAATTTTCTGGGTAGTGAGCCAAGCCTGAGGCTACAAAGAGTTAAACAGTCACAGAAAGTTAAACAGAGAATTCCGCATTTCCCAGGCAACTTTAAGGCTGGAGCCCCTAGTGCACCTCTGACTTCCCCTACACCACCCTAGTGTCTTGAGGTGGGAGATTAGAACCCTGATGTGAGAACTGCTCCCTGCCCCCACAACAATACAACTATTTAGTGCTATGAACTTCCCTAAGTTTAACTGCAACCCACAAATTTTGATATTTTATATTTTAAGTTCAAAATATGTTTTTATATTTCCGTTTTTGACCCAGGGGTTATTTAAAAGTATGTTATTTAATTTCCAAATATTTGGGAGATTCTCCAGATATTTTTAAGTTACTTTGGGAGGAAGGATCATAGACCTCTTTGAAATACTTTGAAAACGTACAGAGCTCTAGTGGTGTAATTGGTTAGCGTGCGGTACTCACACAAAATCATTTGAAAATGTTACATTTTCCAAGAAAAAAATCCACATATCATAATATTTTATAATTTCCTGGAGTTCACAGATACCTGAAACCTTTTCACAGAGCTCTTCAATTAATCATTCCTGCTCCAGGATACTGAAAATGATTAAATTAAAAAAGAATTGCCCAAAAAGGAGAAATACTTTCTTGATTCCGATCACAGAGAAAACACTTTCCATATGCACCATGTCTCTTTAGGTGTGTCCTGAAAATATTCTAAATTGGTATAAACTCACACTAGTGTACTGAGTAAAAAGTGCTGTCAACCTAAGAATGTCCAAACCTGTAGAACTTGTTTATAAAGAGTTTATTTGAGTCAAAACTAATGACATATGCCAGGTAGCAAGACTTCAAAAGTTCCCAGGAATGGCAGTTTACAGCTTCTTTTACACGTTTGGATTTATGGAGGGAATGATTACATGAAGGTGGGAGAAAGCAAGTCAGGGACTGGATTGCAGGATAGCTAAAAAGATTGTATGTTCTCTTGAAGATGATTTCTCCTCTAAGGAACCTGAAAAGTGGCATTTCATGGGTGTATTAACCAGGATGCACAGAAACAATGTGTATGGCTTGCTTAAGGCAAAGATAAAAATTTTTACTGAAGAAGCTGTATGCCTGGGCATGATCACTCACCATAACTGCCTAGTCAGAAATGTATGCTCAGATCACCCTGTGAGGTTGCTTTCCCTGGAATCCCTTTTACTCCACAGTGTCCTATGTGCTTCACATAGTAATTAAAGACAATCAATAGCTTTTAAAATGCAAATGAGTTCTTTTATATTCAAATGCAGTGAATTTTAGATTGTATTCTAATTTTTAAAAGGAAGCATTTAGGTGTCTTTTCCTTCTGGTTTGTCCCTGGTGCCTGGGGATTTTATTGGTGATCTTTCAACCGTGCCTCCCTCCGACCACTCCACTCCAGCTCTCCAACTCAGAACCATCTCTAATGCTGGGGCTCAGAGATCCTGTACCACTAGAATACTGCAGATCCAATCCCTGAGCATGTGTTCCATTTGCAAGGCTATCTTACCTCAGGTCACACTGTGCTGATACCTAGAGAATGAGCAGAGGTAGAGAATAAGCTACCTAGACTAAGGGGGGCCATATCACTGGGGGCCATATCAGCCTTGCAGTTGTCTTCAAAGGGCCAAATGTAATTTCAACTCCTTAACAGTTAAGAAGTAGTTACACTTATACAGTCCTAAAATTATTTTGGCCCTTTTGAAGGCAACTGCAAGGCTGATGTGGCCCCCGGTGAAAATGAGTTTGACACCCCTGGCCTAGGGGGTAAGTGTAGGTTTTCTTTATATCTTATTTGTGAGCGTGGCTGTATCTTTGCTGTTACTTGTATGTGTATGTCTGTGTGTGCTAGGAAGAGGGTGCTCTGAGTGAATCAGAACCTAACTTCACTAAATGCTGACAGCTTCTCTCAGAAACACACTTTAAATAGTGTAATTTTAAAAGGATACATTAGGGAACTAAATTACATTCTTATACCTTGGAACAGAGATAAGAGTGAAAGTTCTTGATCACTGATATGATTGAAAAGATTTGAAAGTTCTTAGTATTAAATGGACCAGGAAAGTCAGACTAATCCTAATATATTAAGAGCATCTTCATAGTATCGAAGTGTAAAATTTTGGAGCAAGGTCCAATTGCCCAATCTCTTTTCAAGTCCCTAGCTACTGTAGCCTAGATCAGCAGCCAGCCTCTGTAAGCCAAGATTAGCAAAGTCACCCAGCTATACCTCCACTTGCCCTGGAAAGTATGAGCAATAAATGTCTATTGTCTGCTGCTCAGGTTTTGAGGTTGTCTGTTATGCAACGTTCTTATTGCACACAGAGAATTAATTCAGACTTTGAAAGACTTTAACTGCAATGTTCAAGTTTTGACTTTCTCTTGAAAATATTTCCTAATACCAGTAACCATTATTTGATGTTTCTCTGTCTTCACTATAGCCTATTGAATCTTAGATAAGCATGACCATCTACTACTGACCTGGCACAGTCCCCAGAAAATCAAGCTCTTAAAGTCTGGGAAGCAAGTCAGAGCTATCTTAAAGAAAAGGATGAGTGGCCCTAAAATAGTCCAACATAAGGACAGATAAGAATAGACAGAAATAAGGAAGAGTAGAAGGTTGTCTAAAGAATCAAGAGGGTGGGTAATCCAAAGGGATCAGTGTATTTCTATTATGGCTAAAATACATTTGGTCCAACAGGATCTACTCATATGGTTCACTTGTCAATGAACCATAATACAAAAACTATTTATATAATAGTTTTATAAACATAATATAAAAACTATTCCAAGTGATTTCTTACTTTCTTGGTGATCTCCCTCCCGGGAGTACTCCTGTGCCTTTCTTTTCATCCTTTTCTTCCCACACAGGTGTGCATCTCCTAAACTTTAAGAGATATCATGAGACTTGCAACCAGGGGAGCAGTGAGCAGTGGCAGCTCCTACCAGGCTAAACCCCTAAACCCGTCTCCATGGTCCCCCTGTTTGTCCACTCTCCGGTGAGCTGTGAGCAGCCCCACCTAGCCTCTCTCCTATCCCTTCTTCTATCCTAAGATTTCCTTGTATCACTGTCCTAAGCTTCAATAAACATACTCTCAAAAATCACACACAATCGTTAACAATTTAAATGTTAATAACATAAGTTATTACCATATGATATTATACAGGTTATAACCAGATAGATGACATTTAAATCTGCATTCAGTATTCATTTTAAAACTAAAAAAGTTGACCTGATGTTTCTATATCACTTAAATAGCACAATGTAGGTTGTGCTAGGGCAATGTAGGTTTTTCCATTATAGGAATGTCAGGTCTCCAAATTATTTATTATACAAAGAATAAAGTGTATACTGTATTTACAAAGCTTTAAAAAGTCTTATTGCCATCAAGAACTCCTGACCTCATACAAAGTTAATGACCTGCACTGAAGCTGAAACCTCCCCTGAAATGTTGTTCTATTATTGTTTCACATGGTCTGTAACCTATTCAGATGCCAATCTACTTTCTCTGTTTGTAACACTTGACATTTATACACTAAGATCCTAGATATTCCATTATATAATAATTATTATTGGAAAGTATCCTGACAGTTTACCTTTTAAAAGGAATACTTATTAGTATATTTGCCTATAATTTTGATATTACAAAAGTTTATAAGTCTATAAATTATAAAACAGTAATTCCCTTATATATTAATATTTTAATTTCCTTTAACATATAGAAGACAAAGAAATTTATTCTAATTCCCATAGCAAGGTCTAGTGACATTTTCTTCTAAAGGTCACATTTCAAAACTCTTCAAATTACAAACATGTCACTATTAAATAATGTTTGTTCAGTTCAATCACAAAATATTTTATAGGTGCATCTATGGGTATTCATGTGTTTGTGAACATAAAATTTTACTTAGTAAATAAATTATAACTTCTAATTGTTGTCAACACAGATGAATAAGGATTTTTAAATGATGAGAGTCTAGAAAACACTAATTTATTTCCACAAAAGAGCACCTTGGAAGCCAGTGTTCACATGACACATACTGAATTAGAGGAAGTAAACCCTATTGCTATAACTCACACAGGAGAACTTAAGGCTAAATCCCCATTATTTGTGAATTAAACTACTAAACTACCTATGTATTTGCTATTGTCTGAATGTTTGTATCACCCCAAACCCAATTCGTTTGTTGAATCCTAATGCCAAAGTGACAGTATTAAAAGGTGAGACCTGTAGGAGATGCTGCAATCCCAAGTGTGAAGTACTCAAGAAGGGGATCAGAGCCCTTAGCAAAGAAGCATGAGAAAGCCTTGCCCTTTCTACCCACTGAGGTTATAGAGAAAAGAGAGTGACCTACCAGCCATAAAAGAGGCTCTCATTAGACATCAAATAGCTGGTGCCTTCATCTTGGACTTCCCAACTCCCAGAACTGTGAGCAACAAATTGCTATCATCTACAAGCCACCCAGTTTATGGTATATTATAACATCTCAAATGTACTATGACACTATCCATTAAGAACAAAGAAATTAAATATACTGATACATAAATGAAATACATTATACATGTATAAAAACAGTAGATGTAGCCCTGGCTGGTGTAGCTCAGTGGATTGTGCGTGGGCCTGTGAACCAAAGGGTCCTGGTTCGATTCCCAGTCTAGGGTACATGCCTGGGTTGCAGGCTGGGTCCCCATTAGGGGGTGTGCAAGAGGCAACTACACATTGGTGTTTCTCTCCCTTTCTCCAACCCTTCCCCATTCTCTAAAAATTAACTCTAAAAAAAAAAAAAACAGTAGATACAGATCTCTATGTCATATTATAAAGGGAATAAGTGAATCACAAAATAATATGTATGCATGAGCCCAAATTTTATTATTTAAAAAAAAGATGTATTTGTATTGAAATACAAGAGAGAGTTTTAAAAGCTGGCCTAGAGTCAAATCTGAGCTTGAATGCTAGTTTCAATACTTGCTAGCTCACATCCTATTTTTAGGGATCTATTTCAGGCATGCTACCAATTCTTCCTTCTCAGCCTCAATTTCCACATTTCACAATGACAAATACTGATATTTCCATTTCATAAGACTGTTGTGAGATAAAAGAGATGATACATGTGCAAGGCTTGACACAGTCCAGGCCACTTTAAGGGCTTGATAATGGTAGTTACTTTGATGGCCCCATCCTAACCTTAAATAGTGAATTACCTGCTACCATTTAAGAAGCAGAAAAAAGAATTTAAGGATTTTTCCTTATAGAGGTTTAGCTTTGTATGACACATAATTTTGGCTATTAATAACAGAAAAGCCTTAGAAAAAGGTTACATGCATGTGTAATGATAAAATAATTTCAGATTGTTTTAAGTCTATATATATACACTATAATGTATATACTATATATAACTTACATATTTTATTCTACTATATGCAGAACATTAAAATAATGAGGTTGAAACGAAACACATAGGTTTCATAGAAACATGGAAGAATAGATCCGAAGAGACACAATGAGTTTCAATCACCCACAGAAAAAACCTACTTCAAAAAATCCTTTTATGAGGCTTTATCCTGATGTGACTAAAGGCAGTTCCATATACTAAAATGTTCTGATAGCCAAGGAACTTCCACAACTAACCTTTAGGGAAATTTAGGACTCTTGTCAAGCTGCTCATTTTCAAGTCACCTTCCACCTGCATTTTATTAAATTTATTGAGGTGAAAGTGGTTAACAAAATTATACAGGTTTCAGGTGAACAGGCAAAATAGAGACAGATTCATCGATAGAGAACAGGCTGACAGCTGTTGGGAGGTTTGGGGGGCTGAGTGAGGAGTGGAGGGATTGAGCAAACAAGGTAGAAGAGAACTCATGGACACAGGGAACAGGCGCTGGACGTGTGGAGGATGATGGGGGAGGGGATGGGGGTGTTAAATGGTCAGTCACCCTTTTTGAAAACATGCTTGAGGCAGAAGATTGTCAGGAAGGAGGAAACTCTGGAGGTGCCCCAGGGCTAAGATAAAGGGTGTCAATACAGGACAGAGACCCGTTCTAAGACCAGTAGTTCCCGATTTCTAGGAAAGCGCTGAATCATGGGGAATTATGAATGCATCTGCACAGAAAATACTACCTGATCCCTGCTTCATTATAATAGCATTATAATAAACTGACATCGTGTGACCCCCTTCTCCTGTGGCCAGTAAAGGAAAATCACCGGAGACCACATGTGCAGTAGCTTTAAAGTAATACACCTACTTGTACATGAGCAATTAAAGCCCACCAAAACTAGTTAGGAAAGATCTGCCCTATAAGAGTAGAACCCCTCCAGCCCCTGAGGTCAATCTCTGCTCAGAATTGGCCTACTCCTATGTTCTGAGGAGTGTATTATTGCTTAATAAATCTGTTCTTTCCCTTTCTGCTACAAACTCTGTGTGTTCAGTTCAATTCTTTGTCCGCAATCACCAAGAACCTGGTTACTTCTGTCCACCTGTGACATGCTCGCCTTTAAAATTCTAGCTTTCCTTTATCTTACTTCTTGAACTGATTTATATTACCTTTCAACCTTGTGGACTTGAGGCTTAAATTTTTCATCTATAAAAATAATCCTCCATTTTTAGACTTATCATACCAAATTTCAAGTCAACATTTCCATTTACAAAGCTATTTTACTTAACAATCTGTTTCAAGTCTTTCTCCCACTAAACATTTAATTTTGGCCATTTTCCTCTAAGTGTTTTCAGTGAAACAATACTACAAGTTTAGGAATACAACAAGATCAAGGAACAAAACATGTCAAATTTTGAAACACAAGAGTGGAAGAAACAGTATTATTAACACCTAAAAAAATGAGAGATAAATACTAAAATGTTACTTATCATTAATCAATAATACATTTTAAAAATAGAGCAAATGATCTTCTTTGTACTCTTATTTAATGCTAAGGGTTTATTTATAAAATACTATAAAATAAAAATTGAAAAGTAAATTTTCTTGTGAAAAAAAGGAAACAATTCAATTAAAAAATGTTAGTTAATGACTTTCCATTAACCTTTAGCATACAGTAGATTTGGTAGGCCTACGTAACTTAGGGTCACAGACTACTTGACCAGTAATATCAATTTAATCAGATGTATGTTCATATATTTTAATTTTGTCAATACCTTTTGCATTACTACCTTAACAAAAGTCACAAGTTACCATCACCACTGCGTCCTCCTGCCACAAAAAAGTTGAATATTTCCCATATATATATACTGGCTCTTCCTCCTAATGTTGTCTTTAGGTGGGACCATCTCATAATGATTATCTTCCTGACATTTTCACTATTACACTATTGGATATAGTCCTGACTTCATATATAGGAATACACCATGTGGCCCTGGCTGGTAGCTCGATCGTTAGAGCACTGTCTCAATACGCCCAGGTTGCAGGTTTGATCCCTAATCAGGGTACATTCAAGAATCACCAGTGAATATATCAATAAGTGGAACAAATAAATCGATGTTTTATTCTCTCTTTCTTTCTCCCCCTTCCTTCTCTCTCTAAAACTAATAAATTAAAAAATAATAATAAATAAACCATGCTTTTTTAAAAGCTTGAGACAAAAATTAGTCATCTAATTGCCTACAAAGAGCTTTGATGGTCTCTATAGGGTCAGTTTTCAATAAACAAAGTTTCAAAACAAGATGCTTTTAAATTGTTTGTCAAAGCTGCAAGAACAATTAAATGGAAAATAGCACCATATTATTAATAGCATGCAAACAAAACCCGGCCAGCCTTTGGAACTGAAAGTAGGATATGACTGTACCATCAAGATTCATTTTACACAAATTCCTTCAGTTCCATTTGTTACTGGCCTCACCTAAAAATTATTCCAGCACCACATGGACCTACTAGGACGCAGGTAAAACAGATTACTTCATTTTCTGACATTGCTACTAGGAGCAGTAAAAGAGGCTAAACTGAAACTATGGTTGGTTACACAATAAAGACAGTAGAGATGTCAGATTTTGGCATATTCTCTAAAGTTAATGTAGTCCATCAATGACAGTTAAAAGTATATTAAAGCCTTATTCTTTAGATTTCAGTTAGCTCACATATATACTAGTTAAACATGCATTTAACTTTAAATAATTAATTTATAGAATTAAGATTATGATTCAGCTATACAGCTATTGTTTTAAATATATGCAAACCCCGGTTTCAAATGGAATCATTTTAGGGTTAAACTGCCAGGCTCTAGGGTTAGAGCCTTTAGAAAGTTAATCAATACTTTCATATTACAATTTTAAGCACGTCACTTCTTCCAATCACTTTCTAACAGTTCAATTTCACAGTAGGTAACAGTGCATGAATATCTGGAGTAAGTGGTTAAAGAAAGGGTAAATCTGATCAATCTGAAATAATCATTATTTTAAAAACATGTAATTAGCCCATAAGTGGCACACACATTGTTTTAACAAGTCCTATTTAAAAAACCTGCCTGCATTCTGAGAGTATAACAGTGGCAGGAGGGCCATTTTTAATAGACGTAACACTTTTTTTTCTGATTAAAATTCATCACAAAGTTTCGAAAGTTCACTAAAGTAAAAATGCCAGTAAATTAATATTCACAGTGTGGTGATGGCTGGGGGGAAGGGAGTACAAGGGGACTAAATGATAATGGAAAAAATACAATAAAAATATTAAAATACCTCCCAGCTAAGATGGAGGCGTAGGCAAATACGCCTTGCTTCCCCTGCACAACCAAAAGAAGGACAACAACTAATTTAAAAACAAAAAATAACCAGAACTGCAAGAAAATTGAACTATATGGAAATCTGACAACCAAAGAGTTAAAGAAGAAATATTCACCCAGACTGGCAAGAAGGGTGGAGATGTGCAGCTGCAGTGGAGAGGACCAAAGGCAAGGCAGAAGCTGGAGGACTGTGTGAGGTGGACCAAAGGCAAGGCAGAAGCTGGAGGACTGTGTGAGTGAACCAGGCATTCCAAATTCGAGTGTGGATAAATTGAGAGGAACAACTGGGGAGTGAGGCAAACAGCTCAACCCAGGATTCCAGCATGAGGAAATAAAACCTTAGAATCTGTGGTGGTAAAACCCTCTGGAGGTTGTGGCAGCGGAAGAAATACCATTTTTTCAAAGAGGGGTGAGAGCCGAGTGAGTGGCTTTGTTCCCCCTCTGATCCTTCCCCCACATACAGCACCGTGACACATCCAACGTGGGCTGCCCCATCCTGGCAAATACCTAAGGCTCTGCCCCTTACAATGTAACAGGTGTGCTGAGACAAAGAAATATAGCCAAAATGAAAGAACAGATCAAAACTCCAGAAAAAGAACTAAACAATGAGGAGACAGCCACCTATCAGATGCAGAGTTCAAAACACTGGTGATCAAGATGATCATAGAAATGACTGAGTATGGTTGCAAAATGGAGGAAGAAGTGAAGGCTAGGGAAATAAAGAAAAATATACCAACAGTGAAGGGAAGGAAATCAGGACTCAAATCAACAATTTGGAGCAGAAGGACGAAGTAAACATTCAACCAGAACAGAATGAAGAAACAAGAAATCAAAAAAACAAGGATAGGCTTAGGAACCTCTGGGACAACTTTAAACATTCCAACATCCGAATCATAGGGGTGCCAGAAGGAGAAGAGGAAAAGCCGAAATTAAAAACTTATTTGAAAAAATAATGAAGAACTTCCCCAACCTGGCAAAGAAAATAGGTTTCTGGGAAGTCCAGGAAGCTCAGAGAGTCCCAAAGAAGCTGGACCCAAGGAAGCAAACACAAACTAAGGTACATCATAATTAAGTTACCCAAGATTAAAGATAGGAATCTTAAAAGTGGCAAGACAAAATGAGAGAGTTACCTACAAAGGAGTGCCCATAAGATTGTCAGCTGATTTCTCAAAAGAAGCTTTACAGGCAAGAAGGGGCTGGAAATAAGAATTCAAAGTCATGAAAGGCAAGGACTTAGATCCAAGATGACTCTATGCAGCAAAGCTATCATTTAGAATGGAAGGGCAGATAAAGTGCTTACCAAATAAGGTCATGTTAAAGGAGTTCATCACCGAGCCCTTATTATATGAAATGTTAAAGTGGGGGTATGCTGGTGGGAGGGGGGGTGTAGGGCAGAGAAGGATAAAGGGGAGAAAAAATGGGCCAACTGTAATAGCATAATCAATAAAATATACTAAAAAATTAAAATAAATTAAAAAAGAAAGTACATAAATATTAAACAAATAAAACATCAACTGGTCACAAAAATTAATTAATTACTATTCAGTCCATTTAATATTTATAGTTAGTCAAATATTGTAAAATTAGTAATTTTAAACAAAATGGTGAAAGTTTATAGAAGAGATAACACTTACAAGCTGCTCTGATTTCACACCGTATAACTGGATGGTCTTTGCCACGTTTTTTGATATGGCCAGTGTCAGGTCTCCATCAACAGCAGCTACATTTAGTTCACTGGACAAAACAAACAGACTTCATTATTAGCAGCAGTGCTTATTAACAAACATATAAACCTAAAACGAATACACAATATGGTAATTCTTTTTATAGGTTTAATTGATTGCTTGCAAGAATTGGTTGCATTGTTTCATTTTCCCTTCCAAATTCAGCATTAGAAGAAAGTGATTTGAGATGGCTTTGTTAACGACCAGTTTCTCATTAATAAAAGCATGTCATGTGTGGATTCGGGCTGTGATTATGAGAGTAAATTGTGTACAGATTTTTTAAGTTGCAACCTTGTTAATACTGAGAAGTGCAATTAGAGCCACTGCATATTACAGACATCTGCACGAAAATGGCAGCTCTTGAATGGAAGAGGTTCCATTCAAGGTCAGGGTTAGCCCTGACCTTGGAGGACAGGGGCTAACAATAGAAATCACATATGATACATAAAGGAACTCAATTTCTAGAAATTAATGCCAATTTACGCTATTTTGTTTAGATTTTCAAATATCTCCAAAGCATAGTAAGAATTTGAAATTTTGAACTCTTAAAGTATTTCTTTCTTGTGTCTATTTCCAACTTTAACATTGAGTTAAGTGGGACATTTGAACTGACTACCAAGCCAAAAAAGACAAAACAAACAAACAAACAAACAAAAAAACCCTGGAGTGTTTACAAACACCATGGAAAAAATACTAAGAGTTAAAAATTACATGAAATCCCACAAGAGGTAGAAAGCAGGAGAAGTATTTATTGTCTCTGAAGTAGCAGATTAAATTTTGGCACTGATCAGATTCTCTTGATGAAGCAATTGAAGGACTTTGAAACAACATTAGTGCAGACTATAAGTGACAAAATGTCTTCTCAAAGGTCTGTGGAGAAAGTCTCCAGCCATGTAATACAGAAAATAGAGATATTTACTGAAGATACAAGAAGCATTGTTCATAGGACAATGATGCCTCAGTCCCCTTCAAAGTAGGCAACTTTGGGATCTCACACAGTTCTCACAATTGCCATCAGCTACCCTGTCATATTTTCCTGAATCTCACAGATTATCTGATATCTCTTCCCTTTCAGAGGTGATTTTAGTTTTGGGGAAAAAACAGAAGTTGAAGGGCACCAGAGGGGCTGTAGAGGGGCTGCGTCACCTGGTGATTTGATGTTTCACCAAAAAAACTGCATGAAATGTGATGCGTGAGCAGGCATCATGTCACGATGAAGCTGCCCAATCACCAGTTGCCCACAGCTGCAGCCTTCTGAATCATCTGAATAATTTCCATGAATGAATGTTCAAGCTTAATGCAAAATTTGATGTAGATTCATGCTCTACTCACTTAGTCATTTTGATGCAACAGCCACACAGTACACATGCTCACTCAGCAGCATCTACTGCCCCCACTAACTAGTACAGTGAAGTTATCATTGTTCACACATGTGCACTCCAGCCCACTCTCCTTGGCTGCTAGGTTACATTGATTTTGCACAAACCATTCTCATTGTATTTACAATGGATATACTTTTTCCAGACAGATCTCATATAATAGTGAGACATAATTTCTTTAATGTTCACTTTTAAACACTGGTATAAGTATGCTTCTTTAAGGTCCACATTATATTTGATTACAGCATTGCCAAGCTGCATAAAGGAATGAGAGGGATGCCCCTTTAATATTCCTATAAGGTCAAAGAGAACAAGTTGAATCCAGGACTATTTTTATTGCTATCGTGGTAAACAGATAAACACATTAGGGTTAAAAAAATCTTGAGCCAGAACTTTGGAAAGTCAAGATAATTGTGGAGAGATTTAGGATCAAGATGCTGGATAATTAGACAATGTTAAGGTATATTTGCAGCTGGAAAGATGCTTATGTATATTATATCTGTGATTTTGTAGTCTTATTCTGACATGCCACAGAATCACCACCTTCAAATTTGTAGTGTAAAAGAATCTAGACATTTCTATACCTTGGTCCTATATTGACTAACTACTAGTTTTACCCCTCAAAATGTTCATTGACAAATGTAAAGACCTACTGTTATGACAATTTGTTAGCTATGGCAGGAACTGAGATAGTCATAACTGCAAACGGATTTGGGCAGCTGTAATATCTAAAGGCAACAGTATAACTGATACAGAGGGATCTGATCAGATCACTGGGGAGGAGAAGGAGGGGAAGTGGGAGGAGGTTCCCCAAGGCAATGGTAAACAGCCTAAGATGGGATTGGCCGAGAAGCTGAATGCCTCTGGAGTGCATGGAATTATGAGCCAGAAGATTTAAAACAAAAAAAAAGAGGGCAGAGACTGGCTCTCTGGCTCTCTTCCTCAAGGATGCCTAGATGACAATGCTGTAGCTGCCTGCATTTTCCAAAGGACAGTATTTTGGATGGATTTTGGATGGGAGAAGAAATTCCGGGGCCCAGCCCAGGATCAAACTGGTCTGGCAGAGGATGTCAGGGTTATTCTTCTTTGGGTGTTCTATAGCAGCAGTCCTCAGCCTTTTTGGTACCAGGAACCAGTTTTATGGAAGACAATTTTTCCAGGGATAGGGGAAGTTGGAGAGACAGGAGGCAAAGCTTAGGTGCTTTGTAAGTGAAGCTTAACCACCTTGCTTGCCACTCACCTCCTGCTGTGCAGCCTAGTTCCCAACAGGCCATGGACCAGTATCAGTACATGGCCCTGGAGTTGGGGGCCCCTGTTCTAGAGGGAACAGGTTCTGAGACAGAAGCCTGCCATCCTTCTAAAATTGTGTAGCTTTTATATCTTATGCTGTTTTAGTTTCTAAACTAATCCTATCATTATTTCCACCTTATAGAAATAAGATAATTAAAAACTAACATGGGGAATAATAAGGGAACTCAGGAGTATAATACTAGAAATTTATTATGGCGTAAAGAACTAGGTTTACTTTGCATCATTGACAAGATTAAAATAATCAGAACAGACTGTTTCTAGATTGTATTTAAATGACTTTATCAATTGGAATCTCAAGTACTTATTTTATGTGTATTCATTCACTGCAAAACTCTTAATTACAGGACTAATTACTTGAATAATTTGCAATAAATTAAAAATATACTGCAATCATACATGACTAACAAACTTAATAGGCATTTTAGTAACATGCCATTATATACAAAAATACATACCTTGCTATAGTTTTAATAATACCATCCAATTCATCCGAAGAAGGAGGATTACGACCACCAGGAGGGAAAACCAAGTTGATAGGATCAAAAAGTCGAGATAAGGATTTTGATAGATAAGCAGCCTCATAGGGCTGTAGTGAGTCTTTTAACGCCTTTTCTGGACTGTGGGAACACAATTTATTGAAAATTGACTTAAATTATACAAAACTAAGTGTTATTATATCAGGCTATAAGTGCCTTTCTTAAAAAATATTACTTAAATAAAGTGTAACTCTATATGCAGAAAAAGAAAAAAATTATTTAAAAATGTATAAAAAATGCCAAAGTTTAAAGATAAAGAATCTTAAAAGCAGCAAGAGAAAAGCAGAGAGTTACCTACAATGGGGTTCCCATAAGACTATCAGCTGATTTCTCAAAAGAAGCCTTGCAGGCAAGAAGGGGCTGGAAAGAAATATTCCAAGTCATGAAAGACAAGGACCTACATCCCAGATTGCTCTATCCAGCAAAGCTCTCATTTAGAATGGAAGGGCAGATAAAGTGCTTCCCAGACAAGGTAAAGCTAAAGGAGTTCATCATTACCAAGCCCTTATTATAGGAAATGTTAAAGGAACTTATCTAAGAAAAAGAAAATCAAAATTATGAACACAAACTCACAAATATCAACAACTGAACTTAAAAACTAAAACTAAAACAAACAAACAAAAAAAACCTAAGCAAACACCTAGAATAGGAACAGAATGATAGATATGAAGATCACTTGGAGGAATATCAGTAGAAAGGGGAAAGGGAAAAATGGGGGAAAAGGTACAGGGAATAAAGAAGTATAAATGATAGCTACAAAATAAATGGGGAGGTTAAGGACAGTATAGAAAATGGAGAAGCCAAAGAACTTAAATGTCCAACCCATGGACATGAACTAAGGGTGGGAACTGCTGGAGGGAGGTGGGGCATGGGGTAAGAGAGGGCCAAAGTGGGATAACTGTAATACCATAATCAATAAAATATACTTTAAAAATCCATACCAAATAAAATTTTCAAAAATCCTATAAATAAATAAATAAATAAATAAATATTGTTGCAAATGCATTTTGGAATTAAATTTTTTAAGGACTAAACATTTTAATTTATACCTAAATTACCATAAACAATATTATATTCAGCAGTACCTACTGGAGTAAGTCTGTCACTTGAAACTCAAAGAATAACACTGTAAAACCTTAATTCTATTGGGGCTATGCCTTTCATTAGCAAATCCTGTCTTTATACAGTATCAGATCTGTAGAGACCTGTTTCACTAGCTCAGTGACTGCCAACTTTTTTCATTTCATGGTACATATAAACTAATTAAAATTTTATAGCACACCAAAACTATATTTTTTTTTGCTAATCTGACAAAAATAGGTATAATTTTTGATTTACAAAAAATAATAAAAATAGTAATTACCTACCCTTTTTGCTCAAAAGAGACTTTTAAAAAAACCCAGGTGCTTATTCTTGTATATAAGGAATTCTGGTACTAAGAATTAACCAGTCAGATACAACATTATTATATGATGTGACCAATAAGATGCAGCTCTGTTATGTGACCTATATATTTATGGTTCAAGACAGGGCATTCACACTTGACAGCTATTATTATGTGGTCTGTTGTCAGTTTTTAATTTGACAATCTAAAGGAAAAGAGATCAATGCCCTTGACTAAATAGTCATATATGGAATATTTTAAAAATTCTTGCAGCACACAGTTGAAAACTACTGCGCTAGCTCAAGCCTTTTCACCCATAGCTGCCATATCCCATAAGGCTCACTGACTGAGAGAGAAGTATATACACTCATATAGGACTAGGCTCTTATCAGTCTTCCCATGTCAAAACTGTTGTTATCAAGAATGAGGACAAAAATAAAACATATTTTGTTAAAGTTCTACAATCACATACATACTCCCAACTGGAGTTCTAAGCTATTTAATTTTACAATATTCTTCACAAACCAAAACTTAACCTACTAAACAGTCTTTCTTCCTTACTCTTTCCATGTCTTCAATTATTTGTGTTGATTTTCATTTAGCAATCCAATTATTGTGTCTTAGAGTTTTCCTTTGACAATTAATCTCAAATGTCTATAACCATTATTTCCCTTTGCTTTCTTACCCCTATTATTAACTCCATATCTTCTCACATCACCCCTATTTATGAACCTTTTGCCAGTACTACCACTTTTCTGTTTTGCCCTACCACTATCTTTTTTTCTTTCCTCTTTTAAAAAATAAACCCCTCTTCATCCAAAATATTAACCTTGAAAATGACTGACCTGCTTGTTCACATATATAAAACCTGGCTTTTTCCTTCCCACCCTTTCTAATCAACTAACAAGACCTAGAAGTCAGAATGCTCCTGGTTCCTACATCATAATTTCAGTTATCTTTTAATACTTTCTCATTCAAGAAGTATTTCACTTAGCACACATTTAGTAAGAATACAACATACAAGACCTTTGTTAAGTACTGGGAAGATAGAGATTTAAAATGCTTTACACTGTAGTAAAACAATGTGCTGGTAAAGTGCTAACTATAACTTCTAGAACAGATGAAGACAGAAAGGCCCTAATGGGAAAAGTAAAGAACTAGTGTCTAAATCTGTCAGGAGCAATCCTCTGTTGAAGTCAATGTCTTGTTTATCTTTCCTCCTGTCATTTACTATCCTTAAGAAGTTTCTTCACACATACAAAGATGATGTATTATATAATATTTGATTACAGTCCTGAAACCTATATAATTTTTTAACCGATGTCAACCCAATAAATTTGAAGAAGACATAAGAAGGAAGAAGAAAAGAAGAAAACAGAAGAAGAAGAAAATGAGAAAGAAGAAGAAAGAAGAAAAGAAGAAAGAGAAAGAGAAGATGCTTCTCCCCTCTTCCACAGCAATTTCAGCATTGAATTCTAAGTACTTAACATTCTTCCTGTTCTCCAATGCTGCAAGGATCCTTGGAAGCTACAATGTCAAAACAAGTAACTTTTCTAACTTTTTTCTGTCTTGTGTCAGTAGTCTACCTAACTTTTATTTTAGCTGTACTATGGATCCTTCATATCTGAGTCAATCTTTTTTTTAATATATTTAATGGATTATGCTATTACAGTTGTCCCATTACCCCCCTTCATTCCCCTCCACCCTGCACACCCTCTCCCACCCACATTCTCCCCCTTTAGTTCATGTCCATGTGTCATCAGTTCTTTAGCTTCTACATTTCCCATACTATTCTTGCCCTCCCCCTGTCTATTTTCTACCTACCATCTATGCTACTTATTCTCCATACCTTTTCCCCCTCTCCCTCCTCCCACTCCCCTGTTGCTAACCCTCCATGTGATCTCCATTTCTGTGGTTCTGTTCCTGTTCTAGTTGTTTGCTTAGTTTGTTTTTGTTTTTGTTTTAGGCGTGGTTGTTAATAATTGTGAGTTTGTCATAATTATTAATAGCTGTCATTTTACTATACATGTTTTTATCTTCTTTTTCTTAGATAAGTCCCTTTAACATTTCATATAGTAAGGGCCTGGTGATAATGAACTCCTTTAACCTGACCTTATCTGGGAAGCACTTTATCTGTCCTTCCATTCTAAATAAAAGCTTTGCTGGATAGAGCAATCTTGGATGTAGGTCCTTGCCTTTCATGACTTGGAATACTTCTTTCCAGCCCCTTCTTGCCTGTAAGGTCTCTTTGGAGAAATCAGCTGACAGTCTGAGGGGAACTCCTTTGTAGGTTACTCTCTCCTTGTCTCTTGCTGCTTCTTGGATTCTCTCCTTCATTTGTACCTTGGCTAATGTAATTATGATGTGCCTTGGTGTGTTCCTCCTTGGGTCCAACTTCTTTGGGACTCTCTGAGCTTCCTGGACTTCCTGGAAGTCTGTTTCCTTTACCAGATTGGGGACATTCTCCTTTATTATTTGTTCAAATAAGTTTTCCACTTGTTGCTCTTCCTCTTCTCCTTCTGGTACCCCTATAATTCAGATGTTGGAATGTTTGAAGATGTCCTGGAGGTTCCTAAGACTCTCCTCATTTTTTTGAATTCTTATTTCTTCATTTTTTTTCTGATTGTATGTTGTTTTCTTCCTTCTGGTCCACTTCATTGATGTGAGACCCAGCTTTCTTTCCATCACTATTGCTTCCCTGTGCATTTTTCTTCATTTCACTTATTGTAGCCTTCATTTTTTCATCTAATTTTCGACCAAAGTCAACCAATTCTGTTAACATCCTGATCACCAGTGCTTTGAACTGTGCATCTGATAGGTAGGCTATCTCTTGGTTGCTTAAAAGTATTGTTTCTGGTGTTTTCATTTGTTCTTCTGTTTGAGCCATCTTTTTTTTTTTTTTTTTTTTTTGGTCTTGTCACATCTGTTACATATGAGGGGGTGGAGCCTTAGGTGTTCACCAGGGTGAGGCAACCCAGTTGCTGGGTTGTGAGGCTATATGCGGGGCATGGATCAGAGAGGGAACAATAGTGCTTGTTCTGCTCTCTGTTGGACTTCAGTCCCTTCTGCTGTTTCCCCCAAGCAAACTGGGCCTTTCTGGTGCTAATTCCCATGTGGGTGGGCTTGTGCACCCCGTGGGTCTTTCCAAGGACCTCTCCTGTGAGGCTGGGAGTCTCTCCCTGAGCCTCAACATCCACAGGTGTTTTCAATCAGTGCCCCGAGGCTCTATTTCCTGGCGCTGGGACCCTGGGACTTCCAGGTCGGCCAGCCGCCTGGCACACCATGCCCTGCTTCACAATCGCTGCATCCCTGGGTCTGCCAGTTGCCACCCCTCAGCCACGGTGTGCCATCCGCTGCAGTCTTGCGCACCCAGGATGCCTCATGCCAGTCCCAACGCTCTTTGTGCCATGCAACCCCTCTCCCCCCAGCTGCCCGGCTCCACCCCTCCTACCGGTCTGCATGAATGTGTCTATTTTAACTCCTTGGTTGTCTGACTTCCATACAGTTCAATTTTCTGTCAGTTCTGGTTGTTATTCTGTTTCTAAATTGTTGTTGTGCCTATCTTGGTTGTGCGAGGAGGGACAGTGTGTCTACCTATGCTTCCATCTGGGCGAGAACTCCTGAGTCAACTTTTTGCACTCTAAAACTGTAAACCTTTTGAATGCCAACTCTAAAATCTCCACGCTTGGGAAAACTTTCCATATCCCTACTACCCTCTATTTCCTTCCCTCCCATAAATACAGTTAAGCCTCCATAATTTGCCAGGTACTTCCTACATGCAGAAAATGTAGCAGTGAAGTGGGTTAGAAAATTCTCTGTCCTCAAAGTTTACATGTCAATGAAAGTGGTACAAAATAAATAAATAATGTTAAATGGGTTAATTATGGAATACAATGTATCTATTTGTGGTCTTTTTGAGTTAACCCTGCTTTGATTTTGTCGAGCTTCCTCAATATGCAGCTTTTTGTTTTTAAATACATTTTGTAACTGCACAGAAACTCAATTTCTTTAACATGACCTGTTCTCCTTTCTATCCATCCACTCCCTTCCTTAATCATTAAGCCCTTAAGACATCAGATTTGGTCAGCATCAAATTGTCTTTTTTAAAAAAAACAAGGCTCAGGTAACATCTTACTGAAAGAACTTGGTGGGGGTGGGCAGCAGCCTGAGGTCCCCTTAGCCTGCATTTTCTGGTATGGAATGCCATTTAAAAAGCCAAGCAAAGGTATATTGGGACTCTAGTGTTTTCAGGGAGCCGCAACAAGGTAGAGATGCCACTGCTGAGTGGTATCCAGGCACAATATGGGAGCACCCACCTCTTGATCTCATTTGCCTGAATTAAGGCTCAACTACAGGCAGAATGAGACATGTTGAGGCTCTCCTATCCCCAAGAAAGTCAGCCCTCTGACTGGAAGTTGGGGGCTGTGGATTAATAAAGGGGTTCTATGGAAAGTAGCCTCCCAGGGTAACTGGATCATAAATTCTTTTTTTTAAGATTTTATTTATTTATTTTTAGAGAGGGAAGGGAGGGAGAAAGAGAGAGAGAGAAACATCAATGTGCGGTTGCTAGGGATCATGGCCTGCAACCTAGGCATGTACCCTGACTGGGAATCGAACCTGCGTCACTTTGGTTCACAGCCCGTGCTCAATCCACTGAGCTATGCAAGCCAGGGCTGGGTCATAAATTCTTAACTGGGCTGGTCATGGTGAGTAGTCATACTCCAGGCTTGCAACTTCTTTAGATAAAGGTTTTAAGCCAGCTCTGTCTATTTTGCTATGCTAAACTTTAGAAATATAGGAAGTAATAGCCAGGGAGGGGGAAGTATTAATCCCTAAGAGCACATATAATCTCATTAACAATTCTGTAATCCAATTTCTGTCTTGATTTCTCCAATCTCTCCTTATATCCGATGACTTCTGGTGTTTGGGGTGATGCTGCAACTAACTGAGCCTCACACACAAGGGCTCAAAAGAGTATTTAAAACCCATTGCATTTGTTTCCTTGTAAACTCATGATTTGGGGCATTCCTGAAATATGGGTCATAGGTCTTCTTCCTCAGCAACTACTTTACTGAATTTAGTCTCCAAAAGGTGACAGTGACATCCCATTAGTCAAAAACACAGGGATTTTTTCTCTATTGAATTTAAAAAGCAGAAAATACAAAATAAAAACTCTACCTCCTGGAGATAAACCATTCTTACCATTTGCTGTGTATATTTCCAGGTGTTTTTTAACATAAGCATATTGATTTTAAAGACTAAAACAGAAATAGAATCATAATAGAATCATATACCATGTATTATATACTTTTGGAAAAACTAATATATTATTTGATCTTTGTAGATCAACATATGGGTTCAGTCTTCTTGTCCCCTATTCCATTAGTCCTTATCTAACCTCCATGTTTTGCATAAAAAAGTTATTGAAGAAAACAATACAGCGCTCTCCTTCCCGGGAACACACCCATGTCTTTCTTCCCTCTCAGGCTTGCATCTCTCAAACTCTAAAGTTCCTGCTGAGACTTGCAACCAGGGGAGCAATTGGCAGAGACAGCTTGACCCAGGCTAATCCCCTAAACCTGTCTTCATGGCCCCCTTTTCTCTGACTTTTCTGTGGGCTAAAGCAGCCCAGTCTAGGCTCTCCTGTTGTTTCTTTTATCCTAAGCCCTTCTTTGCTTCACTGTCCTCAGTTTTAATGAAGAAAGAAAAAACAGAAAAGAGAAAAGAGAGAAGAGAAGAGAAGAGAAGAGAAGAGAGAAGAGAATAAATAATATATAGACTCATCCTATCATTCTAGTCTACTCATTTTCCACTTATTTTGCCAATCAAAACTTCTACTTCCTATATTTTACCAGTCAGAACTATTTACTGCAAAGGACACAATTCAGCTATAAGCACTTTCTTAAAAAAGTGAAAGAGAAACAAAGACTGGCAAGATGGAGGAATAGGTGGACGCACCGTACCTCCTCGCACAACCAAGATTAGAACAACAATAATTTACAGACAGAATAATGCCCAGAACGGACAGAGGATTTATCTGAATGGAAGTCAGACAGCCAAGAAGTTGAAGTAGACCCATTCATCCAGACTGGTAGGAGAAGACGAGCCGGGCGGGCACAGGGCTGGCGTGGGTTGGTGGCGCGCAGAGTTCGGGGAAAGTTTGGCGCGAAATCGGCGCAACAGCCATCGGGGGCGCAAGAACGCAGCAGCGATCCCTGAGTACACAAGCTGCGGCTGGCGGACCCAGTGGGGCAGTGATTGTGGACCAGGGCAGAGCTCGCGGCCCAGGATCCCAAGAAAGGTCTGGGCCCAGGAGAACGGAACTGCCGCCATTGTTCCCTCCCGCCCCCACATATAACATCACAATCTAGCGACTGGGGTGCCCAGCCCCGGTGAACACCTAAGGCTCCGCCCCCCACTGTAACATGAGCGACCAGACCGGGAAAAAAAAAAAAAAAAGGAGAGACAGGGAAAAATATGTTTCCAACAGAGCAGATCAGTCCCCCAGGACTCATCCTTTTGAGCGACCAAGAAATAGCCAATCTATCAGATGCACAGTTCAAAACACTGGTGATCAGGAAGCTCATGGAATTGGTTGATTTTGGGTGCAATTTAGATGAAAGGATGCAGGTTACCATAAAAGAGATGCAGGAAGATATACGGAGCAGAGCCAATAGTGAAAGGAAGGAATCTGAGTCTCAAAACAATACAGTGTACCAGAAGGAAGATAGAATCAACCAAGCAGGAAAGCATGATGAAATAAGAATTCAAAAAATTGAGGAAAAGCTCAAGAGCATCCAGGACACCTTTAAACATTCCAACATCCGAATTATAGGGGTACCAGAATCGGAAGGGGAAAAGCAACAAATTGAGCACGTATTTCAACAAATAATAAAGGAGAACTTCCCCAATCTGGCAAAGGGAACAGTCTTCCAAGAAATCCAAGAAGCTCAGAGAGCCCCAAAGAAGTTGGACCCAAGAAGAAACACACCAAGGCACATCATAATTACATTAGCCAAGGTAAAAACGAAGGAGAGAATCCTAGAAGCAGCAAGAGATAAGGGAACAGTCACCTACAAAGGAGTTCCCATCAGACTGTCAGCTGATTTCTCAAAAGAGACCTTACAGGCAAGAAGGGGCTGGAAAGAAATATTCCAAGTCATGAAAGACAAGGACCTACATCCCAGATTGCTCTATCCAGCAAAGCTCTCATTTAGAACAGAAGGGCAGATAAAGTGCTTCTCAGATAAGGTCAAGTTAAAGGAGTTCATCATCACCAAGCCCTTATTTTATGAAATGCTAAGGGGACTTATCTAAGAAAAGAAGATAAAGAAAAGACATGTATAGTAAAAGGACAGCAAACTCACAAATATTAACAACTACACCTAAAGCAAAACCAAAAGAAACTAAGTAAACAATTAGAACAGGAACAGAACCACAGAAATGGAGGGCACATGGAGGGTTAACAGCAGGGGGGTGGGAGGAGGAGAGAGGGGGAAAAGGTATAGAGAATAAGTAGCATAGAATGTAGGTTGAAAATAGATAGGGGGAGGGCAAGAATAGTATGGGAAATGTAGAAGCTAAAGAACTCATAAGTATGACACATGGACATGAACTAAAGGGGGTAAACGTGGGTGGGAGGGGGGTACAGGGTGGAGGGGAGAGAAGGGGGGAAATGGGACAACTGTAATAGCATAATCAATAAAATATATTTAAAAAAAGTGAAAGAGAAACAAACATTTAAATATCACTCATGTATCTATCCAACATTTTTCTCACAAGGTAGGTGATAATCTGTTATCTGAGTCAGCCTCCTCAGTATAACTCTGATTCTAGTGTTTAAAGACACACCAATTGATTTGGTATTCAAATAAAAAACTGAAAATAATACTCTTTCAATATAGGAGGAAAAGTTGGCTGTTTTAAACTTATTGAGATGTGTTTTTTTCTAATGTTGCTCCTAAAGATGAGTGATCTATGAGATTTTTCAGGTTTAAATTTGAGTATATTCAGGTTTTTTCCTACCAGACTGAGAACCTATCCTGGCATAATATTAAGACAAATCCTTAATATGCCAACAAACAGGTTTGTTTAAACAAACATACTCATAATCTGGCTTTTTTGGTATGAATATGTCTTGTGCATCATCTTCCATGTGCTGTAAGTCAACGTAGAGGTCTGTGGCTCCAGTTGCATTAAACTTTCCTTGAATATTTTGGCTGTACTGTTGAAGACGCTTCCATAAATCATTAAAAAGACGCAGTAATTTAGGATATTCTCCTTCAAATGCCTGTTTCAAAAACATAGAAGCTGCCAAGCAAAACAATAACATTCATTAGATAAATGATAAAACAATAAAATGTAGCATGTAAAAGTTTCTTTTTTATATAAAGATGATGGGACAAAGACACTACATTACAGGATAAATCAGAGAGATATTCTCTGAGGCCATTTGAAATAATGTGAGTACCAGTAATTTCCTACCCAGACTATATTCATTGCATTTGATGTTTGTGGACCATATGTTTTGAAATGTAATGTATAAAGAAATAGGCAAATCAAAAATTATAATTGAAGATTTCAATTTCTTTTCTCAATGATTGATAAAACAAGTACATATAAAATCAGATGCATATGGAAAACCTAAACAACACACAAAATTTACTTAATTGACATTATCTAAAACAGCCAAGTACACATTATTTTCAACTGCACATGAGTCATTTACCTGGAGAGACAATTTTTGATTCCACAAAACAGTTTGAATAAATTTAAAAGTTTTCACATTATACAAAAGTATGTTCTCTAACCAAAAAAGTTTGGGGTTAGAAATCAATAACAGGTATCTTTGGAAGTAAATATTTGGAACTGAAAGGCATGCTTCTAAATAAATAATTCATGTTGTTTGTTCATACAAGAAATTAAAAGGGAAATTAGCAAGCATTTTGAACTCAATGGAAATTAAAATACAACATATGGAAATCTGTTGAATTTCAATGAAGGAATACTTTGGAGAAATTTATACACACATGTACATTTGAAAAGAAGACAAGTCTCAAATCAATGACCTCAGTTTCCATCTTAAGAACGTAGAAAAAAAGGAGCAGAAAAATCACAATATAAACAGAAGAAAATAAAGATCTATGCAGATATCAATAAAACAGAAAAAGAATAAAAACACTGAAACCAAAAACTAGTTCTTAGAGAAAATAAGTAAAATTGACAAACCTCTAGACAAATTGGTTAGGAAAGAAGAGAAGGAACAAATTAGCCATATTAGGAATGCGGGGGGCTCACCTCACTACATATGCTGCAGATGTTAAGAGGATCATGAAGGAATTATGAATAACCTTATATGAATAAATCTGACCACACCTATGAATGTACAGTTTATCAAATTCCTGGAAAGACACAAACTAATAAAGCTCACTCAATAAGAAACAGATATACTGAACAGCCTTATTATATATTGAGCTTTTTAGTTAAAAACCTTCCCACAATGAAAATACACAGGCCCAGATAACTTCAGTGGTCAATTCTATCAAACAATTTAAGGAAGAAATAGTACCAATTACCAACTCTCTTATAAGATCGACATTACTCTGATGACAAAACCAAAAACATAACAGGAAAACAAATAAACAAGCAAAAGAATAATATCCTTCATGAATGTAGATACAAAAATGCAGCACATCTTGTCCAAGAACATATAAAAAGAATAATACATTATGACCAATCCTAAGAATTCATGGTTGATTTAACATTTTAAAATCAATCAATGTAAAAGGGCATAGGATCAAGGGTGGGAGGTGGGGATGGCTGGGGTGTGTAGGAGAATGGAGACAACTATACTTGAACAACAATAAAAAGGTAAAATAAAGAAATAAAATAAAGTCAATCAATGTGATCCATCATATTAACAAAGATGAAAAGTATGTGATCACATAAATAGACACAGAAACAGCACTTGAAAAAATAAAAAGTTAATTCCTACTAAAAACTCTCAGTCTACTAGGAACAGAAGGGAATGTTCTCAACCTGATAAATGGCATCTACATTTTCTACAAAATGTAGAAAATTTTCTTTCTTTCATTTTTTCTACAAAAATCCCTACAGCTAATGTGATACCTAACAAGGCACACTGCTTTTGCCCCAAAGAAAGAGGACAGCACTTCTATTTAACAGTATCCTAGGGGCTCCAGTCAGTGCAGTAAGACCAAGAGCAAAACAAGACAAAACAAAACAAACAAACATTTAGCTTGGAAATCTGTAAGAGATACCACTATTTTATTCACAGACATGATCATCTATGTAGGAAATCTGATGGAATCTACAAAAAAACTATAAGAATTAATAAATGAGTTTAACAAGGTTATAGGGTATAAGATCAATGTGTAAAACTCAATAATATTCCTACATACTAGAGATGAACAATAAGAAACTGGTATTAAAAATAATATGATGTATAATAGCATTAAAATATGAATACTTAGAGATATATCTAAGTATTTCACATAACAAAAATATGTGAAAGATCTGAACACTAAAAACAGAAAAAGCAATGCTGAGATAAACTAAAGAAGACCTAAATAACTGAAGAGACAACATATTCACATATTCAAGGCTCAGTGTGGTTAAGATGTAAATTCTCCCCAAATTTATATATTAAAATCAATTGCAGCCTTTCTCTTTAGAAATGGAAAAAAACCCTAAAACATATGAAAATGGAAAGGATCTATAATAACCAAAAAGAATAAAGTTGAAGAAATAATACTACCTGATTATAAGATTTATAAAACTACACAAATCAAAATACTGTTAAAGACAGATACAGAGACAAATGACATGAAACAGGAAGCCCAAACATAGAACCACACATACACAAGAAAACCAAATTCTGACCAAGGTGCAAACGCAATTTAGTGGACACTGGGCATATTTCAATGAAGGGTATCATAACAATTAGGTGTCTATTTGAAAAACAAAACTTTACTTCATGCTTTGCACCTCAGACAAAAATTAACACAGGAAGGACTCAAGACCTAAATATAAAACCTAAAGCTACAAATCTTCTACAAGAAAACATAAGAGAACCTTTCCATCCTTGGGTTAGGCATGATGTAAACCTAAAAGTATGACCTATAAAACAATAAACTGATAAACTGAATGTTATCTAAATTAAAAGCATGTGCTCTTCAAAAGATACCTAAGAGAATGAAACAGTAAGTCCCAGGGTGGGAAAGTAAATTTTTCATATATCTGAAAAACAATTTGTATCTAAAATATATAAAGAACTGTCAAATCTCAATAATAAGAAAACAATGTAATTTTTAAAGTGGGATTTTTATCAAAGAAGGTATATGAATGGCAAATAAGCACATTAAAAATAGTCAATACCTTTAGTCATTAGCAAAATGCAATTAAAGCCACAATTAGATATGACCATGTACCTGTTAGAGTGGCTAAATAAAAAAAAAATCATATGTTGGTGAGAATAGAAAAACTAGAATTCTCATATACTGTTGGTGGAAAGAAAAAAATGTATAATCATTTTGCGAAAGAGTCTTCCATTTCCTTAAAATGTTCAACATATACCTATCAAATGGTCAAACCATTCTTCCACTAGATGTTTATTCAATAGAAATAAAAGTATATGTCCATATAATGAGTTGTACATGACTATTCAAAGCACCTTTATTTGTAATTGCCAAAAATCAAAAACACCCCAAATGTCTAACAACAGATGAGTATAAACAAACTCTGGGACAATGAAATACTACATCCAACAAAAAGAACACACTACAATATGGATGAATCAAAATATTGAATATAGTCATGCTGCATGAAAGACAAACAAGAATACATAATGCAGGCTGTGTCATTCAATTTGTACAAAGTTCTAGAAAATATAAACCAATGCAGAGTGACAAAAATCAGCATTTGCCTGGGGGAGGAGAAAGGAGATGGGAGACGAATTACAAAGGGGCACAAAGGTAACGTGTTCGCTGATCTTGACTGCTGTGATGGTTTCATGGATGTGTATCTATATTGAAACTTACCAAATTGTACACTTTAAACATGTTCAGTTTACTGTATGCCAATTATACCCTAGTAAAGCTGTTTCCAAAAAATTTTTATTGATTGATTTGGAGTTAAGGGGGAGAGAGGGAGAACATCACTTTGTTGTTCCACTTCCACTTTTATGCATTTATTCTTGGTTGATTCTTGTAGATACCCTGACT
Organism: Phyllostomus discolor; assembly: GCF_004126475.2. Classification (NCBI taxonomy): domain Eukaryota; kingdom Metazoa; phylum Chordata; class Mammalia; order Chiroptera; family Phyllostomidae; genus Phyllostomus; species Phyllostomus discolor. Next base: position 49,433,294 of record NC_040912.2, read on the forward strand.
GGAGATCAAACCTGCAGCCTCGGTGTATCTGAATGATGCTCTAACCAACTGAGCTACTCAGCCAGGGCAAAGCTATTTTTTCTTTTTGTTAAATATCTGAGAGGACTTCTTTGAAATCCCTCCTCCCCTTAGAAGAAGCAATCCACCAAAGCCCTGAGTATTCCTACACATTTCTACAGAGTATGCTAATAATGGGGGCCCTGGTTGCTCTTTATCCAGGCCATTTATCAGGTTCATAGTTGCAGAAAGCAATTTTGAGAGATGAGGTAACTTCTCCCTGCACATGAAGAGTAAGCTTGCTTACTGCTTACTACAAAAGTGGTAGATTCTCACCTGCAACAAGAACTCACAGCATGTACACCAACCACTTGGGCTCCATATTTTGTCTCCCAATGAGACTTGGAGGTATAGGGAACCAACAATATTTTGAGGCTCGTGATCCTTGCTGTGCTGTGAGTAATAAAGTCCTTTTGCTCTGATTCAGGAGTCTAATGTCTTCTGACAACATTCAGCAAACTTTGGCAGGCTAGGCAAACCCTATTCCTTTGGTTACTCTTTCATAAACAATCTGTTCTTTGCCTTCTTGGCATTCACTGCAATTTCTAATTATATTTGCCAGAAGACAGTTTTCCCTACTTCACCGTGAACTCCATTAGGACAAGAACGATGCTTGTTTTCTTCAATGCATATTTGGTACCCAGCGCAGTGCCTGAAATAGTAGAAATTAAGTAAATATTTTCTTCTTTAAAATAAAGATTATTTATTTATTTTAAGAGAGAGGGGAAGGGAAAGAGAAAGAAAGGGAGAGAAACATTGATGTGAGAGAGAAAAACTGATTGGTTGGCTCCTCCACGAGCCTCAACCAGGGACTGAACTAGCAACCCAGGCAGGTGCCTGACCGAGAATTGAACCCACAACCTTTTGGTTTGTGGGACGACTCCTAACCAACTGAGTGATACTAGCTAGAGCACTACTAGCTACTCTGGAGCAAATCACAGACATCAATACATTTTGTTACGGAGCAAGGGCTCGTTGCCCAGTGCACACAGAAGTCAATACTATGAAATTGGCTTTTGAGAAAAGACAAAGCTTTCTTGCCAGGCTGACAGGCAAGGAGACAGGAGGCAAAACTCAAATCTGTCTCTCTTATCAAGAGTTTGGGGTGGAATTTAAGGAGTTAGGAAAGGATGAGGTGGGTTGGTATATGGGAGCACTGGTAGGACAGGTTTCATTGGCAGAGATTTGGAATTTGACTATTTGTAGCAAGATGTGGTAAGGGTCTTTAGCACCAGATCTTCCTGGACAATGCACCAATTGCTTCTGAAAGGGTTCCTGTGTTCAAGTTCTGGTCATGTCCCAATCTTTTTGTTCTGTCAAAGGGAGGGAGACTTTGGTTCCAGGTGTAACTGGAGGTCAAAATTCTCACATTTGCACCTTTTTTGGCTGCATAACTTGTGCTTTTGGTCTGTTGTCTTTGAAATGAAAACTTAAAATCTTGTTAGAAACAGAATAGGACCAGTTTGAGCTGGTTCAGTGGTTATCATTTCATTCATAAATATTTCTGCATGCATCTCTAATAAGTAAAGACCATTAAAAAATAACAATGCTTTTATCACACTTTGCAATAACAATCAGTGCTCACATTTTCCTGATTGACTAGTAATTTTTTAATGATCTGATTTAGTTTTGTTTGATTTAGTACCCACAAATAGTCCACATTGTATAATTAGCAGCTATACCATCAAGCCTGATTTATAGTTTCTTTTTATTACTTTTAATTCTTTGAGGAACTGGGTCATATATCCTACAGTTTCCCACAATCTAGATTTTGCTGACTGTACCACTCTGATCCCAGTATTTTCTGTAAATTATCAGTTGGATCTAAAATAGTGCATTTCAACTTTGGCTGCACATCTTGATGCTTAGATCTAACTCTCAGAGACTTTAATGTAATTGTAGTCGTGGCTTTGGAATTTTAAAACACTCTCCAAGTGATTCTATATTTATGAGTAGGGGAGGAGGTAGAGGAAGATGGAGGGGGAAAGGAAGAGAGAGAGAAAAAAAGAGAAATTGATTTTTGTTCCATTTATTTATGCATTCATTAATTCTTGTACGTGCCTTGACTGGGTATCAAACCCACAACCTTAGTGTTTCAGGACAATGCTCCAACCAACTGTGCTACCTACCCTTGTGATAGATTAGAGGTTGTGATCAGATTCCTATTTTATAATTTCTGACAAGACTAGTGAATATATAGTGTCTGAACTTGTGTTCTGTTTGTGTTTTTATATTTGCAATCGTTAATAATCATTGACTAGATCCGCTAGGAGATTTCAAAATACAGATGTTTTAATATTCTTTGTGCATTTATTACAGGTAATACTTTTATAAATAGATACTTCTGCCATCAATTATTTGGTTTCTTTAAGATATCATTTGTATAGGAAAGGCAGAAAAAAATTTCTGATATTTATCCCTGTAAATATCATTTTTCAAAGTAAGAAGTAAGTTCCATGTAACCACTCATCAAGGGTAACCACTGTTTCAGTATGAACTCAGGGATTTAGGAATATTTTATGGGTTTCAATCCTTTGTGATTGTTATCCTACTGATGCCAAACTTATTCCATCTTTAGTAGATATCTACTCAAATTGTTTCCTGGGTCCTTTAAATACAATCCTAAGAGTCTCTGGTATCTTCCTTGTTTTTTGGTACACAGAGTTACAGAACTGTCCTACACATTTCCTGGCCCAGACCCAGAGTCAGTCATTTCTTCAAGGATCCTTGGTTTCTTTTAATAGGAAATCATGTTAAAAACCACATGTGTATAAGAGGAAATGGTCACTATTTCTAGGCCTTTTCCATGGACAAATACATAAAATGTATGGTAATCAAATTACATATTTTCAAAGAAAAAAACACCTACTCAAGCAATCTCATTTTACATTTTTCCTCCCATGTTGAAAATCCTGATTCACTATGATACCAACATAATTATTCATTTAGTTTATCCCACACTACACACAAGTGGTCTGATGATAATAATGATGATGATGATGATGATGATGATAATGCCAACTATAACATGACTATTGAAAAGAGTTCATAGGGTTTTGGAAGATCTTGTCCTTGACATATATCCCAGTAGGGCTACAAAAACAAATTACTGTGTTTTAATAAAGTACTTAAGTAAGTAAAAAGTCAAATGAAGAAGTTCTTCTCTATGTGGTTATACCACCAACTAGACACATACTTACATTAAGATCTGCCTTTTTACTTTTTATTTTTAGTAATTTCTTCTTTCATTTCACTTTTGTTTTATGACTATATAAAATATGCACATGACTTCAAAGTTAAATCTATAAAACAAAATATATTTAAATAATTCTACTTTTTATCCCCGGTCTCTTCAATGTATTCTTCACATGCAACCTCCTCCCTCCACTATTGGTAAACATTTTTCTGGAGTTTAGGGTTTATGCTTCCCCTTCTTAAAAATATAAGCAAAAATGTACACATATTGATACTATGTCCTTTCCTGGGTAAATAATAGCATACTGTATACATTTCTCAACTTTCTTTTTGAAATTTAATATATCTTCAAAATTGCTCTATAATCCTTATTCCTTTTTGTTAGTTTCCTCATTCCATTTTATAGCTGCACAGCACTCCATTCTATGGATACACCATAGTTTAATCCCCTAGTGATGAACATTTGACTGTTTCTAGTTTTTTTCTCTTTTTCTAGTTTTTTTCCATTCCAAATGATGATGCAGTTAATAGCCTTGTAAATATGTCTTTTCATATTTTTGCTAGTGCATCTATGGAATGAATCCTTAGAATAAATCCTGAGTAAAAAACCAAATGCCTATATAATTTTCCTCCATAAGGCTTGTATGCTAATTAACAATGTGTGAATGACCATTTCCCCATATCCCTATAAAGGGAAGCCAACAGAGGATCATACCATCCTCTGTTGCCAACAAAGTGTGGTATGAAATTTTTCATTTTTTTGCTAATTTTATAGATAAGAAATGGTATCACTGTGTACTTTTATTTTTCATTTCTCTATTTATGCATAACATTGAGCATCTTTTCAAACACTTAAAGAGATATCTACATCTTTTCTTTAAGGTGGTTGGCCTTTTTCTTCTCAACTTTTTATACATGAGGGATATTAACTCCTTTTCTTTGGTGTAAATTATAAATGTTTTTCTAGTTTGTGTCATTTGTCTTTTTATTTTGCTTATGCTTGTCTTGCCATGTAAAATTTTTAATATAATTAACTACCAGTGTTTTATTCATTGATTCTGGACAATAAAACTACTAGAGAAGCCTTCCCAATTCTTAGCTTACTCACTTATGTTTAATTCTACCCCTTGAATGTTTTAATAATTTACATTTAATTATCTTTTATGACTTTTTGCTTAATTTCTTCACCTATTTCACAAACCAGTCCCTCAATCTCAGCCTGCCACCAACACCTGCCAGTCTGTTTTCTGTATCTATGAGTCTGTTTCTATTTTGTTTATTTATTTTCTTTATTAGATTCCACATATGAGTTATAAGTGAAATCACTGAGTATTTGTCTTTCTCTGATTGGCTTACTTTACTTAGCATAATATGCTGTAGGTCCATCCATTCTGTAGCAAAAGGTAAGATTTTCTAATTTTTTTATGCCCAAGTAGTATTCCATTGTATAAATGTACCACAGCTTTTTTTTCTAAAGATTTTATTTATTTATTTTTAGGGAGGGAAGGAGGGACTGAGAAAGAGAGAGAGAGAGAGAGAGAAAGAGAAACATCAATGTGCGGTTGCTGGGGGTTATGGCCTGCAACCCAGGAATGTACCCTGGCTGGGAATCGAACCTGGGACACTTTGGTTCCCAGCCTGCGCTCAATCCACTGAGCTATGCCAGCCAGGCCACAGCTTTTTTTATCCACTCACATACTGAGGGGCACTTAGGCTGCTTCCAAACCTTGGCTATTAAAAATAGCACTGCAATGAACAGAGGGATGTATATACATGTATTGTTTCAAAACAGTGTTTCAGGTTTTTCTGGATATATTTCCAGAAGTGGAATTGCCAGGTCAAAAGGCAGTTCCATTTTTAATTTTCTGAGGAAACTCCATAATGTTTTCCACAGTGGCTGCACTAGTCTGCATTTGCCCAACAGTGCACCAGGATTCCCTTTTTTCCCCACATCCTTGCCAACAATTGTTTGTTGATTTGTTAACGATGGTCATTCTGACAGGTGTGAAGTGATAGCTCATTGTGGTCTTAATTTACATTTCTCAGATAGTGATGTTGAGCATTTTTTTTCACATGTCTATTGGCCATTTGTATGTCCTCTTTGGACAAGTATCTATCCTTAGCCCATTTTTAAATTGGATTTATTTGTTTCTCTGTTTGTTTGGGTTGAGGTTTCTGAGTTCTTTACAAATTTTGGATATATCATTGACAAATATGGTCTCCCATTCAGTGGATTGTCATTTTATTTATTTATTTTTAGAGAGAGGGAAAGGGAGGGAGAAAGAGAGGAACATCAATGTGTGGTTGCCTCTTGTGTGCCCCCTACTGGGGACCTGCCCTGCAACCCAGGCATGTGCCCTGACTGAGAACCAAACCAGTGACCTTTTGTTTTTCAGGCTGGCACTCAATCCAACTGAACCACACCAGCCAGGGCTGTCTTTTAATTTTGTTGATGGTTTCCTTTGCTGTGTAAACACTTTTTAGTTTGATGCAGTACTATATATTTTTTATTTTGTTTCTCTTGCCTGAGGAGATAGATAAAAAAAAATGTTTCTACAAGAAATGCCCGAGATTTTACTGCCTATGTTTTCCTCTAGGAGTTTTATGGTTTTGAATTTTACATTTAAGACTTTAATCTATTTTGAGATTATTCTTGTGTGTGATATAATAAGTTGGTGGAATACTTTCATTTTTTTGTATCTGTCCAATTTTCCCAACACCATTTATTGGCTAGACTATCTCTACCCCATTATATGTTTTGCCTCCTTCGTGAAATACTAACTGACCATAAAAGCATGGTTTTATTTCTGGACTCTGTTCCACTGACCTATATGTTTGTGTCTATGCAGTACCATGCTGTTTGGATTACTATGGACTTGTAGTATAGTTAGTTATCAGGTAGTATACCTCCAATTATATTCTTTTTCTTTTTTTTAAATATATTTTATTGATTATGCTATTACAGTTGTCCCATTTCCCCCCTTCTCTCCCCTCCACCCTGTGCCCCCCTCCCACCCACATTTCCCCCTTTAGTTCATGTCCATGTGTCATACTTATGAGTTCTTTAGTTTCTACATTTCCCGTACTATTCTTGCCCTCCCCCTATCTATTTTCAACCTACATTCTATGCTACTTATTCTCTATACCTTTTCCCCCTCTCTCCTTCTCCCACCCCCCTGCTGTTAACCCTCCATGTGCCCTCCATTTCTGTGGTTCTGTTCCTGTCCTAATTGTTTACTTAGTTTCTTTTGGTTTTGCTTTAGGTGTGGTTGTTAATATTTGTGAGTTTGCTGTCCTTTTACTATACATGTCTTTTCTTTATCTTCTTTTCTTAGATAAGTCCCTTTAGCATTTCATAAAATAAGGGCTTGGTGATGATGAACTCCTTTAACTTGACCTTATCTGAGAAGCACTTTATCTGCCCTTCTGTTCTAAATGAGAGCTTTGCTGGATAGAGCAATCTGGGATGTAGGTCCTTATCTTTCATGACTTGGAATATTTCTTTCCAGCCCCTTCTTGCCTGTAAGGTCTCTTTTGAGACATCAGCTGACAGTCTGATGGGAACTCCTTTGTAGGTGACTGTCCCCTTACCTCTTGCTGCTTCTAGGATTCTCTCCTTCGTTTTTACCTTGGCTAATGTAATTATGATGTGCCTTGGTGTGTTTCTTCTTGGGTCCAACTTCTTTGGGGCTCTCTGAGCTTCTTGGATTTCTTGGAAGACTGTTCCCTTTGCCAGATTGGGGAAGTTCTCCTTTATTATTTGTTCAAATACGTGCTCAATCTGTTGCTTTTCCCCTTCCGATTCTGGTACCCCTATAATTTGGATATTGGAACGTTTAAAGGTGTCTTGGATGCTCTTAAGGTTTTCCTCAATTTTTTGAATTCTTATTTCATCATGCTTTCCTGCTTGGTTGATTCTATCTTCCTTCTGGTCCACTGTATTGTTTTGAGACTCATATTCCTTCCTTTCACTATTGGCTCTCCTCCGCGTGTCTTCCTGCATCTGTTTTATGGTAACCTGCATCCTTTCATCTAAATTGCATCCAAAATCAACCAGTTCCGTGAGCTTTCTGATCACCAGTGTTTTGAACTGCGCATCTGATAGATTGGCTAATTCTTGGTCGCTCAAAAGGATGAGTCCTGGGGGACTGATCTGCTCTGTTGAAAACATATTTTTTTTTTCCCCTGTCTCTCCTTTTTTTTCCGGTCTAGTTGCTCTTGTTATGTGGGGGGCGGAGCTTTAGGTGCTCACTGGGGCTGGGCACCCCGGTCGCTAGATTGTGACGTTATATGTGGGGGTGGGGCGGGAGCGGGAGCCGGACGGGAGAAAACAATGGCGGTAGTTCCGTTCCCCTGGACTCAGACCCTTGTCTGGGCTTCTGGGCCGCGAGCTCTGCCCTAGTCCACAATCGCTACCCCTCTGGGTCTGCCAGCCGCAGCTTGCGTACTCAGGGATCGCCACTGCCTTCTGGCGCCCTGGATGGCTTTTGCGCCGATTTCGCGCCAAACCTTCCTCCGACCTCCGCGCGCCGCTGACCCGCCGACCCGAGCCAGCCCCGCGCCCGCCTGGCGCCCGCCCCGCTGTCTTCTCCTACCAGTCCGGCTGAACGCGTCTACCTCAACCTCTTGGCTGTCCAACTTCCATTCAGATAAATCCTCTGCCGGATCTGGGTGTTATTCTGATAGTAAATTATTGTTGTAAATTATTGGTTTTCTAATCTTGGTTGTACAAGGAGGTACGGTGCGTCCACCTATTCCTCCATCTTGCCGGAAGTCCAATTATATTCTTTTCCAAGATTGCTGAGGCTATTTGGGGTCTTTCGTGGTTCTGTACAAATTTTTCGAATATTTGTTCTAGTTTTGTGAAATATGCCACTGGAATTTTAATAGGAATTACGTTGAATCTACAGATTGCTTTGGGTACTATGAACATTTTTAATGGTGTTAATTCTTCCTATCCATGAACAAAACATATGCTTCCACTTATTAGTATCTTTTTCAATTTCTTCCTTCTTCAGTATCTTATAATTTTCTGAGTAGAGGTCTTCTACATCCTTGATTAAATTTATTATTCCTAGGTACCTTATTTTTTTGTGTGTGATTACAAATGGGATTGTTTTCTTAGTTTTCCTTTCTGATAGTCCATGATTTGTGTAAAAATGTCACTGATTTCTGAGTAATAATTTTGTATCCTACTACTTTACTGAATTCGTTTATCAGCTCTAGAATTTTTTTGGTAGAGTTTAACATTTTCTATATACAGTATCATGTCATCTGCAAACAATATCAGCATTGCTTCTTCCTTTCCAATTTGGATGCCTTTTATTTTTTCTTTTGTCTAATTGCTGTGGCTAGAACTTCCAGTACTGTGTTGAGTAAGACTGGTGAAAGCAGACATCCTTGTCTTGTTCCTTATCTTAAGGGAAGCACTTTTAGCTATTTGCCCACTGAGTATGATGTTGGCTATGGGTGCCAACATCCACTCAAATCCATTTCAAATTTACCCTGTTATGTCAGATATGCTGGAGATTTCTACTCTTTCTATCTCACTCTACTGTTCAACACTGAGCACTTTATCCATTTCTATAACTACTGGATCCATTCATTTGTCCACTCCACCAATCTTCATGGAGGATTTCTTAGTCTTACATTTGCCTTCTTATTTTATCTCAATGAAAATTGTTTCATATTTTATAACTAATGATATAAAATCTTCACTGCAAAGAATCAAATTAAGTTATAAAGAAAAAAGTAAGGTAAGGTTGGCTGGAGTGGGGGTAGTGGTAGGGGACAAAAGAAAAAAAAGTAAGAATTATTTCATATCCTATTATCTTATGATAATCGTTCTAACATTCTTACATTATCATTTCATGTCCCTGTTTATTACTTATATATGCTGTTTTCTTTTTTAATATTTAATTATTGATTTTAGAGAGAGAAGGGAGAGAAAGAGAGAGAGAGAGAGAAGGAAACAATAATTTGTTGTTTCACTTATTTATGTATTCATTGGTCTCATATGTGCCCTGACAAGGGACTGAACTCACAGCTTTGGGGTATCTGGATGATGGTCTAGCCACTGAGCTATCTAGCCAGGACTATTGTTGTTCTAATGGTACTTCATATTAGGGTCTTATTTAGCTTATAAGTTGTTACCAACTTTTAACTGAAAGCACTTTTATTTTTAAAGTTTGTTTTCTCATCAAACTTCCACCCAATTCTTAAAGCCTTTAAATATTAATTTAACACTTTGGGATCCAGTTCAACAGAATGCCTATTATGAATTGCACCCTGCACACTGTGTCTGTGATAGGAATATAATATGGAACCAAATTACACAGAGAGCTACTTCACCTAGAGCCAAGTGGAAATATGGATATCAAGCAGATGAGCCATTATAATGTAGTGAGGTATGTCCTAAATTGGGGGCATAGAAAAGTTTTATGGGAGCATATAGAGGATATCATACCCATATCTGAATGCATGGGGATGGAGGTGTCTGAAACACTTCATTTCTAAACTGAGACTGTAAACATGAGTCCGAGTTATCCAGATGAACAGGAGGATAAAAATATGTGTTTCAGGTACTTGTAAATACTGAGAAAGACAGTGATTCATCCAAAACCTAAAGCTCAAGTACAGAGACAAAAATTTAGGGTAAAAAAAATGAGTGCTGAAGAAATAGTAAAGAACCAGAGAAGTCATGTTTGGAATGTATTCTGAGAGTAATGTGGGAAGAAGAGTAGAGGCAGACCAGTGCTCTCACTGTAATAAAGAAGCCACACACATTTAAAAATTAAATCTGGCCCAAGCAGAAAACCTCTGCTAAAGAAGAGAATATCTAGGAAAGCTTTTAGTGGTTCATGGGATTGGACTGAAAATTTTGAAATGCAAGAAATCTCAAACCAAGTTTCCCATGGAAGATTTACTTTGTTTATGGAGTTGCAAGTAAAGCTGATAAGTAGGTCTAAAGCTTTCTAAAGCAAATGTAAAATACCCTTCATATTTATGGAAACATATCTTAGGAAACAAGAACCAGCTTGGGGGACAGAATATGCTGCATGCACAGGCAGGTCTTTCTTTCCATGAAGACATTCACATGGTGCTGAAATTTCATGAGGTAGGAGGTTAAAGAGTTTGTCTGGAAACCTGTGGTTGGCAGAGCTAGATCAATCTCATTGCTTCAGGGATGAGAAGACAAAGACCTTCTGACTTTTAATTAAAAGCCTGAGAGGGCCCTGGCTGGCGTAGCTCAGTGGATTGAGCGTGGGCTGCGAACCAAAGCATTGCAGATTTCATTCCCAGTCAGGGCACATGCCTAGGTTGCAGGCCACGGCCCCCAGCAACCGCACATTGATGTTTCTCTCCCTCTCTCTCTCTCTCTCTCTCTCTCTCTTTCTCCCTCCCTTCCCTCTCTAAAAATAAACAAATAAAATCTTTTAAAAAATGGCTAACATAATAAATTAAAAAAATAAAATAAAAACATAAAAGCCTGAGAGGCCCTGGCTGGTGTGGCTCAGTTGGTGGGAACATCATCCCGTGTACCAACAGGTCTTGGACAGGTTCCATTTCTGGACAAGGTACATACCAAGGCTGCAGGTTCAGCCCCAGATCAGGACATGTGCAATAGGTCACTGACTGAAGTTTCTCTCTCATATCAGTGTTTTTCTCTCTCTCTCTCCCTCCCTTCACCTGTCTCTAAAATCAATAAGCATGTCCTAGGGTAAGGATTTAAAAAATAAAGCCTGGGAGAAGCATGTCCAAGAAACAAGGGAGAGTTAGAGATAGACTAAGTCTATGTACGGCTAGAGTACCAAAGGGAGAAAAAAACAATTCAACAAAATAGTTCAGAATATGTAAATAAAATCCTGTAACTCAACATGACAGACAATTCTACAGAAAACAGACACTTTGTAAAGGAGCATATCGAAATGGCCAACAGAGAGATATGTATCATTAATCAAACAAACAGAAATTAAAACTACAATATGACTTAACTAAATGTTCACCCAAATAGCCAAAACAAAAAAAACACAGAAAATAACAGGTGCTGACAAGGATATGAACTCTCATATACTGGCATTGGGAATTTATTAATTTGTTTGTTTATTTATTTATAGAAGTGAAAACATATGTTCACATAATAACCTATACACTGATGTTTAACAGCAGCATTATTCATAATTTCCCCAAATGTAAATTAAAATATTCTTTTTAAAATATATTTTATTGATTGTGCTATTACAGTTGTCCCATTTTTCTCCCTTCACTCCCCTCCACCCTGCACACCCTCTCCCAACCACATTCCCCTCATTTAGTTCATGTCCATGAACTAAACCTGACTTGTGTCATACTTACAAGTTCTTGGCTTCTACATTTCCCATACTATTCTTACCCTTCCCCTGTCTATGCTATACCTACCATGTATGCTACTTATTCTCTGTACCTTTTCCTCCCTCTGCTCCTCCCATTCCCCTGTTGCTAACTCTCCATGTGATCTCCATTTTTGTGGTTCTCTTCCTGTTCTAGTTGTTCGCTTAGTTTGTTTTTGTTTTTGTTTTAGGTGTGGTTGTTAATAATTGTGACTTTGCTGTCATTTTACTATATATGTTTCTTATCTTCTTTTTCTTAGATAAGTCCCTTTAACATTTCATATAATAAGGGCTTGGTGGTGATAAACTCCTTTCTTTAACTTGACCTTATCTGAGAAGCACTTTATCTGCCCTTCCATTGTAAAAGAAAGCTTTGCTAGATAGCGCAATCTTGGGTGTAGGTCCTTGCCTTTCATGACTTGGAGTACTTCTTTCCAACCCCTTCTTGCTTATAAGGTCTCTTTTGAGAAATCAGCTGACAATCTTATGGGCACTCCTTTGTAGGTAACTCTCTCATTTTGTCTTGCTGCTTTTAAGCTTCTCTCCTTTTCTTTAATCTTGGGTAATGTAATTATGATGCTGGCACTAGGAAGTTAAATTGGTATAACAACACCAGCACACACTGGCAGTATCTAAAGCAGAACATATGCATACTCTATCACCTACTGTATTAGTTTTCTACACTTGCTGTAACAAATTACCACAAACTTGGCAGCTTAAAACAACTTAAATATATTATCTTTCAGTTCTGAAGATTAGAAGTACAGGATACAGATCTGGCCTCACTGAGCCAATGGCAGGGTGTGAGAAAAGCTGTTTTTCTTCTGAAGGTTCTAGGGAGTTTTTCCTTCTTTTTTCTACCGGCCTGCTTCCTTGGCTTGTGGCCCCCTTCATCCAATTGTATCATTTTGACCTTTGTTCCACGAACACCTCCTCCTCTATTGAGTTCTTAAGCACTGACATCTTTTCTTCCTTGATTCCTCCATCCTTCATTCCATTCAACAAGTTTATTGATACCCTATTGTGAATCAGGTACTCTTTGGGCCATTAAGGATACTGCTATGATAAAAATAGTATTGCAGGTCTTAAGGGGATTACCTTCTAGTGGGGCAGGCATGTGGTGGTGGGAGGGGAAGTGGGCCCAGATATAATAAAGCGAAATATTGGGAAATGATAAGAGATATAGAGAAAACAAAGCAAAGTAAGAGGAATGAGATATTTTGGGAAAATCACCAGATTACAAAGAATTATGTATTCATTTGAAAGAGTTCAAAATGGTAATGTTTATTTTGCTGGTTTACATTGGGACTTAAAAAATATGTATCATAATCCAACAGGTTGGTGAACAAATATTATTATCTGGAAACTACAATAGAAAAATAACAGACACAGAGCTTCAAATCATCTTGGAAATAACTACTACCCACAGATAATTAAAGGAAAAGATTTCCTATAGGGAACATTTTAAATCTTCATGATGGTAGGTTCAGGCCTCTTACCTTCTTTGGTAAATTCATTGTTTGTCAAACCCTTGGATTCTATTTTATTGTATAGAAGTTTTCTAGGAAGTTTTCTTTTCCTAAGCAGGGACATTTGTAATCAGAAAGAACATGTTCCTAACTAGAAAAATTTCCCTTTAGATTTTTTCTGCCCAAGTAATACTTACTTAGTGTGGGGTCAGTGGACATGGCCCTTTCCCCTCCCATGACTGAGGCCTGGTGAGACATACTGGCCAGAAGGGATGTGTATTGTGTTAGGACTGGATTGCAACTCCCTCCTCATCTCATTTTGGGAGTGGCTTCTTGTGCTGTGACTGCTTCTTGATCCTTTTACAAACTGTGGTAATACAGTTTATAGTCATACACAGGACATGTACCTCCTTTGTCTGGGACCCCTTATAATGAGCCTCAGACTGGAGGAGTTGTGGTCTCTGTCGCACCAATCTGCCACCCTTGGTGCACTCCCCTGTAACGTGAGTATGAATGGCCTGGTGCACATCTGCTAGTGCACCAGGTGGTTATTTTTTGGAAAATCAAGAACACTTAAGCAGCTTCCAGGTTTGGGGCTCCTGTGCAACAATCTGTTACATTATATAGCATCTTCAGCTCTGCAGATGGTTGAATTTCCTTAATATTTTGTGTCTATAATTTTCAGTACTACAGTACACATCAGGGACTGTATGTGCTATGTTAATGAAAGGTGCTTTGCAAAACACTTACTTTGGAGTTATCCCAAAGGCACTTATTAAAGTAATAATGCTATAGAAGTAACAGACCACTCTGAATATGAACTATCAATTGGATTTTTAAAAATTCTCAACCAAGGACATGCTTATTGATTTTAGAGATCAATAAAGGGAAAGAGAGGTATAGAAAGGTGGAAAAAAACATCGATGTGAGAGAGAAATGTATCAGTTGCCTCCCATGTGTGCCCTGGCTGGGGATTGAACCCTCAACCCAGGCATGTTCCCTGACCAGGAATGAACCTGTGGCCTTTTGGTTTACGGGATGAAGTTCTAACCAACTGAACCACACCAGCCCGAGCTCAATGGAATTTTTGCTTAAACATATTATACTTCCTTTTAGTAGGTTCTTTGACTACACAAGCCAGATAGGTCCCAGTAAGATAAGAATTGAAAAACATACACTGTATTTGGTAAAGAGGTAGGTCACTGCTTATATTAATTTCAATAAAATGGTATAAGATAAACAGAGTACACCTAGTTGAGAAATAAACAGTATGAAAACAAAAACAAGAAGTTTGGATTAAAAAGGAAAGATTAAATAGTAACTAAAGAGAAGTCCTCTAGTTTGTTTCAGTTTTTATTAGATTACAGAAACTTGAATAGGTTTCTATTTCAGAGGAAGAAATTTTTTAAAAAAGTAAAATGCAGACAGAAAACAGAAAAGTATGAATGATGTTGCTGAGATAATGGGGTAGACAAGCAAGTGGGCAGGCCATCACCAGTAAGTGCGTGACCTTGAAGAAGAATGAGGCCCTCAGGGAGGAAATGAGGCTTTTCTTTGGAGGGAAGGTACAAGACAGTGAAAGAGTTTCCTAAGGACATTTGTTGGGGACCATTTCCTGTGGTATCAGAGACTGTAGCCCCAAGTGAGCTAGGCCTTGCCTATAAGTCTCAACCGGAATGCTAGGAATGCAGGTGGCAGTCACGATCTGATACTAACACTGAGGGTTTCCATGGGAAATCAAGCCTGAAGACTACATTGTATCCTTTGAAGCTTGCTTTGCTTTGCTATAGCCCTATTGGTATATACCAGATGTTTAAGTTCAAAGCATAAGGAGTGAACTTCTTATCTCATGAAACACACCTTAACAACCACCTGGCATCAGCAAGTCTAACAGACCCTGACCTGAGGCAGTTCTCTGTGTTTCTTCAATTGTCATCTATAAATAATATCAGTTTTTTATAGCTATAGCCTTTGGACATTGATTGATGAACTATGCATATATGCTCATATCCCTGTACATACCAATCACAATAAAAGCCATTTTGGAGAAGGGCTTGGGGCATTCTCCAT
Source organism: Phyllostomus discolor (assembly GCF_004126475.2). NCBI lineage: Eukaryota > Metazoa > Chordata > Mammalia > Chiroptera > Phyllostomidae > Phyllostomus > Phyllostomus discolor. The sequence goes on from NC_040912.2 coordinate 49,448,454, forward strand.
TAGAGGGAATCACCAGCCCCTTTCCCACCAGAACAACAGATTGTGTCTGGTACGACTTATTCTCATTCGAGGCCGGGAGAGCTCTGAGGGATGGAGCATCCCACAGACATTAACTGTCCTGATGACCTAGGAGATAAGATTGGCTACTGAGAATGAGCAAAATGGGAAAACGGAGGTCATGTAAAGAGTGTCAAAGGTTTGTAACAGTTAAGAAAAAACAAGCAGATGACCAAAGACAAGTAAATGACAGTACCATTAAACATACATACATACATACCATATAGTACTTTGAAATGTACTTTTGTCACTGGGCTATCACGTGGGAAACGCTACTGCTCCCAAATACTTAACTATGTCAAAAGCTATGCTTGCTTACAGGAACTAAGGTAAACTGCTAAAGGTAAAACCATGCCATCTGCAGACAGCTTAAGCAGGCAGCTCATCTGCAGAACCAGCCAGCTCCAAATTGCTGGAAGCAGAATCCCCCCTCCCTGCTTTGACCTCTGAAGAACTTGTCTTCATTACCTTACTAAAAATCATGCCCTGGGAAAGAAATGCACATTGTCAGGCACAATTAGTGCCACATGCAAACCAAGCCTTCAGGAATGTGCATACCCCAACTTTTCCCAGTTGTTGGACCATTTCTAAGAACTCTCCACCTTTATCACTGCCCCTGATCCCACCACATACTCTGAATGCCTTGCAGGCTCCTGAACCTCCCCAATTCAGGAAGAAGGTGCTTTTAGAGCAGGAGTTCACTCTCCTCCATTCCTTGATAAAAGAATCAAGTTTCTGCTCTGCTTTATAAGACTCCACCTCATTCCATTGGTGTGAGAGGCACTAAGTAGAAGGACCTTTGTTTGGGTCCTCGACTCAGAAGGATCGAGTACACTTTTTATCATTGTTCTTAAAACTAGGTGAGAGACTTCTGCTTCTGATCAAGATGGAGTAACAGTGACCAGAGTTACCACTCTATCTAAAACAATAAAAAAACAAACAAAATATGTTTAACATCATGCAATAAAGAAACAGTGTTCCTTAATATCTTGCACTAAATTAGACAGTGTTCCCTGAGGTACAAAAAACAAATGAGGTAAACCCTACCATCACCACAGTTAATTTCCCAGCAGGTGCCTCCTGCTTCTGGCAAAATACATGGGAAGAAACCCCTCTACCCCTACTGTCCTGGAGATCAGGAACACAGAGGCCCTAGAGTACATAGGACAGAATACCAGAGAGGAGAGAGTCTGACAACCAAGGAGTTAAAGAAGAAACATTCATCCAGACTGGTAAAAGGGGTGGAGATGGGCAGCCGGGGTGGAGAGGACTCATGGCAAGGCAGCGGCTGGAGGAGAGAGCGGTCTCATATTTGCATGCAGATAAACCAGGAAGAACAACTGGGGAGTGAGACAGACTGTGCAACCCAGGGTCCCAGCATGGGAGAATAAAGCCTCAAAACCTCTGACTGTAAAAACCTGTGAGGGTTTTGGCATCAGGAGAAACTTCCAGCCTCACAGGAGAGTTCGCTGGAGAGACCCACAGGGTCCTAAAACATACACAGACCCACCCACCCAGGAATCAGCACCAGAAAGGCCCAATTTGCTTGTGGGTAGCCATGGAAGTGATTGAAAGCCAGCAGAGAACAGAGCAAGCCACACTGTTCCCTCTCAGAACCCTCCCCCACTGACAGCAGCACAACACAGCAACTTGGGTTGCCCCGCCCTGGTGAACACCTAAGGCTCTGCCCTTATTACATAATAGGCACATAGAAACAAACAAAAAAAAGACCAAATGAAAGAACAGTTCAAAGCTCCAGAAAAAAATTAAAAACTAAGGGATGAAGAGATAGCCAACCAATCAGATGCACAGTTCAAAATACTGGTAATCAAGAAGCTCACAGATCTGGCAGAATATGGTTGAAAAATAGAGGGAAAAAAGGAGGCTATGAATACTGAAATAAAAAAAAAATGTATAGAGAACCAACAGTGATGGGAAGGCAACTGGGACTCATATCAGTGGTATGGAGCAAAAGAAAGAAACAAACACTCAACCAGAACTGAATGAAGAAACAAGAATTCAAAAATATGAGGAGAGGCTGAGGAACCTCTAGGACAACTTTAAACATTCCGATATCTGAATCACAGAGGTGCCAGAAAGAGAAAAGGAATAGCAAGAAACTGAAAACTTATTTGAAGAAATAATGAAGGAGAAATTCCCCAATCTGGCAAAGGAAATAGGAGGTCCAAAAAAGCTCAGAGAGTCAGTCCCAAAGAAGTTGGACCCAAGTAAGCACACACCAAGGCATATCATAATTATATTACCCAACATTAAAGAGAAGGAGAGAATCTTAAAAGCAACAAGAGAAAAGAAGACAGTTACCTACAAAGGAGTTCCCATATGACTATCAGCTGACTTCTCAGAAGACACCTTACAGACAAGAAGGGGCCGGAAAGAAGTATTCAAAGTCATGAAAAGCAAGGACGTATATCCAAGACTGCTGTATCTGGCAAAGCTTTCATTTAGAATGGAAGGGCAGATGAAGTGCTTCCCAGATGAGGTCAAGTTAAAAGAATCCATCATCACCAAGCCCTTATTATATGAAGTGTTAAAGGGACTTATCTAATAAAAAGAAGATAAAAAATATGAACAGTAAGTAAAATGACAACAAACTCACAACTATCAACTGAAACTAAAAAACAAAAACTAAAACTAAGCAAACAACTAGAAGGGGAACAGAATCACAGAAATGGAGATCACACAGAGGTTTATCAGTGGAGTGACAGAAGGGGAAAATAAGGGAAAAGGTACAGGGAATAAGTAGCATAAATGGTAGGCAGAAAATAGGTGGAGACTGAGAATAATATAGGAAATATAGAAGCCAAGGAACTTACATATATGTCCCATGGACAGGAACTAAAGTGGGGATATGCAGATGGGAGGGGGCGTGCAGGACGGAGGGGAATAAAAGGGGGGAAATGGGACAACTGTAATAGTAAAATCAACAAAATGTATTTTAAAAAAACAAATAGACTTCCAGCCAAGATGGAGGCATAAGTAGACACACTGTGCCTTGCCACACAACAAAATAAGGTCAGCAACAATTAAGAAACAAGGTAACAACCAGATCTGATAGAAAATTTATCTGAATGGAAGTTGGACAACCAGGAAAATAGATGCATTCATCCAGACTGGTAGGAGGAACGGAGTTGGGCAGCCAGGTGCGGGTCACTGCTCAGAGATGGGAGAGCATTGAGACTGAGCCTGTAAGGCTTCCATGCGCAAGACTGCAGTGGGTGGACCCTGAGCCCGCAAAGGGTAGCTGTCAGGCCCCGGCCGAGGGGTGGCAAACAGCAGACCCCGTGAGGAGGTGATTGTGAAGCAAGGCACTGTGCAAAACCCAGGATCACGGTGCTGGGAAATAGAGCCTCAGGGCACTGATTGAGGACACCTGTGGGGACTAAGGAGCAGGGAGAGACTCCCAGACTCTCAGGAGAAGTTCTTGGAGGGTCCCAGAGTGTGCATAAGCCCACCTACACGGGAACTGGCACCAGAGAGGCCCAGTTTGCTCAGGGGAAGCAGCGGAAGGGACTAAGGTCCCACGGAGAGCGGAGCAAGCACCATTGTTCCCTCTCAGACCCCCGCACCCACATACGTCACAACCCAGCAACTGGAGTGCCCCGCCCTGGTGAACACCTAAGGCTCAGCCCTTCATATGTAACAGATGCAATCAGACCAAAGGAAAACATAAAATAAAATTAAAAAGATGGCTCAAACAGAATTAAAAGCCCCAGAGCCAGGTTTTTTAAGTGACCGAGAGATAGCCAACCTACCAGATGCACAGTTCAAAGCACTGGTGATCAGGGTGCTCACAGAATTGGTTGATTTTGGTCGAAAATTAGATGAACAAATGCAGGCTATGATAAGAGAAATGAAGGGAAATGCACAGGGAACCAATAGTGATGGGAAGGAAACTGGGACTCAAATCAATGGTGTGGACCAGAAGGAAGAGAAAGACAAACAACCAGGAAAGAATGAAGAAATAAGAATTTGAAAAAATGAGGAGAGGCTTAGGAACCTCCAGGACATTTTTAAATGTTCCAACGTCCAAATTATAGGGGTATCAGAAGGGGAAGAGGAAAAGCAACAGATTGAGCACATATTTGAACAAATAATAAAGGAGAGCTTCCCCATTCTGGCAAAGGAAATAGACTTCCAGGAAGTCAAGGAAGCTCAGAGAGTTCCAAAGAAGTTGGACTCAAGAAGAAACATACCAAGGCACATCATAGTTACATTACCCAAGAGTAAAATGAAGGAGAGAATCCTAGAAGCAGCAAGAGATAAGGGGACAGTAACCTACAAAGGAGTTCCCATCAGACTGTCAGCTGATTTCTCAAAAGAGACCTTGCAGGCAAGAAGGGGTTGGAAAGAAGTATTCCCAGTCATGAAAGGCAAGAACCTACATCCCAGATTGTTTGATCCAGCAAAGCTTTCATTTAGCATGGAAGGGCAGATAAAGTGCTTTTCAGATAAGGTCAAGTTAAAGGAGTTCATCATCACCAAGCCCTTATTTTATGAAATGGTAAAGGGACTTATCTAAGAAAAAGAAAATAAAAAACATGTATAGTAAAAGGACAGCAAACTCACAATTATTAACAACCACACCTAAAACAAAAGCAAAAAGAAACTTAGCAAACAACTAGAACAGGAACAGAACCATAGAAATGGAGATCACATGGAGTGTTAGCAACAGGGGAGTGGGAGGAGGAGAGGGCGGGAAAGGTATGGAGAATAAGTAGCATAGATGGTAGGTAGAAAATAGACAGGGGGAAGGCAAGAATAGTATGGGAAATGTAGAAGCTAAAGAACTTATTGACACATGAACATGAAGTAAAGGGGGGGAATGTGGGTGGGAGTGGGTGTGCAGGGTGGAGGGGAATGAAGGGGGGAAATGGGACAACTATAATAGCATAATTAATAAAATATATTAAAAAATTAAAAAAACAAATAAATGAAATAATCCTGTACCTATGAAAAACACTGCAATTGTAGTTAAACCCTTACCATAAAGAAAATTCAGGCCCAAGTGACTTCTTTGGTGAATTCTACCAAAGATCTAAGGGAAACCATAATACCAATTCTATACAAGTGGCTTGCAAAAATTGAAAAGGAGGGAATATTTCCCAACATAGTTTCTTAGGTTTTCATTTTCCTGATACTAAAACTGGAAAAAGACATTACAAAAAATCCTAAAGATCAATAGCTCATAAACATAGAATCAAAACACCTTAAACTTTAAAGCAATTTGAACCCAATAACATGTAAAGAGGATAATACATCATGAGCATGTGTGGCTTCTAACAAGGATGAAATCAATGTAATTTATAATATTAACAGACTAATATAACTAAAACCATTTGATCATCTAAATGGATGCAGAAAAGCATTGAAAAAAATCAACTTCCCAAATAAAAACTCTTAAAAAACAAGAAACAGAAAGGAACTTCATCCCAATTAAGGATATCATTGAAAAATCTGCAGTTAAGATCATATAAACATTAACTGATGGTAAACAGGTAAAAACTACTTCAATTCTACACTACATTGGAGGTATCAGCCAGTGTAGTAAGGAAAAAAAAAAGAAGTTAGATTGGAAAAGAAGTAAACTGCCTTTCTTTGTAGACCATATAATTGTCAATATAGAAAATTCTCCAAATTCTCTATATTAAAAATCTCCAAAAACTATTAGATCTAATAAGGTTAGCAAGACCAAGGATACAAAACCAGTTCCTGAAAAAAACAAGTGGATTTCTATATTCTAACAATGGACAACTGTAAATTTTAAAAACAGTATCATTAATAACGGCTTCAAAATATATGAAATCATAATAAGAACAGACCTTAAGAACAGACCTGCTCAACCTGGAGACTGAAAACTATACAACACTGATAAGAGAAAATGTAAAAATCCTAGGTCAATAGTAAGATATAGCACACACGTGGATCAGAAGGCTCAATATTGTCAAGATGTCAAATCATCACAAATTGCTCTATGGAGTCAGTGCAATTCTAATCAAACTTCCAGGAGATATTTTTATAGGAACAACAGCTATATTCTGAAATATCTATGAAAATGCAAAGGACCTAGAATAAGCAAAATTATTTTGATAAAGAACATAAAATAGGACAACGTACTCTTTAGTAATTAAAACCATATGGTATTTATACAAATATAGACATGCCAAAAATGGAACAAAACAGAACCTGTAAGTTTTACTTACATATAACCACGCAATTTTCAACAAAAGCACCAGGGCAGTCAATAGGCAGAGTATATAACCTTTTAGATTCACATGCAAAGAAATGAACCTTAACCCATATATCATATTAAAAAATTAACTACATATGAACCTAGTAAAAGTTCTAGGATAAAAAATAGGAGGAAATACCTCTGGCCTTGATTAGAGAAAGATTTCTTAAATCAAAAATTCCCCCCACAAATTATAAAAGAAAGATTGATAAATGCGACTTTACCAAAATTAAAACGGTTTTAACAAAAAAATAATTTAACAAAATATTGTTAAAAAGATGAAAAGGCAAACCACACACAAGGGGGATATATTAGTAAAACACTCCTCTGAGAAATTTGAACCTAGAATATATAAAGATCTCTTAAGACTTGAGAGAACAAGCAATAAACAAAAAAAAATTAATTAAAAGCCAACAATTTTGACAAACATGTAACCAAACTCATAGAATTTTTTGCTTAAAATTGGTCAATTTTACTGTATATAAATTATATCTCAGAATAAGCTCACAAACACAGATACTCAGTGGAGGGAGACGTGCAGTATTCTCCGAGTAAATGGAGTAAATCAGCCCTAAATAAGCCCTCTCCTTAGGTTCTGTTTGGCCACACATTTCAAGAAAACCTCTTCCACGGACCAAGTCTTGCTGCACACTGCTTTAGAAATAGAATTGGGGAGGCGGGGAGGTAGTGTGGTTGATTCAACCTATGTTGTCAGTGACTAATGATTCTAAGTACTAGATACTTTGTGAATAAAATTTAACTACATACAAACTCTCAAAGCTTAAAAAAGCCTAGGTACCTTCAATACTTTTACATTCAGTGATTATATTAGCTAGTTTGTATATTTCATTGTTTAGAACTACCCTGTACAACTATTTCATGGCAAAAACAAATTAAGAAAGTTTTCCAGATCATATTTGAATAGGCAACTTTTAATTCATGATGCAGGTATTTCATCTGTTCATTTATTAAATCTTCATGTTTAACTATAAGGAAAAAACTATAAAGTCTATCATTTTTATATTTTTTTTAGTTAGGAAAATAATTCTATACATATTAACTAAATTCTTCAATATCAATTGATTTAGAGCCTTTATACGCAGGAAAATTCAGACAAAATTGTGGAGAATTAACTTATTTTTTGGAGAATTTTATTCAAGACAGTATTTGAAAAGGTAAAAAATTAACTTACTGCTTAGAAAACTAAATATATGGCTAACTTAAGAAGCCACAATTAGCGGGGATCTAAGATGGCGTCGGAGTAGGAAGGAGCAGATTCGGCTTTCCTCTGCTCAGGGGAGAAAATCCTGACCGATCTATGGAGTAGAAAGGCAAGCAACCAACATATTTCAGCATTTTTGAAAACAGAGGACCAAGGATTGTGGCAGAACCAAAAGAACAAAGAACAGATCCTAAGGGGAGTGCTGCAACAAGGTAGGGTCCCAGGACAAGCGTGTGGTCCTGGGGCTGCAGCCCCAGGCCTGGGCCGCTGCTGGGTTTACCATAGGGTCCTTGGGAGAGAGCCAGGTCAACTGCTCTCTCCCCAGCCGAGCAAGGTCTGAGTGGCTCTGGGAGGAATCCAGGTGCTGGCAAACACATGGGGGCTGTGAGCACCTTTGGAGGCGGTGGACACCGGAGAGGCTGAGTCACGCAGCGGACCCGGACTCCCACTGTCACCAGTCTGGCTGGAGCGTTTGGCGGTGGGAGAAGCCAAGCCACTGTGGTGAGCGGCGGGCTTGAACGGGAGGAATTTCTCAAGAGGAAGGAGTGAATGGACACAGACACTGTTTGGGGAATTCTCCTAAAGTGATTAGTGGCTCCAGCCTCTCTGCTACCCAGCTGTGGGCGCGCTGGCACGGGCGCAACAGCCCACCAGCCCACCGGCCTACCGGACCACCGGCGGTCGGGCGCACCAGCGGACGGGCGCGCCTGCAAGGAGAGCATTCCCGCACACCAGCCCACAGCAGTAACCCTGGGGAAAGACCTGATTCCCACACCCAGGGCCCAAGGCTGAGGAGCCAGTGCGAACTCCACTAGCCAAGGAAGAAAAGCCAAACAAATCATCCTTCAGCCTGCCTCAACCAGCAAGAGCAGAAAAACCAGTTTGGCCACTTTGAAATCAAGAGACTTTTTAATTTGATTCTATTTTGTTAACAATTTTTAATTTTTTAAGTTTGATTGTTTTTATTCTCTTTTGATTTCTTTTTCCTCTCTTACCTGATCTCTTCTTTTATTCCCCCCTCCTTCCTGTCCTCCAATTTTACCTCTTCTTCCTGCCTTCGTCTGCCTTTTCTATTTTTCACTTTTTTAAATTTTTTCCTAAATACCTACAAGTGAGACAAAATCCTGGATCTGTAAAAAGACCAAAGTTGAACCCAAAGAAGGGGCATCACAACAGCTGGGACAGTAAGATAAATGTCACTCTGCTATTACAGAGAACCTGCAAATTATTGCATATTTGTATTATTATTATTTTGCAGTGTTCCTACAACTTTTTTAATAGTATTTTTTATATCCCTCTTCTTTTTATATAGCCTGCTTTGCTAGGCTGCAGATATTGTATGACCTGACAGCTTTCCCCTGATATCTCTTCCTATACTGTATTACTAATCTACTGTCCGTTAACTCACCTGTCTCCCATCAGCACACTACTCGATGTTCTGTACTCCCTATTCTTGTTACCTAGATCTCATAGATTCTGTCATATGAATGTTGCCATAATATTTTTGTAAATAACTGCTGTTCCATGCGATTGTAATTACTTCACAACACCCCCACCCCCCTCAGATCTTAGCCCATTTCAAAGTTTCCTGAACTCTATTACTGTAGTGGTTAACTCTATTCTCTCACACACTACACCTATTTACTATCCTTTACTCTCACCTTACCCCAGAATCTGACCGCCCACAAACTCCCTGCTTCATAGATCCAACTCACAATCCTTCGTCCCCCAACAAGAGTCTTATCTTCTTTCCATCCTTTCTAAACATCAGCTAGCTGGGTGGAAGACCACGGTTAACACTATACCTAGTGAAAGGATCTCCTACATCTTCCCTACTTGCTACTACTGCAAATAGCATAGAATTCTCTGTTTCTGGCTTAAACCATTTTGCCTTCCCCCTCCAACTGAGGACAAAAAAGAATAGGTGGAGGAGATGAACACCAGGATACCCACTGGAAGAGGAAACCCAACAACAAAGGAACCACTAACAGATAACAGCAGAAGAAGGTGAAGGAGGGAATAGTAACCACACAAACCTCAATCCAGGACTTATCTGGAAATACAACTAAACAGTAGAGACAGTACCCAATACAAACACCTGAACAAGATTTCTTTAAACCTTGTACACACAGAAGAACCAGCTTCAACACAACCTGCCCTCACCAGCACAACAAAATACAGAAGGTGGTGGACAAAGTGACCCTCATTTAACCAGCTGGTGGGAAGGAACCACCAAAGAAAGACTCAACAACAACCAAAACCCAAAGGCAAACACAAAACCAGCTTAAATGACAGCCCAAGACCAGTGAGCTTGGGAGATCAAGGAAACAGCACCACTGAAACTCACTGCTATACTACTAAAGAAGTTCACAAAATAAACCCAGGGAGCCAGAACAGATCAATATAAGAAGCTGAGGCGAACAAGAAGAGTCTCACAAACAATGGGAAGACAAAGAAATAATCCCCAAATGAAAGGAAAGGAGGAAGTCTCAGAAAGAATGCTAAATGAAATAGAGGCAATTCAACTATCAGATATTGAGTTCAAAGCAGTGATTGTCAGGAAGCTCAATGAGCTCACAATGAGCTACGAGAAATTACAGGGAAGCTACAATGAACTCAATGAAAACTACATCAGCATAAAAAAGGAAATAGAAACTCTCAACAAGGGCCAAGAGGAAATGAAGAATACAATTTCTGAACTGAAGAACACAGTGGAAGGAATGAAAAGCAGGATCGATGAAGCAGAAGATTGGATCAGTGAGCTAGAGGACAAAATAGAAGAAAACACCCAGAAAGAGCAAGAAAAGGAAAACAGGCTCAGAAAAAATGAAGAGGGATTAAGAGAAATGCAAGACAATATGAAACGAAATAATATCCGTATAATAGGGATACCAGAAGGAGAAGAAGAAGAACAAGGGATAGAAAACCTAGTTGAACAAATGATGATGGAAAACTTCCCTAATTTGATGAGACAAAAAGTCACACAAATACAGGGAACACAGAGAGTCCCATTCAAGAGGAACCCAAAGGGGCCCACCTCAAGACACATCATAATTAAAATGGCAAAATTTCAAGACAAAGAGAGAATCTTAAAGGCAGCAAGGGAGAAGAAGGAAGTAACATACAAGGGGGCCCCAGTAAGGCTAACAGCTGACTTCTCAATGGAAACACTCCAAGCCAGAAGAGAATGGCAAGAAATAATCCAAGTAATGAGAACCAGAGGCCTGCAACCACGACTACTTTACCCAGCAAGGCTCTCAATCAAGATAGAAGGCCAAATAAGAAGCTTCTCAGATAAAAGAAGTCTAAAAGAATGCACCTCCAGTAAACCAGCTCTGCAAGAGATGCTAAAGGGACTGCTTTAAGGAAAGAAAGGAAAAGAGAGAGTGAGAGAGGATCACACGTACATAAAAGGCAATGAATAAGTACCTATCAATAATAACCTTAAACGTAAATGGATTAAACGCTCCAATCAAAAGACATAGAATAGCTGATGGGATAAGAAAACATGACCCACACATATGCTGTCTACAAGAGACCCACCTCAAGATAAAAGATCTGCACAGGTTGAAAGTGAAGGGCTGGAAACAAATTTTCCAAGCAAATGGACAGGAAAAAAAGGCCAGGGTAGCAATACTCATATCTGACAAAATAGACTTCCAAAGAAGGACCATAAAGAGAGACCCAGAAGGTCACTTCATAATACTCAAGGGAAGAATTCACCAAGAAGACATAAATATTGTAAATATATATGCACCGCCCTGGCTGGCATAGCTCAGTGGATTGAGCGCGGGCTGGGAACCAAAGTGTCCCAGGTTCGATTCCCAGTCAGGGTAGATTCCTGGGTTGCAGGCCATAACCTCCAGCAACTGCACATTGATGTTTCTCTCTCTCTCTCTCTCCTCTCTCTCTCTCTTCCTCCCTGCCCTCCCTAAAAATAAATAAATAAAACCTTTAAAAAAAATATATATATATATGCACCCAACATAGGAGCACCCAAATACATACAGAAAATCTTACAGGACTTCAAGAAAGATATGGACAGCAACACAATTATTGTGGGGGATTTTAACACCCCACTATCAAAAATGGACAGATCTTCCAAACAAAATATCAACAAAGATATTGTGGCATTGAACAATACCCTAGACGAAATGGGCTTTACTGATATTTACAGAACCCTCCACCCCAAAGAAGCTAAATACACATTTTTTTCAAATGTACATGGAACATTTTCAAAGATTGACCACATGATAGGTCACAAAACAAGCCTCAACAAGTTCAAAAAAATTGAAATCCTACCAAGCAATTTCTCGGATCACAAGGGACTGAAACTGGAAACCAACCCCAAGGAAAAAAACCCAAAACACTCAAATTCATGGAGACTAAACAGCATGCTATTAAACAATGAATGGGTCAAGAATGATATTAGGGAAGAAATCAAACAGCTTTTGGAAACAAATGAAAACGAACTCACAACAACCCAAAACTGATGGGACACAGCCAAGGCAGTCCTGAGAGGGAAGTTCATAGCGATACAGGCCCACCTAAAAAAGTTAGAAACATTTCAAACAAACAACCTAACGCTACGTCTATAAGAACTCGAGAACAACAACAAAGACAGCCCAGAGCAAGCAGAAGGAAGGAAATAACCAAGATCAGAGCAGAATTATATGACATAGAGACTAAAAGCACAATTCTAAAGATCAATGAATCCAAGAGTTGCTCTTTGAAAAGATAAACAAAATCAACAAGCCTTTAAGCAGACTCATCAAGAAAAAAAGAGAGAAGACCCAAATAAACACAATCAGAAATGAAAGAGGAGAGATTACAACAGATACCACAGAAATACAAAGGATTGTAAGAAATTACTACAAAGAGCAGTATGCCAAGAAATTTGAAAACCTAGATGAAATGGAAAAATTTCTAGAAAAATATAATCTTCCAAAACTCAATAAAATGGAAGCAGAAAGCCTGAACAGACCAATAACAGCAAAGGAAATTGAAGCAGTAATCAAAAAACTCCCAACACACAAAAGCCCTGGACCAGATGGTTTCACAGGAGAATTCTACAAAGCATTTAAGGAAGAACTAACACCGATCCTTCACAGACTATTTCAAAAACTCCAAAAAGATGGAGACTCCCAAACTCTTTTTATGAGGCCAACATCATCTTAATTCCAAAACCAGATAAAGCCACAACAAAGAAAGAAAACTTCAGGCCAATATCGCTGATGAACATTGACGCTAAAACCCTCAACAAGATACTGGCAAACCGCATCCAACAGTACATTAAGAAGATCATACACCATGACCAAGTGGAATTCATTCCAGGGATGCAAGGATGGCACAATATTCGCAAATCACTAAATGTAATACATCACATAAACAAAAGCAAAGACAAAAACCACATGATCATATCAATAGATGCAGAAAAAGCATTTGATAAGGTACAGCACCCATTTATGATAAAAACACTCAGTAAAGTGGGAATAGAGGAAGCATTCCTCAATATAATAAAGGCCATATATGAGAAACCTACAGCCAACATCATACTCAATAGGAAAAATTAAAATCTTTTCCACTAAGAACAGGAACAAGACAAGGATGTCCACTTTCACCACTTCTATTCAATATAGTACTGGAAGTTCTAGCCACAGCAATCAGACAAGAAAAAGAAATAAAAAGAATCCAAATCGGAAAGGAGGAAACAAAACTGTCACTGTTTGCAGATGACATGATAGTGTACATAGAAAATCCTATAGACTCCACCAAAAAACTACTTGACGTAATAAATGAATTTGGCAAAACAGCGGGATACAAAGTCAATATCCAGAAATCAAAGGCATTTCTGTACATCAACAATGAAACAGCAGAAGCAGAAATCAAGAAAAAAATCCCATTTGAAATAGCAAAAAGAAAAATAAAATACCTAGGAATAAACCTAACCAAAGAGGTAAAAGGCCTGTATTCAGAAAACTACATAACACTCGGGAAAGAAATCATGGAAGACACAAACAAATGGAAACATATACCGTGTTCATGGATTGGAAGAATTAATATCATTAAAATGTCCATACTACCAAAAGCAATTTACACATTCAATGCAATACCTATTAAAGTACCAATGGCATATTTCACAGACATAGAACAAACACTTCAACAATTTATATGGAACCATAAACAACCCCGAATAGCTGCTGCAATTTTGAGAAAGAAGAGTAAAGTAGGAGGGATCACAATACCTGACACTAAACTATACTACAAGGCCACTGTAATCAAAACTGCCTGGTACTGGCATAAAAACAGGCACATGGACCAATGGAACAGAACAGAGAGCCCAGAAATAAACCCAAGCCTCTACGGTCAATTAATATTTGACAAAGGAGGCAGCAACATAAAATGGAATAAAAATAGCCTCTTCAACAAATGGTGTTGGGAGAACTGGATAGCTACGTGCAAAAAAATCAAACTCGAGCACCAACTTACACCTTATACAAAAATAGATTCAAGGTGGATAAAAGGCTTAAATATAAAACGTGACACCAGTAAAGTCCTAGAAGAGAACGTAGGTAGGAAAATCTCAGATATTTCACACAGAAACATTTTTGCTGACTTGTCTCCTAGAGCAAGGGACATAAAGGAAAGAATAAACAAATGGGACCTCATCAAAATTAAAAGCTTTTGCACAGCTAAAGAAAACAGTATCAAAATAAAAAGAGAACCAACTGTATGGGAAAACATATTTGCCAATGATACCTCAGACAAGGGTTTAATCTCCAAAATATATAAAGAACTTACACGACTCCACTCTAAGAAGACAAGTAACCCAATTAAAAAATGGGCAAAGGACTTGAACAGATACTTCTCCAAGGAGGACATACAGAAAATCCAAAGACACATGAAACGATGCTCAATATCGCTAGCCATCAGAGAGATGCAGATTAAAACCACAATGAGATACCACTTCACACCAGTCAGAATGGCCATCATAAACAAAGCAACAAACAACAAGTGTTGGAGAGGCGGTGGAGAAAGGGGGTCCCTAGTGCACTGTTGGTGGGACTGCAGACTGGTGGAAAGCAGTATGGAACTTCCTCAGAAAACTAAAAATGGATCTGCCTTTTGACCCAGCAATTCCACTGCTGGGACTATATCCTAAGAACACTGAAACACCAATACAAAAGAACATTTGCACCCCGATATTCATAGCAGCACAATTTACAATAGCTAGGTGCTGGAAGCAACCAAGATGCCCATCAGTAAATGAATGGATCAAAAAACTATGGTACATTTACACAATGGAATTCTATGCAGCAGAAAGAAAGAAGGAGCTCCTACCCTTTGCAACAGCATGGATGGAGCTGGAAAGCATTATGCTAAGCGAAACAAGCCAGGCAGTGAAAGACAAATACCACATGATATCACCTTTAACAGGAATCTAAACAACAAAACAAACAAACAAGCAAAATATAACCAAAGACATTGAAATAGGGGATAGTCTGACAGTGACCAGAGGGGAGAGAAGAGGGAATTTCAGGGGGGAATGGGTAGGGTTTACAGGAACAAATTTGGTGGACACATGGACAAAAACTAGGGGTGGGGGGTAATGGGGGGAAAGGGGGAAGGGTTGGGTGGGTGGGCTGGAATGGGAGTAGGGGGGAGAAAACTGTACTTGAACAATGATTAAAATAAAATTAAAAAAAAAAAAAAAAGAAGCCACAATTAGCCTGGAGCTTTAAAAAGACATGTTTTATAAACCAATAGAGGAAAACTTCTTGACATTAAATTGTAAAGTAACTAACCAACTTTGAAATGAATTTGCAAAATAAATAGTGTACTTACAATTTGTTGCCATTTGAAATTGAGAATGAAGTGCCTGAGTCACCGAATTCCAAAAAGTGTATAAAATTTCAGACTGCCCATCCTGTGACCCAAAAAATGGATGTGTTCATTAATTTAAAAAAATTATAATGGATAAGATGTAATGCAGACATTTAATTAAAATGTACTGAAAGAAAAATTTCTAAGACATCCATCAGACAAGAGAATTACTGAGTAACTAAGAAGAAAATATCCAGATGACTGAAATTGTATTTCACGATCAGGTGTTCAGACAGTCATCAACCCGCTCTGCTGCCCTCTGCTACTTTAACTAGCTGTGTGGGCTTGGGCAAGCTGCTCACTCACTCTGAGCCTTCCTCCCACCTGTGAGATGGAGATGGTAACAGTACCCGCATTGCAGGATTATTACAAAGGTTTGAGAAGTCTATAAAAGTTAAGCCTTGGAACAGTTTCTGATATATAATTAACCCCTAGTGAACATTAGTTATTGTAATTTTTATTATCACCCTTCCATGTAAAAAAGGCAACTTCTGTGACAACAATAAAATGATGGGCTTAACATTTTTATCCTAAGAATCCAGGACATAATTCATCCATTACAAAGGAGAACTGCATGAAATACAGATACAGGGTTTGTTTTTTTTTAAGTATCATTTGTTAAATCAGGACAAAGTACTTTAATACTGTTAAAACAGAATTATACTTCTAGAAATTTTACCAAGTACTTTTAAGGTACTTTTACACATATGTGGTGCACAATATCAAATTACCAATATTCTATTTTTGAAGTACAAAAATGACAATTTCACATGGTTCACATTAATAATATCCATGCAATGTGTCTAATGTTCAAATATGATTACTGTCATAAAAGAGAATAACTAGAAATTCTGTTGTTTTATTTTTGCACTTGTAACAAAATTAATTCTAATTTTCAAGGACATAAATGAAGAAAATGACCAACAAAAAATACTTATTTCTCACTTTTATATTTACACACACTTCTATTTTCATTGTAATTTCTTTTTTTTAATATGTCTTTTGCTTTGATTTCTGAGTATGGTACATCTTAAAAAGGCAAATCAAATAACTCTTAATTTCTTATACAAAGATTTAGATCCCCAAGATTTTAAACAATATGTGCACTGTGTATCATGCACTTATGTATATTTGTTCCATCTTATTAAAGAACTATTGTAACACAGCACATTAACAGGATGAAGGACAAAAATGACACAATCATCTCAAATGATGCACAAAAAAACATTCAATAAAATTCAACACCCTTTTGTGATAAAACCACTCAACAAGCTAGGAACAGAAGGAAATTACCACATCATAGTAAAGGTGATCTATGAAAGCTCACAACTTACATCATAATGGTAAAAAACTAAAAGCTTATTATCCTCAAGACATGGACAATTTGATGACTGTATGTACTTTCACATACACACTACACACACACACACACACACAATGAAGAAAACTACAGGGTCAATGTTGTATAAGAATCAAGTGCCAAAATCTCAGATACGAAAGCAAATTTATTTCAACAGTGTATTAAAATAATTATTTTAAGTGTCTACCTAAACAAGTAGAAGTTAGGTCAGCAATATAAATACCATTTAATCTTATGAAGTCTATTAATATAGTAGCCCAGTGTCTCCAGTAAAGAAACTTAGAGTTGAGTGAATAATTATTAAAAAAAATATTATATAACTTCCTGAATAAAATGGAAAAATATGAAGATACATAACTAATTTCCAAATTACACTTACTTTTACTAATTACTTACTTTACTAATTACACTTACACTTCCAAATCAAATTATCCTGTCAAATAATTGCTCCTAGGCATGTTGAAATAAAATGTATTTAACTGGACTTTAATAGTTCAACTAGATTTCAATTGGAAGGATATTGACATTAACCTATTTACAATTTCTGCCCAATACTGTTTTACTTTCTTGGCTCATTTGGGTTGTTATAACAAAAATATCATAAGTTGGGTGGCTTATAAACAGCAGAAATTTCTTTCTCACAGTTCTAGAAGCTCCAAATCTAAGATGGAGGTGTTGTCTGGTGAGGACCTGCTTGGTCACCGATGGCCGTCTTCTCACTGTAACCTCACATGATGGAAGGGAGCAGCTCTCTGGGTCTCTTTCACAAGGGCACCAACCCCATATTTATGGGGCTTCAACACAAGTTTTAGGGGACACAAACATTCAGACCACAGCACTTTGTGACTTCAATGCAATCATGCTGTCAGATCAAGTCTGTAATACCTCTGCAATTTAAAACAGCTTCTTGGTCTTTTTTCTTAGTTGTAAATATAACCAATAGAAATAATTTCAATTTTCAGAAATTTGGATCTTTGAGTGAGATCAATAATTGAAAAGTAAAACCAAAATTAGATACATTTTACACATATAAATAGAATAAAAATAAAATATAGAGGAATACTAAAACATTTATGTTTGAATGAATCTGTTATTTAGAATTACAGTTTGGTCTTTGCTTTTGTTATTGATTTTGACATCACTAAATATATAAAGAGAAACTTAGAATGTACTACAAAGAACAGATTTTAAGGCATATGTGATTTAGTTTCTCTATTTTTATAACATAGAACTAGCCACAGATTTCCTCTCTCAAATATATTTGATAGTCTTACTGCACACAATATAAGGTTCAAAACTTCAAGCTAACATTCTTGAATTAGGTGTGGTGGAAGTGTATGGGGGTGGGGGCGAGGCTGAAGTAAGATAACCTTGACTTAAATCTAAGGTCTGCTACTTATTGGTTCTATAATGATGGGCAGGTATGGTGCTTCATCTTCCTAAGCTTGTAAACTACAGAAACGATAGGGATTATAATACTTTATAGAATTTACTTATTATAAAGATACCTTGGGCTAGAGCTTGAAGGAAGATCAGAATTCACTATACAGATAAGAAGAAGATGTGAGCAGAGATATGGAAAACCATTTTTTATCCTCTGAATACACAGTGAGCATTCAGGAAAGAGGAAAGACGTGAGAATGAAAAGCAAGGCGAGGATTAGAGTAGTGTCTTAATTTACCATGTAAGCACTAGTCAAACATGTAACAGTTTTAATGAGCAAATAGAACAGTTAAGCTGTGTTTTATGTAAATCATAAATAGTATGTGGGGAGGTCATGAGCCTGCAGGCAATAAAATCAATTATGAATTTTCTAAAAAAAATTGATAGGACATGATGAGCAGGCAAATATTTACAAAGGATTAGGACTAGATGCATTTGTGTAGGACTAATAGGGGTGTCCAACTCACAGCCCAAAATGGCTATGCAGCCCAATACACAATTGTAAATTTACTTAAAACCTTTGTTTTTGCTCATCAGTTTTCGTTAGTGTTTGTGTATTTAATGTGTGGCCCAAGACACTTCTTCTTCCAATGTGGCCCAAAGACACTAAAAGGTTGGACACCCCCGGTAGAAGATGTAACTAAAATGTACTTTCAGAAGAGGCAGAAGGTGGACAGAGAAAGATTTGTTCATCTTGTCGTCTAGAATCTGTGGGGCATACAAGCAAGGACAATTCAGTGAATGTAACCCTCTTGCTTAAGAACAAGCTCTAAACTGAAGAAACAGATTTAGGTATCATCTGTATTTGGAGTTGGTAGAAACTGTTAGCATGGGTGAGCTTTTCCATAGATTGTATGTGACATCAGAAGAAAAGAATCTTTAGGATGGGTCCCAGGGGAACGACTTTACTTGAAGGGTGATAGAGGAAACAATTCAGAGTAGAGAGAGATAAGTGGGTGAGATAGTTATTTTTTTAAAAAAAAAGATTAGTTAAAGTTAGTAATTGTTGAATCTCAGTGATGGGCACAGAGATTCACTGTCCTATAGTTTGGGTATATGTTTGAAATAACATAAATAAAATATTTTAAAAGAAGGGGTAGGTAGAAAAGAATGAATCAGTGAAGTATTGAAGAGATGGAGTATCTCTTGTGGACAAAAAAAGGGAGTGGGAACTCTGTAATAAATCTGATTAAGTCCTGTGATCAAAAGTAACCTCACAGAGTCACTTTCCTATCTGGGCAGTTCAGGGCTCCAGGCCTGTAACTTGTTTAGTAAAAGGTTTATCTCTGCCTTAAGCAAGCCCTGTCTACCTTTCTTGTGCATCTAGGTTTACACACCTTTGAAATGCTGGAGTAATCCTCTTTTTCAGACTCCTCAGAAGGGTAGACACCCTCAAAGGAACACATAATCTGTTGTTTATCCTGTAATCCAATCCCCGCCTTGCTTTCTCCCATTTTCTAACAATCTTCTTAAACCCAAACATACAGTATCGAAAGAAACTGCAAACTGTCATTCCCTGGATCATTTGAGATCTTGTTTCCAGGCATGTTGTTAGTTTGTCCAAACTCTTTTAAAAATTCTCTATAGGTTTGGACATTTCTTACAGGGACATTGTGAGGGAGGAAAGCATTAAGCAGGAGTAGCATTTACCTCAGTGGAGTCAGACATGAGTGGAAGTGATAGGGGACTCAGGAGTTAGAAAATTTTAGTTTAAGTAATAGCTAATAAGCTTAGTAATCAATGCTCGTAAAAGCTATTGTTCCAGGAAAGGAAGATATGACACACCCTGACTCCAGGAGACCATAAGCAGTTCCACCTTTGTGCCTCAGGAGGGCTGTAAGCAATTCAAGATAGTATTTGAGCCATTGCACTCATGCGTGAGATGACCACTGCCCAGGACACAGCTAATGACCACTGCCCAGGGCGAGAATGCTGTAGTTTTTTAATCCAATTAAAATTTCCTTGAATTCCAAACCCCTTACCTCCACTTTGTTCTCCTTATAAAAAGGGCCATTTTAGAATGGAATTCAGGGTGTGAACCTGCCATCTTCTCAGACCGCCAGCCCTCTCAATAAAGCAGCCATAAAGATTCAATCCTTGTCTCTGCTTATTGGATTCAACATGTGACAGGCAGCACGAACAGTTGATCTTTTCCAGTTTCAGAAGGGTTTGGTAGTTGGGTCATTAGAATGCCTTTGTCAGGAACTGTTTCGGTGGAGTGCAAGCTTCATTTCAGTGATTTGGGGCAACACAGAAACAAAGTAGAAACAAAGCAGCTTACTGAAACCTGAGCATGAACACATGAAAGAAAGGCAGGTATAGGACCAAAGATCAGGGTTTTATTTTGGTTTTAGTTTTACATGGTAGACTGGACAGGGTAATTAATGTCAGAGAAAGCAGAGAATTTCCTAGGAGAGGGTAAGATGTACTGGGTTGGCCAAAAAGTCCAGTTAGTTTTTTCCATAAAATAAAAGATACATTTTTCATTTTCACCAATAACTTTATTGATTTGGATATTTTGAGTAGGTCAGGAATCTCCTGCATAGTACAAGTTGATTTTTCTCAGTTAATGTCTTGATTTGATCACTATCAACTTCAACTACAGCATTGTCCAGAGAGAAATCTCTAGCACAAAATTTCAAAAACTACTTTTGACACATTCAATCAATCACAGCACCTTCTCCACAGATTGCACAAATCGTTTTTTGTGTTTCATTTGAGTTTTTAACTTTCTTGAAATAATAAAGCACAATATGTCCAAAATGTTGAACATTTTCTTTCAAATACTGCATGAACAACAAAGTAGAAGGATAAATCTGAACAACAAAAAGTATAATCTACCTCTGCCTTTGAAATGAAAGGTGCAGACAAGGATCAGCTCAGAGGAAGAGCTTATGTCAGAGTGCTTAAGCAGGGGAAGTCAGAGGGGAGCATGGAGAAGGTTTAGCAAAAAGTCTGGGCCTGAGGTCCCTGTGCAGAGGTTATGTAAATAAGGAAGCCTGAGGACTTGATCAAAGACACCAACTAGATAAGAATTTTAAATTAACTCATTTTCTGAATTCAAAGCAAAGGGATTCTGGTGAAGCAAATATAAGGCAAAGAAAATAAATTCTCTTTACTGAAAAATAGCCTTCAGAGTGAAACAGTTTGCTGTGTCTGACTGTGACAGGACATAGCTGAAGCTGTAGCTATTCTTAGGTAGGAGCTGACCAGCAGCCATTCCCAGACAGCAGAGCAGCCATTCCCAGATAACCAGTTATCTCAAGGTCGTACACTAACCCCCATTTTAGCAGCTGCACTCCTTCCCCTCCTCCTTCTGCCTGTGTAACAAGCATATAAGGAAGCTCCATCTTAAGCTCATTGCACAGATTTTGGATTTTTTTTATCTCCTCTGTGTCCACACGCATGAATAAACCCCACTTCGCAAACTCCGAGGCCATCTGAGTTGTCTTTTCCGAAACATGATCACAAAAGAAGGAAGACTTAGAAATTCAGTAGAGATGCAACATGGACACTACAGAGCAAAATGAGAAAGTCTGTACACCCAAAAGAGTTTTAGTTAAAATCAAAATGTAGGCTCTTATTATATGTATATTCTTTTTTCTCTTTGAACAATATATTTATGGCCCAATAACATTTTGTTTTTAAAATAGGATGCTTAGACTAAGGTGGTAGAGGGAAAGGTATTTCTGATACCTTTTAAAGGTAGAACAGATGGACTTGTTAAAATGTATACAGTAAAATAAAAATAACCGTAGATAAAATGTTAACAGAGGTTAGCTAGGTGATATAATTAAATATGATGCTTCCTGTATTCTTTTAAAATTTTTACAGTTATTTAGATAACTTAATTCTAAACAGAAGAATAAGATCTTGATATAAAAATTCAATAGTGAAATACATACAGTAAAAATGTTTAAGTTCCTCTTCAAACTCAAATCCCTTATCCCATACTCTTCCCTAGAGATCACTGTTGAACTACAGCATTAAAGGGTTTCAAAGCCCTTCCCATATGGCTTACTGTTTTGTTTTTCATCCTTTCTTTTCTTTTTCTTTTTTTTTAAAGATTTTATTTATTTATTTTTAGAGAGGGAAGGGAGGGAGATAGAGAGAGAGAGAGAAACATCAATGTGCGGTTGCTGGAGGTTATGGCCTTCAACCCAGGCATGTACCCTGGCTGGGAATCGAACCTGCAACACTTTGGTTCGCAGCCCGCGCTCAATCCACTGAGCTACACCAGCCAGGTCTTTTCTTTTTCTTTATTCAACCTTTCATTTCATTATAGCCCTCCAGAGAGAAAACTAAATTAAAGAATTAATGTGTATATATAGCTCTGGCTGGCGTAGCTCAGTGGATTGAGCGCGGGCTGCGAACCAAAGCATCGCAGATTCGATTCCTAGTCAGGGTACATGCCTAAGTTGCAGGCCATGACCCCCAGCAACCGCATATTGATGTTTCTGTCTCTCTCTCTTTCTCCCTCCCTTCCCTCTCTAAAAATAAATAACTAAAATCTTTTAAAAAATTACTTATAAAAAAGTGTATATATTATATAATCATATAATTTACTTAATTAATTTAATTTTAAATTTAATTTAGTTTCACCTAAACCCCCCAAAAATAAATACCTAAGGAATAGGATTTTGTAGGGCTGAGCTCCAGAGGCCACAAACCACTGTAACATCTAAGATTATTTTATACAGCCCCTCTCCCCTCAGAAATAGAACTACTTCTCCCCCTTGAGGTCAATACTGCCCTTATTAAGAACACAGGGTGTACTGATATTTTAAATACAGTGTCAGTCAAATAGGATTTGGTATGAACCATGCTCTCCATAACACTGTCTGCTCCCTTGGCTTCCCTCACCGCACTCTTTGGTTTCATGCCCCTCTTGAGATACTTAGTCTTCACTGCTTCCTCTGTTACAGTGTTTCTGAAACTCACTATGTAAAATAGTTTTTAATTCACATTCTAATATATGCTTACTTGTTTCAAAGTTATATACAAATATTCCCATAGTAATAAAATATGTATAATATAAAACATACAAAAATAGTTTAAAGGATAAGACATTTTAAATGTAGAGACAGAAATTATAACTATCCTTTTTCCACATGAAAATATACCTACCATCTTGGAAAACCTAGTTTTATGTGAATTTTATAAGTTGCATTTTCTTTGGACTCTGTCTAGGTATATTTCCTTTTTCTATATGTCACAGGTAGGCACAGGTAACCAGGTTCTTGGTGATTGGGACAAAGAATTGAACCAAACACCCAGAGTTTATAGCAGAGAACATGGGAGCAGGCCAACTCCAAGCAGAGATTGACCTCATGGGCTCAAGGGATTCTATTCTCATAGGGCAGATCCTTCCTGGCTGGTTTTGGTGGGCTTTTACTGCGCATGTACAAGTAGTTGTATTACTTTAAAGCTACTGCACCTGTGGTCTCCCATGATTTTCCCTGATTGGCCATCAGAGAAAGGGTCGTACAATGTTACCAAATGGACCCCACCTTCTCCTGGGGTCCCCCTGTACTAGGTTCACTTTGCCTGCCGCCAGGGAATTATAGCTCTCCATGTTAGAGATTGGTGAAAAGGAAAGGAATTATTTATTCAAGTTATATAGAATTAAGAGTAATGACTTAATGTCTTCATTAAAATCCCAAAGTCCCTTAAAACACCCACAAACACACACAGTCCTTCCTTCTCCCACTTTGCCTGGTCTGGGGTAACATATCTCAGGAAAAGAAATAGAAGTTCATTGCTCAGATAGCCTCTGGTTCTCCCCAGTAATCTCGGCTTGGCTGGCAGGCCTCCCTCAGTTCCCGGCACCATCAGCTGTGTCACTGGGATCTCCAGTTCTTATTCCAAAACCACATGGCACCTTCTCATGGCCCACCAGCAAGAGTCCTTTCACCCCTCTCCTTCCCACAGTATCTCTCCTGCATTCTTCCAAACTGCTAAGAGAGAGCTCTGCATCACTGCTACATCTTGCTTTCTGGCTTCTTAAGATGCATGGCAAAGGGAGACCCAAAGCCGCATGGTTTTCCCCTGCTAAAGCCTCCCAGTTCTTCTCTACTAAAGCAGCATGGTTCCTCTGCCAAAGTCGCGTGGTGATTCTTGTCATGGCTACTGCACCTGGGTTTAAATCCCAGCGCCAATCTTCCTCTGCAACCCCATTTCTGACCCCTCCCACAATCAACTACACTTGCCAGCATTCCCATATTTTTCCAGCTTTTCTGGGCTGCCATAGTAAGTTCAGGCAGGTGTGGCTCTGTGGTGTGGAGCCAATTATCTCCAAGCTCTCACACAGGCACTGTAACCAGGGTGAGTTGCCTCCCAGTTACATCCTGACTGAAAGTCACTCCCTTCTCCCTGGCTCAAAGCATGGCCACAGCTATTTAACATATCTATGAGACCAGTTAAAGGTTATAGATACGTTAAATGACTGTTCTAGAGGTTATCTGCAAAACAACTCAATGGCCCTGCTCCATGTGTCCCAGTCCCCAGTGCAGACTTGGGGGGGGTTAGGACATCCCATATTTTTAATATTTCCTGGACACCCTGAGTTCTGGACCCCATTACAAATCCTTCTTTTGGACACTCCCTGGCTGCACCCTCTTACAAATATAGCAAACCTCATCTATTATCATGGCTTGGATTGCCATCTATGAGTTGCTGTCTCCCAAATTTTATGCCTCTAGCATAGACCTCTATTCTGAGCTCCAGAAACACATATTAAATTGCCTCACTGACATCTTCATTTGGATGTTACATGAGCACTTGAATATAGAGCTCCTCATCTTTCCTATCAGAAGTGCTTCTCACCTTATGCTCTCAAATGAAGTCATTACTATCTACGAGGAACGCTTGTCAAACCAAAATTAGTGGTGTCATCCTTGATACCTTCTCTTCCATTGCACCACCTCTTCTCTGTCACTAAGATGTCAGTTTTATCTCCTGAAAAATTCTCAAAACAGTCCACTTGCCTCCATTTTACTGCCATCAACATAAATTACTTTATACACTAAAGTCTATTCCTACAAAACTCATATGTGGAAGTCCTGACCTCCTATACCTGACCATATTTGGAGATAGGGTCTTCAAAAAAGTAATTAAATTAAAAGGGGGTGACTAAGATGGACCTTCATCCATTGTGACTGGTATCCTTACAAGAAGAGGAAATCTGAACACAAAACATGCAGGAAGAAGGCAATGTGAAGACAAGGGAGGAGATAGCTGTGGACATTTGTATTCAAGTCTTTGCGTGGATACAGCCTTTCATTTTTCTTGGATTAGTACCTAGGGGTATATTACTGAGGTACATGCTATGTGTTTGTCTTTTTAAGAAACTGTTAAACTATCTTCCAAAATGTTTATACAATTTTACATTTCCCATCAGCAGTATATAAGAGTTACAGCTGCTCCATATCCTCAACTGACACCAACACTGGGTATGATGAATTCTTTCAAATTTTATTTATTTCACATCTACCTATAGAGTGTCTACTCAAATTTTTGGCCTATTTTTTAAACTAGTTTTATTGTTTTCTTATTGAGTTTTGAGAATTTTTAGACATAGGTTCCCAGTCTATGCCTTGTATACTCTCATTGGAGTATTTTGGTGAGCAGCAATTCTTAGCTTTCAGTAAGTCCAAAATGTCTGCATTTTTTTTTTATGAATACAGCTTTTGGTGTTGCATTTAAGAAATCTTTGCCTACCTTGTGGTCACAAAGTTTTATTCTGTTTTCTTGTATAACTTTTAGACTTTTAGGTTTTACATTTGGGTATCAAAATGTTTCAGCACTATTTGTTAAAAAGACTATTATATCACCACTGAATTACCTTTGCTATTTTTTAAATCAGTTATTCATATGTGTGAGTATTTTGGGGGCTCTATTCTAAATCAATGATCTATGTCTTTGACTTTATGTTAACCCTATACTTTCTTAAATACTGTAGGTTTTTTGTTTTTGTTTTTTAAATCCTCACCCTATGGTATGTTTATTGATTTTAGAGAGAGGACAGACAGACAGATAGACAGACAGACATCAATGTGAGAAAAACTGACTGGTTGCCTCCTATACCTCCCTTACCAGGGGGAAGTTACAAACCACAATGTAGGGATGTGCCCTGACCAGCAATTAAACCTGCGACCTTTCAGTGTACAGGCTGATACTCCAACCAACTGAACAACCCAGCCAGGGCTTAAATACTGTAGTTTTATAATAAATCTTGAAATTAGGTATTGTTAGCTCTCCAGTTTTGCTTTTCTTTGTTAAAGTTATGTTAGAGACCCCAGGTTCTTTGTATTTCTATTTAAATTTTGGAATCAGCTTGTCAATTTCTCCAAAACACTTGTTGAGATTACAGATCAATTAAAGAATGAAAATCTTAACTACAGAGGATCTATCAACTCATAAATATCTCTATTTATTTAGGTCTTCATTACTTTTTATCAATAATATTTATACTTTTTAAGGAACAAGGGTTATTTCTCTTTTTTAAAACAATATTTTATTTATTTTTAGGAAGAAAGGAAGGGAGAGAGAAAGAGGGAGAGAAACATCAATGTGTGGTTGCTTCTCGTGAGCCCCCTAATGGGGACCTGGCCCACAACCCAGGCATGTGTCCTGACTGGGAATGGAACCAGTGACCCTTTGGTTCGCAGGCTGGTACTCAATCTACTGAGCCACACCAGCCAGGGTTGCTCCTGTCTTAACAGATTCATTTTGACATATTTCTTATTCTTTGATATTACTGTATATGTTATTAAATTTGAGTTCTCAATTATATATTACTAATTATACATAGAAGTACAACTGATTCTTATATGTTGACCCTGTATTCTGTAATCTTGCAAAATAACACTTATTAGTTCTAGTCACTTTCTTGTAAATCTGGTCAAACTATGTAGATGATCATGTCATCTGCAAACAAAGACCATTTTACTTTCACTTTTCTATGCTGGAAGTATTTTATTTCTTTTTCTTGTTCATTGTACTAGCTAGGATAATGTTAATAGAATTAGTGAGAGCTGAAAGAAATCCTGTTTTCTCCCTAAATTTAAGAAAGAAGCAGTCAGTCTTCTCCATAATGTATGATTTTTACCTGTTCATTGTCCGTGAATGCCTTGTTAGCAGGATGATAAAACTCTCTTTTATTACTAGTTTGCTGAAAGTTCTTATCAGGAATGGATGTTGCATTTTTAACATGGCTTTTCAGCATGTATTGAGATGTTGATGTTTTCTTTTTCTTTGGTTTACTGGCTTTCCTTTTCTAATTGTTTTATACTAAAACCTCATTTAATCCTCCATATATTTTACCCTCTCGTATTTCCCATACCATTATCCTTATGCTACATAATGGATAATAAACCAATTCTATCTGCCTGGCTGCTAATTCATTCTTTGGTTTTGTGTAATATCTGTTTAATACATTGGCTAAACTTTTTATTTCAGTAAATTTATTTTTAATTTATAAATGTTCTGTTAGGCTTCTTTTTATATCTGAATGGCTTTTCGAACAATAACTTCTTTCTCATTTTTTATTCCATCCTTTTTTATGTATAAGTTTTTAAAATATATTTTATTGATTATGCTATTTGAGTTGTCCCATCCCCCCATTATTTCCCTCTGCATGCACCACTCTCCCACCCCATTCCCCCTCTTAGTTCATGTCCATGGGTTGTATGTATAAATTCTTTGGCTTCTCCATTTCCTATACTGTTCTTTACATCTCAATGGCTATTCTGTACTTCTTATTCCCTGTACCTTTTCCCCCATTCTCCCTTCTCCCCCTCCTGGCTGATAACCTTCCATGTGATCTCCATTTCTGTGATTCTGTTCCCCTTCTAGTTGTTTGCTTAGTTTTTTGTTTGTTTGTTTGTTGGTTTGTTTAGGTTCAGTTGTTGATAGTTGTAAGTTTGCTGTCATTTTATTGTTCATATTTTTTACTATCTTTCTTTTCTTAGATAAGTCCTTTTAACATTTCATACAATAATGGCTTGGTGATGATGAACTCCTTTAACTTAACCTTATCTGGGAAGCTCTTTATCTGCCCTTCCATTCTAAATGATTGCTTTGCTGGATAGCGTAATCTTAGATGTAGGTCCTTGCCTTTCATGACTTGGAATACTTCTTCCCAGCTCCTTCTTGCCTGTAAGGTTTCTTCTGAGAAATCAGCTGATAGTCATATGGGAACTCCTTTGTAGGTTACTGTCTCCTTTTCTTTTCCTGCTTTTAAGATTCTCTCCTTCTCTTTAATCTTGGGTAATATGATTATGATGTGCCTTGGTGTATGCTTCCTTGGGACCAACTTCTTTGGGACTCTCTGAGCTTCCTGGACTTCCCAGAAGCCTGTTTCTTTGCCAGATTGGGGGAGTACTCCTTCATTATTTTATCAAATAAGTTTCCATTTTCCTGCTCTTTCTTTTCTCCTTCCGACACCCTTATGATTCGGATGTTGGAATGTTTAAAGTAATCCTAGAGGTTCTTAAGCCTCTCCTCATTTTTTTGAATTCTTGTTTCTTCAAGTTTTAAATATTTTATTTACTTTTAGAGAGGGGAAGGAAGGGATGAGGAGAGGGAGAGAAACATCAATGTGTGGTGGCCTCTAATGTGCCCCCAACTGGGCACCTGGCCCACAACCCAGGCATACGCCCTAGACTGGGAAACAAACCAGCGATCCTTTGGTTTGCAGGCCGGCACTCAGTCCACTGAGTCACACCTGTCAGGGCTGTTTCTTCATTCTGTTCCGGTTGCATGTTTATTTCTTCCTTCTGCTCCAAATTGCTGATTTGAGTCTCAATTTCCTTCCCTTCACTTGTGGTTCCCTATATATTTTCCTTTATTTTGCTTTGCATAGCCTTCACTTTTTCCTCCATTTTGTGACCATCCTCAACCATTTCTGTGAACATCCTGATTACCAGTGTTTTGAACTATGCACCTGATAGGTTGGCTATCTATTCATCACTTAGTTCTAGTTTGGAGCTTTGATCTCTTCTTTCATTTGGGCCATATTTCATCTGTCTTGGCACATCTGTTATGTTGTAAGGGGCGGAGCCTTAGGTATTCACCATGGCAGGGCAACCTACTTCACTGTGTAGTGACGCTGTATGTGAATGAGAAGTCACAGAGGGAACAATTTCTTGGCTCTTGCCTGCTTTCAGTCACTTCCCCCGCTACCCACAAGCAAATTGGGTGCTGACTCCCAGGTTGGTGGGTTTGTATACATTCTAGAACCCTGTGGGTCTCTCCAACAGCTCTCCTGTGAGGCTAGAAGTTCCTGCTGCTGCTGCAACCCCCACAGGTTTTTACCACCAGAGGTTTTGAGGCTTCATTTCCCTGCCCTGGAACCCTGGGCTGCACAGTCTGTCTCACTCCCTAGTTGTTCCTCCTGGTTTATCTGCATGTGATTGTGGGAACTTCCAGTCTGCCAGCTGCCACCTTGCCCACCTGGTTCTCCAGCTGCTGCCTTGCCCTGAGTCCTCTCTGCCCCAGCTACCTGTCTCTGCCCCTCCTACCAGTCTTAATGAACATTTCTTCTTTAACTCCTTGCTTGTCGGACTTCCATACAGTTCAATTTTCTGGCAGCTCTGGTTATTTTTTGTTTGTAAATTTGTTGTTGTCCTTCTTTTGGTTGTGCAAGGAGGTAAAATTGTATCTACCTATGCCTCCATCTTGGCCAAAAGTCTCTCATTCTTTATTTTTTTAAACATATAGAGACATTTTAAGTTTTTATCAGATGATTCTTTACTCTCAAGTCCATAGTGTCCTTTAAACGTTTTTTAGCAGTGTGTATCTCTCTTGCACTGTCTTTATTTTTCCTGCAGATTCTCAGTACCAGCTTCTAGTTTATTTATAGGATTGATGATTTTTTACTGTGAGCTCATATTTGGCTGACCTTAATGTTGTATGGAGAATTCTGATGGCTGAAACTACAAATGCTTCCTCTGCAGATGATCTGAGTTTGTTTCTTGTGGGAGTGAAGTACTGTAACTGAGGACCATGATAGTCACTGTAACCACACCCAGCTTTGTGCAAGACTATCTAGTTTGTTTTTTTAGCTTGTTAGAGCCTCAGAGTTCACTGGGCTGATCCCAGCATTGACATGAACATTTGGCCCTGAGACAACTATAGCTTAAGGAATGACTTATAGCTCAGAAAACTCCATTACAGTTTCAACTATTTTATCTGCTTCTGTATATGCATATGTTTATCTGCTTATGTATATATGCCCCTCAAAGATTCTCTTACTTTTTGGGGGTCCAACAATGCATTAAAAATTATGCTTTTCTGACTTATCTAGAATTTGTTTGTTCTGTAGTGAGAGGACCCTTAAGACCATCTGGTCCCTATACCAGTAAAAGTGTAAATCTTCTAACCTTTATAGATAAGAATCTTATTTGTAGATAATAATCTAACTTAAATATTTAATTGGCTATTACTACATGATTTTTTAAAATCAAATGAAATGCCAAAGATAAACTGATCATTTTTCATATAAAATTAAAAAGATTTTATATTTGGGTGTTCTAAAATTTTTCTAAGTCTCTAATGCTATCATGAAATCATTTGCTATGTCTAAAAAAGAAAAAATATAAATTTCATAGTTAAAATTCTCATTATTACTATAGCTGCTCAAAATGCTGAACACATTCCAAATTTAGCCTAATACATCCTACACACATGATTACAAGATTCTGTTCAATGATAAAAATTGCTGGCTTAGAAAATGAAAGTATATCTACACTCCCACATATAGCTAAACTGGCTTAATTCCACAGATGAGAATCTAAAACCTGTTTTTGACTATGTGGATCCTGAATAATGTGTCAATAATTTTCTTTACCCACTTTCAAATGAAGTGTTAAATAATACTTATGATTATATAGTCATACTCTAACTCAATTGGTTTTAAAAAATACCTAAATTTTTAATGTCTAAAAAATAAAGTCTAAAATACCAATTTAAAATCAAATTGTTATTCATTCAAGTAAACTATAGATAAATTATAGATAATACAATATAGAAAGGAAAAACATATATTCCATATTTAAATGTCATAAATAACAAATTTGATTAATAGGTATCAATGTGTTTTCAAACTGCCTGATGAATAGGTATGAAAATAAGCTAATTTTATAAGTTTACAAGGTATTTGTTAAAGCAGAAGTAAAATTAGTTATCTTAACTAAGGAAAAGCTTTGAAAAGGTTCTACATTTAATTTACATTCCTAAGATTTATTATAGACAACATAATTGGTCCAGTTCTATTTTATACTCAACCCACTTGTATACACTTTGATGTAGTCTTTATAATGATGAGCATCATTACTGCAAGAGCTTCTGAACTAATAAAACATCACAGAACCTACCATCAGGTAAAATTTTCTTCTCTTCTTGAATATTCTTTAATATTAGCCTCTGAATACTACTAATATGTACTCTGTCATCTGGAATAAAATATCTTGCAAACATCAAGGCAGACTTAAGCAATATTAATTTGAATAGAAAAGATTTTAAAGTAAACTTTTTCTTGGCCTAATAAAAGAGTATAAATGACTTTTAACAATTCTCACAAGATCTCATAGACCAGAACTAAGGAAAATCATTTTCATTGTTTTTATGGTTGCAAAATTAACAAATGTTAAACCATAAACCCATGATTCCTTAGTAAAGTGAGACATACAAATGGGACACATTCATAGTAAATCCTTGATAGTGTCTTATTTAAGGAAGCATCATTTCTTAAATTTCCAATACTCTGAATGAATTAATGTACATGCATATCATGTTATTAGAACTGTTAAACAAAACTGACTGCCTTTTTTAAAAAATTGATTTGAGAGGGAGGGAGGGAGGGAGGGGGAGGGAGAGGGAGAGAGAGAGAGAGAGAGAGAGAGAGAGAGAAAGAGAGTAAGAGAGATAAGTTTGTTGTTCCACTTATTTATGCATTCATTGGTTGATTCTTATATGTGCCCTGACCATGAATCCAACCTGCAACCTTGGCGTATTGGGGCAACACTCTAACCAACTGAACTAACTACCCAGCCACAGTCAAAGCTGACTTTTTTACATGGCAGGATTCTACATTACCTAGATTAACTAGCACAAGAAAAGTTTAAGATCCCTAGATAAAAATTTCAAGTTTTAAAAACAAAAGATTGAAATAATTATGATAGCAAATTATTAAGCCATTCTTTGAATTAAGTCTATATTATTTCATTTCCTTCAGAATACCACAGTTTAGTAAGTAGTATTACCATCCTCACTTGATATTTGATGTTCTGAAAGATTACAGAACCTACCCATGGTTGCATAAGCAACAGAACAATGTTTAGCTCTGTCCGTACCAAGGTACAAGGCCCCAGTTCACTCTACTATCCTGCCTTTGGCACTACTTAACTAGGTATTCAGAAAGGAAACCTTTAAGATTTGCCTTTCCCAATGCTAAAAAAACTATATCTAATCTTACAAAGACATTTTAACACATTTTAAACACCTGGGTTAACTATAACATATAAATATTAAATAATAAGCATGGCAGGGCTTTATTTCTATGGACAAAGTCTTAGAACCTTAATTAATGAAGATATTTTTACATGAACTAATTTTTGAAAAATCTATAGGGAAATACAAATTAAAACAATGAGATACTACCACTCACCTATTAAAATAGCTAAAATCTAAAACATTGAGAATATCAAATGCTGGTGATGATGGAACAACAATTCTGTTTTCTTTGCTAGTCAGAATACAAAATGATACATCAGTGTTGGAAGATAGTTTGGTGATTTCTTACAAAGCTAAATGTGGTCTAACAATATGATCCAGCAAGCTTATTCCTCAGTATTTATTCAAGTGTGTCAACAACTTATTTCCACACAAAAATCTGCATATGAATGTTTACAGCAGTTTTAGTCATAATTGCCAAAAAAATGGAAGCTACAAGATGTAGCTTTCAGTAGGTGAATAAACAATGTACATCCATACAGAGGAATATTATTCAGTAATAAAAACAACTGAGCAATCAAGCCACAAAAATACGTGAAGGAACCTTAAATGCAAATTACTAAGTGAAGTAAACCAGTCTGAAAAGGCTATCTACTATATGGTTCTGATTATATGACATTCTGAAAAAGGCAAACCAATAAAGACAGTAAAAAAATGAGTGCTTATCAGGAGTTAAGGAGAGAAGTGGGAGAAGAATGAGTTGCGTAAGGGATTTCTCGGGAAGTGAAACTATTGAACCCATTTTGTGTGACACTAGAAAGATGGATACATGACACTATACATTTACGTGATGCATTATGCACCTTGCACTGGTGGGGCACATTTGTTACAAATGATGAACCATTATTAATTAATTCAGTATTATTAACTAAAGTCCGTAGTTTACATTAAGGTAATAAGCTCACTGTGTTGTACAATTCTGTGGGGCTTTCATAATGCATAATGGATGTTATGATAACCTAAGTAACAGATGTACTTTCTGCTCAATTTTTATAAACCTCAAGCTGAAGTGAAAACTAAACACTATTAATTATTTTAAAATCCATAGGTTATGAACTACAGCAAAAGGATAATTATAAAAATTATTCAACAAAATAATATGCAAAATAAGTTTTTTGTAAAAATAACACAAGTTGGAAAGAATAAATCAAAATATGGAAATTCCATCACAGTTTATAGAGAAATACATAAGCATTAAAATAAAATGTTTTAAAAACAAAGAAACTTGAGAAATGGATTCTTAATTTTCCTACTGACATGAAATTACTAGTGTAACTTTGTTTTTATCCCATATTATAAATGAAGGAGAAACTATTTATTAGTTTAACTTTTAGTGAATTTCAAAATATGTACTACTCCTTACAAAAATTTAATACATAAATATTTTTAAAATCTGTTCTATGTAAATGTCATTTAAAAAAGATATTTACTAGAAATAATCTCCCTAGGAAAAAAAAAGAATTAATTTCTAAAAAGAAAACACATAGCATAATTCAATATTGTTTTACCTTAAATTATTTACACATTTTGTTTTTCTACCAAACATTCACAGGTTTAAAAGGCTAAACCACTAAATTAGAGAGAATTTTAATACCAGGATATATCCTTCTTAAAAATCTTGAAGATGCAAAAACTTGTAGTGCATGAACATTCTGCTCACAATCTTTTCCTCAAAAAGAGATTAACAGATGATGTCGAGATCAGATCTTGACCTAGATATTGTTCTTGACACCAGAAATTGTTCTTGACACCAAGACATCAGAAATATATAAAATCACCTACAAAGGTTTAACATTTCCTGAAGATTTTAAGGGTTACTATGTAGAGCCTCAAATCATTCTAAAAATCTGATGCTTTAAAAAAGGTTTTACTGCCATCAAACATTATTTTAACTAAATAATGTTTTAGGTTAGTTAGAAATTTAGCAAAAATATTTGTTTATAGCTTTATAAATGAAGACTATTTTAAAGAAATTATAGTAAATA
This sequence comes from Phyllostomus discolor, assembly GCF_004126475.2. Taxonomy (NCBI): domain Eukaryota; kingdom Metazoa; phylum Chordata; class Mammalia; order Chiroptera; family Phyllostomidae; genus Phyllostomus; species Phyllostomus discolor. The sequence goes on from NC_040912.2 coordinate 49,483,169, forward strand.
CAGTGAAATGTATGTGCTATCTTTGTAACATATATAACAGATATTTTCCTTGCCCTGGAATTCCCAAGCAACAGCAAAATCTGCTTCTTTGTTGGTGGGAATGCAAAATGATACAGCCATGCTGGAAGACAGTTTTGCAATTTCTTACAAAGCTAATAAACATGACTATAGGGTCAAAAGTAATTTTAGACTCTTCATGAAAGGCTGATTTTTTTCTTAATATAGGTAAGTACATAGAATTCCAAAAGGAACTTTTTTTTTTCATAAATAATACCCTAAAAGAATAAATATCAACTAAACTGGAAATCTGCTTTAAAATTTACATATAAATATAAAGATGTGTATTATGTATGTTTGTAAACTTAAACAGATCGAGAGCAATGTTTGAAAAAGCAATCTTTGTTATATTTTACTCAACAAGAAATGTTGTAAATAAATGAAAAGGGTCGCTGAGATGAAATCGCATGTTCCTATTTCCTGTTTAATTGGTGACAGTTCACACACCTTCAACCCTGACCCACGTGGACTGCCAGTGTCCACTCACTGGGACAACTTCATCCTGATGCCAATCAATACAAGCTTTTAACGCTGAAACTTTGCTTGACGCTGTGCTATCGCAAACATAAAGCCTTTTCAAATGGCACTATTCCTTTTCTGTCGTTTTTTAGACTCTCTTAAATAAAATGATTTCATTATAATTGTTCACATGTTGTTAGAATATTAAGTAAAGAAAAAATATACAAAAAGAAACAAAAAATATACAAAAGATTAGCCAGTGAAGGCTTAGAACCAAGACACCCCACATAAAGACTAAATTAATCTGTGGAGAGAGATGACCAAAATCAGGAGAAATGAGTGATAATAGTTCATGTGCAGCAAGTAGCTTGCCTATAAAAATGAAGACCTGATATCAGTAATCCCTTCTACTAGAAAATGTAAAAACTGATAACTATACAAATCGCCAAAGGCATCCTATTGTTTCTTTCAGACAATTAAAAGCCAAATTCGAAGCAGAGTAATGTAAGTAAGTATGTACTAATGCATTAAGTATATGTGCAGAAAAAGTTAACATAGCAGATCTGTATTTTAAAATACCTGCTAACAGTCTGATCCTTGCCTGGCAGGAGACTTGGGTTTTGAGAGGGTCCGCATGATTCTCTGACAGGATATAAAGTATTTGTAAAAATAATGTGGTTTATGCTGAACACCTGTTTTTCTTTGGAGGGGTCTAGAATTTTGGTACATGCTAGACACTGACTTCTGATGAAAATCCTGGCCTGCTAGGCTCAAAACGAGATTCCCTGGAAGACAGCACTTCTTGCATGATGTCAGAACCTATGGCCGAAGAATGAGGAGTGTTCTAACTCCAGTGGGAGAGGACCCTTGGAAGTATGCACCTGGCTTCCTCTGGACTTCACCATATACCTGCACATTTTCCCTTTGCTAATTTTGCTCCATATACTTTCACTATAATAAATCACTGCTGCCAGCATGACTATCTGATTAGTGCAGTGAAAGCCTCTAGTAAATCACCAAAACTTAAGGTACTTTTGGAAATCTCCAACATGATATATAAAATATTTAAAATTTTGAACTACAAAGGAAACTACTTACACCATGACACTAGAACATTAGAGAAATTTTTTCTTTGGAACCCCAGGTGTTAGTATTTAATAATGAATCATCAGTTATTCTATTAGCCATTATCAAAAATATATCAAAATGAATGAATAAAATATAGTCAGGGTTTCCTAAGCACAGAATGAAATCTTATTGCTCATGAGGCCAGCAGATATGTGGACAACAGGAGGGGGATTTCAGAATTTAGAACATGAATATAGCAATGTCCCGTTTAGGAGACATTAACAACTGAAGGGATCCTACCATCTTCAGTGAAGGCTTTATAAGACATTATAATAACCACTAAATAAATCCCTTATTTACCAAAATGTTTCATCTTACTCTTGAGTAGAACTTTAAAAGACATTTATAATAAATCATTTATATTAAAGAAAAAGGGAAAATATTATATGAATTTCAGAAATTATTCTATAAATAGTATTACGCAAGAAGCCACTCAATAAACAAATGTGTTTATACATATATTGCCTAAAATATTTGTGGTTTTCAAGAAAAACACTTATTTTACTATAGCTATTTGACATGTAGCCTCACTGTAAGATAGAAACACAAATAACACTCACTATCTCCTTACATTCTTCAATGAAAAGACAAAGATATTTTCATGTAAACATACCTTAACTATTTCTTCAATGAAACAAATGTGAGAAACAGGATCTCTCTTCTTGGCTAATATTTTTTGTAGATGTTGAACCTAAAAAGGGGAAGAAAGGCAAAATGTATGTAATTGGGGTTTTCAAATGAAACAAGTGGAAAGAGCAGGCACCAGAAAAAGCAAGGGAAGGGAAATGACATTTTGCCAGAAGCTTTCCATACATGATAATTAGCTAAATGAAGTTATTTTGAATGCTCAGAGATTTTAAGAAACCTGCCCTAGGTCACAAAACTTGAAATGCCCTGGAGTTAATCCATAATTAATGTTCTTCTCACTCTAAAAAAAACTTACCTGTCCACAGACAGTACAAATATGATCCATAAGTTTCTCCATATTGGTCCAGAGGGAAGCACGAAAAGCAGCTGTGTTTCCTGGGGCTGGCAAGGTGGATCGTCCAGGTCCCCCTATTCATATGAGTGAGAAAAAAACAGAAAAAATAAGATTCTCCAATTATAACAATTGTATGTTATTATAAAAAGCTAAAAAATTAGGAGTCCCTTCTTTCAGAAATAATTTCTTATAAGTAACATAGTAACAAATGTTAGCCTTTTTTTGTTTTAGAAAGAAAGGGAGGCCCTGGATGGGTGGCTCAGTTGGTTACAGCATCATCCTGATACACCAAGGTTGTGGGTTCAATGGTCAGAGCACATACAAGCAGCAACCGGTGAAGACATAAATAAGTGAGGCAACAAGTCATTTCTCCCTCTCTCTCCCTCTCCCTCTCTCTCCCCTGCTTTCTCTCCTTCTCCCTCTCTGTTGCATGCACACAGGTAGGAAGGATAATACACACACAAAAAAAATGAATGAAGATGGTTTCCCAAAAGGGGGAGTGGAAGTGGTGGAATGTAGTACCCAGATGAAAGCAATAGGCAAGAACAGGTAGTAAATCTTTGTGAGACATATAAATATTTTAGATATTTCAAAATAAGTTGAATTTTAAAAGGATGAAAAAGCAACTCTAAAACTAAAACTAAATGCAAATAAGTCAGAAACAAAACTAATCATACTTCAAATTGCTAATGTAAAAACACACAGGGTAAAACAAATAGTTGGTGTAAATTATTTATTTATTTTAAAGATTTTATTTATTTATTTTTTAGAGAGGAGGGAAGGGAAGGAGAGAGGGAGAGAAATATCAATGTGTGGTTGCCTCTCACCTGCCCCAACTGGGGACCTGGCCCACAACCCAGGCTTGTGCCCTGACTGGGAATCAAACTAGAGACTCTTTGGTTCACAGGCCTGTGCTCAATCCACTGAGCTACACCAGCCAGGGCAGTGTAAATTTTTTTTACTCCTCACTCGAGGCTATGTTTATTGATTTGAAGTGGAGGTATAAGGAGGGTGGGGAGGGAAGACAGAGAGAGACAGAAACATTGATCAGTTTCCTCCCCTTCACACCACAACTGGGTATAAAACTTGCAACCTAGGTGTTGCCCCTGACTGGAAATCAAACCCACAACCTTTTCATGTACAGGATAATGCTCCAATCAACCAAGCTACCTGGCCAGGGAAATTCTAGTATTTTTTAATTATAGAACCCTGGTAAAATATGTTTTAGGGGCAAAGAGAATTACAAAGAAATACTGTACTTAATAGATTTGATGTTGGAGATAGTATTGATGTAGTAATCCTGAAACTAGGTTAGGTGTATTTTAGAATAGAACAAATAAAGGTTCTCAGTGTAAACAGAAGAAACATACAAATATACTAAAGGGATTACAGGTATTTCTCAGTTCTGTCCACTAAAAGAACAGAAAGACAGGACTCAATAGATATGAGCACACCTAGTGCCCACATTTTGATTCGTATGCACTATTTCCTGATAAAAGAAACCAGTGCCTATTGAAGAAAAGGGGTGATTCCATATCTGGAGCAGTGAACACAGAAGGTGAATGTATACATTCTGGGCCAGAGAGCAAAGAAGTGTTCCAAGTCAAATGGAGATATGTCCAAGGACATAAGAACTTGATGACAGGAGGCTTGCATAATATAAAGTTGGGAATATTTGGCCATACAAAATTTCATTGATCATAATGGATTATAAAACACTAATAATTGATGAGTTCATAGTAAAAAATCATGTTTAAAAGGATGAGAATTGCTATTTACAGAAGAGAGTCAGTTAATAAATGCAGATGAAATGACAGAATTAAAAAACTCCCCATTTTGAAACTACTAGTAAAATAATTGAGAGAAAGATTATAGTTGAGCACTAAAACATTGGGAGAAATGTTACAGAAAACAGGATATTCATATGGTCTCAAAGTATGTGCTACAGATTACTAATTACAAAGAAAAGCGAGTACTTTTACAGAGCAATCTGGCATACACCACAGTAACGAAGTGATTTCATTTAGCATCTGTAATTATGAGACAGACTAACATATTTCTGGTGCTTCCTGATATAATGTAATGAGGAATACACATTACCACTTTACCATTTTGTTTACTCTGTATGTAATCACGAAGAAACAATCAGATAAATCCAGACAAATACAGATTGTGGGGCTCTCCAAACGTGTTAATGTCATAAAAGATGAAGAAGTCAGTGGGGTTTCTGATTACAAGAGAGTAAAGGGGCAAGATAACCAATAAGCATAATGTCACATTGGTTTAAGTTGGGAGAAAAAAGAGTTATAAAAATCATTTTGGGAAACAACTAAAAATGTTGAATATGAATTACTTGTTAAATAATATTAGTGTATCTGTTAAATTTCTGGAGATTGATGTCTAAGAGTGTTACTGTATTAAAAACACACACAGCTATTTGTACAGGTTTAAAATGCTTCAACACAAAAGGAAGGAATTTTAATCTCAAATTGAAAATTATAAATTTCACCTGGCTGGACTGTGAACCAAAGTGTCACAGGTTCGATTCCCAGTCAGGGCACATGCCTGGGTTGCAGGCCATGGCCCCCAGCAACCGCACATTGATGTTTCTCTTTCTCTCTCTCTCTCTCTCTCTCTAAATAAATAAATAAATTTAAAAAATCTTTAAAATCTTAAAAAAATAAAATAAAGTGGGTTAGTTAAAAAAAAAAGAAAATTATAAATTTCAAACCAAACTCAGCTTAAAAACCAGGCAGTACAAGAACTTATCAGTGACTAGATGGTCTACCCTGCGTTAAAGAAGGGCAAAAAGCAAGAAAACCACAGGCTGTGTTTGTAAGCTCCTTTCTTCAGCTTTTCAACGATTCTGTTTAGAAAAGAATTACATGTACCTTTAGTAAAAAGATGCTCTGATAATTTTTACTCTGGTAATTGCAAAGCAATAAAAAAAGAAAAACATTGAAAAGACATACTGGCTTTAAAATATAACTCCTGTTTGAAGTCTAGGTCTAAATAACTTTTAAATTATTTGCACTGTTTTGCAAAGAACATTAAGGAAAAATATAAAGAGAGTAGAGCAGTAATACTGAAACAATATGCAATTTTTTTCATGTCAAATAAAGATCGAACTTGCAATAGTGAGAAAAGGCTATGTAGTATCTTTGTGAAAATTACAATATAACGATCAAATTCCTAGAATATGTTCAGTTTGGTTTCATTATAAAGAATTATGGGGTGCATCAACCCCTTACTCTCAAAATAAATACCAGAAGAAATACAAGAAGATACTATTTTCTGCTCATATTTACTTTGGAAAAACTGAGATACAGAAAAACAAGATCACAGTCACAGGTTCAACTTGTTCTGAAGGCTTTATTTTTCTTACTTAAAGCTTAGTATTTAAAGATTTTTATTCCCATAAGCTTAATACATCTTGTCATATAAATATGATAGAAATAATCAATTGAACATAGGACAGCTGTGCAAAGGAAGGGAAGAAATAATAATTAAAAGAAAAACAGATGCCATTATTAGTTAGCCTGAAGGGACTCAGGACACAACTAAAGATTGCCATACACTGTTCTATGACAGTCATAAAAGAAAATGCGAGTTCCTCAAAAAGACAATGCTTAAGAGTTCTGTCCAGTCGATTATAGCAGGATAAAATAATTTTCCTACTTTCATCCCTTGAAAGGTAATGACAACAAGAACATAAAGTAGAGCAAAATGTCAACTTCAGAAAAATTAGGAATCAACTAAAACTTCAAACTTGAGATTATGATGTGTCCCAAATGCTGTAGATAAATCGCAATGAACAAGGAACTAGATAGCTAACGTCTAAGACCCTTAACAAAGAACAAACTGTTCTTAAAATCAATTGTAAGAATTTAGACATGCCATCCAATGATTCTTTGCTTGGAGTTGAGATGGATAGCCCTGGATGGTCCAGGGAAGAAGCTAGTAATGTGGCAGAGTGGCAAAGAAAGAAAAGCTAAAAGAGAAGAAATCACAATAAAATGACATTGACATTCTGTAAGAATTAGCCCTCTCACTTGGGGAGACTATTACACATAAAAGGAGGTGAAAGAGGAAAGAAACAGCAGAGAATAATGAGATTTCCACACAGAAATTGCTTAAAGGCTTTACCAGGACTCAAACTAAATTCCAGAACACTTCAAAATTTGACAACAGAAGTGTAGAAGTGTTACCAAGGTAGAAGGAAATAAAAATTGGTGAATAGTTATATTAGATGGCAATGGGGGGTGGGGAATGGAATGAAGATTGCTAAGAGAATCACTTAAAATAGAGTCAGGAGGCTATGTAAGGAAGTGGGGCCTATGTGCACCTTGTGCCTCAGTTCCTAGAGCTGTTATTAAGTTGCTAAACTCAGCTGAAGGTCAAGTCATTAACATCCTGGAACAAGGACTGCCTATCACCATACGATTTTCAACCTGGTTGCTGAAAGAATCTTCATCACATGCAATACTTGACTATTAGTCAGGGGCACAGACATCTTTTCTCTTAGAGTCTAAGAGAATGTAATTTCAACTCCGTAACAGTTAAGGAGTAGTTACATTTATTCAGTCCTAAAATTATTCTGGCCCTTTGAAGGCAACCATGAGGCTGATGTGGCCCCCGGTGAAAATGAGGTTGACACCCCTGCTTAGACTGTCAAATAAAAAAATGACAACAGCCAACAAAACAATAGCCATCTGGCATGAACAAATCAAAATTATACCTATACTTTTTTTTGTCAGATGTGCAAAAAATATATTTTTGGTGTGCTGCAGAATTTTAGTAGTTTATATATGCCATGAAATGAAAAGGGTTGAAAAAATGCTGCCATATATGGATTTTACTTCCTTCCTGCCTTGTTTGCATGCTGAAACTGTACAATTCCCTTTAACCTAGCCAGCAATCCTTCACTTGCATGGAAAAATTATATTTTGTGGTTTTTATCTTTATATATGCCACCTTTCTTTGTTCTCTCGCCAGAGCACAATTTGGGTTGCTACCTGAATCTGCCTGTCTCAGATTCAATCCTCTAAATCCCCAAATACACTTTCCATTTTTTTACAGCCTCAAATTTTTATTGGTTAACACTAGACAACCTAAAACAAAGTTATAGACTGCCCCAGGTCGCTCCCTACAACCATTCCTATACTACTAAGCAGTAACTTTCAAGGATGAATAGTAATCAGAAACGAAGGAACATGGGACCTAACATATTTTGGGGGTGGGGGTGGGGGACTGGGGGAGGGAAAGAAGAAAGAAATAAAGGAAAAAGTAATGATAAACACAGGTTACCAAAAACATTCCCAAAGGAAACAACAGGAAGGGTTTCTTAGTTTTCCACTGTCTCAAAGTAATTAGAGGGAACATTCTCAGTGTAAATATGTAACAAAGATTAAGACCACATCAAAAAATATATTATAATGATCAAGGGTGAAAACACAGACATGGGAAATAGGCAAGAGGAAATCATACAAAATTAATAACATACAAAGATATAAAATATAATTAAGGAGATGATACTAAAAATGGAAAACAAGATGTGATATATGCATAAAGTTCCTGAAGAGAAAAATATTCAAATGTACAAATGAGGTAAACTTTTCTATACAAGAGAACATAATCTAACCCTAAAAACAGATATAGAGCATTCAATCCCAAAATATATCCTAAAGAAATTACTAAACTTCAAAGATAAACAAAGAACCATTTAGACATCAAAGAAAAAACAAGTGAGCTATAGAAGTCTGATTAGCAATTCCATTACGGGTTCCACATGTAAGAAGCTTGGAAGTCACCACTGTGTCCTAACAACAAATAAAAGGCTGAGCACACTGAAAAGTCATCAATTCTTCTTGGATCTGTAAGAGAGGGGAGGAAATGTGGCAAACCACTCTCCTTCAAACTAGAAAAGACCCACAAGCAAATACAAGGAGTTGCTGCTTACCAATGCACAACTGCTGAGGGAACCAGTTACCTTTCTGGCAGGAAAAACAAAATGGTAACTGATGAATTGCTAGAGGCTAAGTGTGGACAATTCAGAGAGTTAAAAACTCCAGCAAGACCTAGTTACAAAGAGATCCTACAATATTGAGATTCACCTGTAGGAGCCTGACTAGGTTTCCACAGTTATTATCAGACAAAAATCCCTTCATGTTTCCAGAGGAGGAGAGGGAAAGGAATCATTTTCAAATATGCAGAGCACTCTGTTCTTAACAAGGCCTGCTCTCAGGAGAAACTAATTACCAGAGCCTAACTGACCTGGGAAACAGAAATACCCAAATATAGCCTAGTCTTTCTTTCATACCTAAAGCAGAAAAAAATCTAAAACACTTGTTTGGGAAGTTCACAGAATGAAGGTATAGGCTCACTAAAAGAGTGAGACCTAATAAGCACCCACTATAGAATGCTTCCCTTCCCCAAATAGCTTACCACCATATTAAAGGCCTATTTACAGTGATTACCTTTACCAATAACAAAATTGTAAGACATACTAAAAGGCAAAAAACACAATTTAAAGGAACAGAGCAAGCATCAGAATCATACACAGCAGGGATGTCGGAATTATGAGACCAAGAATTTAAAATAACTAAGATAAATACAGTATGGTCTATAACGGACAAAGTAAACAGCATGCAAGAACAGATGAGCAATTTAAGCAAAGAGTTGAAAATGCTTACAAAAAAACCCCAAAGAAATGCTAGAGACTAAAAAAAGAAACAATGAAAGAGAAATAAAGCATGCTTTTGATGGACTTATTAGTAGACTAGAGAGTGGGATATTGAGAGTATGCACATGTTGAGATTTAAACAAACAAACAAACAAAAAACACCAACCTAAAATTTTGTACCCTGCGAAGTTATTCCTCAAAAGTGAAGGATAATTAAAGATTTTTTCAGTCAAACAAAAATTGAGGGAATTTGTTGCCCATAGATTCACTTATGCAGAAATGTTAAAGGTAGTTCTTTAGAAAGAAAGAAAATAATATAGGTTAGAAATATGGATCTACATAAGGAAAAAAAAAAGCAATGAAGAAGGGATAAGTAAAGGTAAAATAAAAGTATTTTTATTATTAACTGATATAACAGTATATTAAAAAAATAGTAGCAGCAATGTATCTGATTATCCTAATATGCTTATGTTTATATCTTATATGTGTTTGTACTTATATCTTATATATATATATATGTTTAAGTATACTTATGTATAGGTAAAATGAATGACAGCAATGTTTCAACAGATGGGAGGAAGGAATTAGGATTATTTTGTTATTACAAGGTACTTCAACTATCCAGGAAGTGGTATATACTATTATTTGAAAGTGGACTTCAATTAGTTCTAAATTTATATTGCAATGTTTATGGAAAACTGCTATAAAATTTTTTTAAGTATAACTGATATGCTAAAGAAAGGAGAAAAAATGGAATCATATAAAATGAACAACTAAAACCAAAAAAGGAAGAAAAAGGGTAGAAGACAAAACTACAAACAAAGGCAGACAACAAATAGAAGAGAGTAATCCAACTATGTCAATAGTCACTTTTTATGTCAATGGTCCAAATGCACGAATTTTAAGACAACACAGAGTGGATCAAAAAGTGTCAATTATATGTGTCACAAGAAATCCACTTTAAATATAAAAACACATATAGATTAAAAGTAAATGGAGAAAAATACATCATTCTAACACTAATCAGAAGAAAGCAGAAACAGCTATATTATCAGACAAAACATTTTCAAAGTAAGAAAAGTTATCAGGGATAAAGAAGAACATTACATAATTATAAACAAGGTCAATTCTTCAAGAAGACATAACAATTAGCACGACTGTACCTAACAACAGAGTGTCAAACTATAATACAGGAGACAAAAAGTGAAAGAATTCCAAGAAGAAATAGATGAATCCACTATTACGGCAGGAGACTTCCACATCCCTCCTTCATAAATGGACAGATTAGCAGGAAGAAAATCACTAAGGAATGGTTGAATTTCAACAACGCCATCAGTCAACTGTACCTAATGACATCTATAAACTACTTCTGTTGCAGAAAATAACTCACACGCAGAGAAGATGGTGAAGCACGATCCTTTATTATGCTCGGGCTCAGAAGAGAATCTCCAAATTCTGAGCAATACGCTTTGATCTCCCAGGGTTTAAATAGCCCTGGGCTTCCTGCCTACGTGGCGAAGCAAAGTTACAGAAGCCAGATGCGGAGGGGTTAGGGAGTTAGTGTCCAACCTTGAGATAACAGGCTGTTGCCTTGAAAACGGTTGCTGGTCAGCTCCTACCTAAGAATAGCTACTGCTCAGCTATGTCCTGTCACACTTCATCCAAGAGTAACATAATAGACATTCTTCTCAAGCTCACATAAAACATTCAGTAATATAGACTACATTCTGATTCATAAGACACACCTTAACAAATTTAAAAGAATAAAAATCATATAATGGTTGTTCTCAGACCACAAAGAAATTAAACTAGAAATCAACAACAGATAAGTAGAAAGTTCCCAAATATGTAAAGATTAAACAACACATTTCTAAATAACACATGGGTCAAAGAAATCTAAAGGAAAATTAAAAAATATTTTTAATTAAATGAAAATATTAAAAAGTAATGGATTTTGGTAAAAGTGATAGAGGAAAATTTATGATATTGGGTGCAAATATTAGGTAAAAAAGAAAATCTAAGGGTCAGTAAGTTTCCACCTTAGGAAATAAAAAAAAAGAACAGCAAATTGAAGACAAAGTAAGCAAATTAAATACATAATAAGAATTACAGCAGAAATCAATAAAATTTCCAACAGGAAATTAATGGAGGAAAAAAATTAATAAAACAAAGATATGGTTCTTTGAAAAAATCAGACATCATTATAATAAAAAGCTTCTGTACAGCTAAAGGAAACACCAGCAAAATGAAAAGGGAATCAACTGTATGGGAAAATATATTTGCAAATGATACCTTGGACAAGGGTTTGATCTCCACAATATATAAAGAACTTACATGACTCCACAGCAGGAAGACAAACAACTCAATTAAAAAATGAGCAAAGGACTTGAACAGACACTTCTCCAAGGAGGACATACAGATGGCCCAGAGACATATGAAAGGATGCTCAGCATCACTAGCCATCAAAGATGCAAACTAAAACCACAGTGAGACACAACTTCACAGGGGTCAGAATGGCCATCATTAACAAATCAACAAACAACAAGTGCTGGCAAGATTGTGGAGCAAAGGGAACCCTAGTGCACTGTTGGTGGGATTGCAGACTGATGCAACCACTGTGGAAAACAGTATGGAATTTCCTCAGAAAACTAAAAATGGAACTGCCTGTTGACCCAGCAATTCCACTGCTGGAATTATACCCTAAGAATCCTGAAGCACCAATTCAAAAGAACCTATGCACCCCAATGTTCATAGCAGCACAATTTACAAAAGCCAAGTGTTGGAAGCAACCTAAGTGCCCATCAATGAATGAGTGGATCAAAAAGCTATGGTATATTTACACAATGGAATACTATGAAGCAGAAAGAAAGACAGAGTTCCTACCCTTCATGACAGCATTATGGAACTGGAGAGCATTATGCTAAGTGAAACAAACCAGGCAGTGAAAGACAAATACCATAGGATTTCACACATAAGTGTAACCTAATCAACAAAACAAACAAACAAGCAAAATATAACCAGAGACATTGAAATAAAGAACAAACTAACATTAACTAGAGGGGTGGGGAGGTAATAGGGGGGCCCGAAATGGGGAAGGATCATTAAGGAACTAGCATAAAGGACACATGGGCAAAGCCAAAGGGGGTGGGTGATGGGCATGGGTGGGGTGGGGAAGAGTGGTGATGGGAAAATAGAGACAACTGTACTTGAACAACAATTTAAAAAATAGAAAATAAAAAATAAATTTAAAAAATCAATGAAATAGCTAACTAAGAAAAAGAGCATACAAATTACTAATATCAAAAATGAAAAACAAGACATCACTACAGATCACATAGAAATTAAAAGGCCAATAAAGGAATAATATGAACAATTCTATGCCCACACATTTTTTTTTGAAAGATGCAATTTGCCAAAACTCATGCAAGAAGAAAGACATGATCTGAATAGGCTTATATCTATTACAGAGGTTGTATAAATACTTAATAAGCTTCCAAAATTAAAGCACCAGGTCCAGATGAACACAGTTGTACTCTACCAAACATTTAAGGAAGAAATTATACCAATTCTCTACCATATCATTCAGGGGATAGAGACAGAGGGAGTACTTCCCAACTCATTCTATGAGGGCAGTAGTACTTTAATACTGAAACCAAACAAGGATATTACAAGAAGAGAGAGCTACACATGATTATAGATGCAAATATCCTAAAAAAAAACTAGCAAATAAAATATAAGAAGAAGTTTACAGCATGACCAAGTAGGACTTCTCTTAGGTGTGCAAGGTTGGTTCTACATTCAAAAATCAGTTAATGTGCCCTGGCTGGCGTAGCTTGGTGGATTGAGCGTGGGCTGGGAACCAAAGTGTCCCAGTTTCGATTCCCAGCCAGGGTACATGCCTGGGTTGCAGGCCATAACCCCCAGCAACCGCACATTGATGTTTCTCTTTCTCTCTCTCTCTCTCCCCCTCCCTTCCCTCCCTAAAAATAAGTAAATAAAATCTTTAAAAAAAAATCAGTTAATGTAATCCATCACAACAAGCTAAAAAAGAAAAATCACATGATCACATTAATGCATGCACAAAATATATTTGACAAAATCCAACACCAATTAATGACAAAAATTCTCAATAAACAAGGTATAAAGGCAACTTTCTCAACTTGATAGACTATCTACAAAAATCCTGCAACTAACATCACATTGAATGGTAAGAAACCTTCCCACTAAGATCCGAAATAAGAAAAGGAAACCCCTCTCACCATTTCTTTTCAACACAATATAGAAGTCCTTACTAAAGCAGTAAAGCAGGAAAAACAGGTAGACATAGAGAAGGAAGACATAAAACTTTTTGTTTGCAGATGACATCATCATTATTAGAGAATTTTTTTAATTGGTAATAAAAATCATGGAACTAATATGCGATTATACCATGCTTGCCGGATACATGGTTAATATCCAAAAGTCAATTGCTTTCCTCTTACCAACAATAAACAAGTGGAATTTGAAACTGAAAACCAATACCATTTACATTATGCTCCAAAATGAAATACTTAGGTGAAATAAATCTAACAAAAAATGTACAAGATCTACATGAGGAAAACTACAAAACTCTGATGAACAAAATCAGAGAGGAACTAAATAAATGAAGAGATATTCCATGTTAATGAATAGAAAGATTCAAAATTGTTAAGATATCAATTCTTTCAAAACTGATTTATTGAATCATGCATTCCAAATAAGAATCCCAGCAAGCTACTTTATGGATATTGACAAACTGATTCTAAAGTTTATACGAATAGGCAAAAGACCCAGAAGAGCCAACACAGTATTTTTTTAAAAAAGAGCAAAGTTGTAAAGTAGACTATCTGGCTTCAAGACATACTATAAATCTACAGTAAACAAAACAGTATGGTATAGACAAAAAAAAAAGAGAGAGACAGATCAATGGAACAGATTAAAAACCCCAGAAATACACACACATAAATATAGTCAAATGATCTTTGATAAGCAATAAGCTTTGAAATGAACTTTGAAAAGCAAGAAGATTAAGGAGAGGTACTCACTTCTCTCACCAGAAAAGATATACAGATGGCAGATAAGTATATGAAAAAATGCTCATTACATATATCATCTAGGAAATGCAAATTAAAACAGCAATAAGATATCACCACATACCTATTAGAATGGTCAAACTCTGCCACACTGACACCACCAAATGCTGCCAAGGATGTGGGTCAACAGGAACGTTCATTCATTACTGATGGGAACGCAATATGGTACAGCCACTTTGGAAGACAATATGGCAACTTCTTACCACACTAAATACATACTTAGTGTACAACCCAGCAATTCTACAATTCTGCCTATTGCTATTTACCCCAAGGAATAAAAGAAAAAAAATTGCACATGAATGTTTAGTAGCTTTCTTCATAATTGCCAAAACTTGGAAACAAACAAGATGTCCTTCAGTAGGTGGATGAACATCTTGGTACCTCCATACAATGAAATATTCACTCAGCATTAAAACAAAATGCGCTATCAACAGTACCTTAAATGCATATAGTAACATATGCTACATACTGTATAATTCCAACTATATGACATTATGGGAAAGGCAAAACTATGGAAACAAATTGTGGGTGGGATGGGATGGGATGGGATGGGATGGGATGGGATTAAAGGAAAGAAAACTGTACTTGAATAACGATTAAAAAAAAACTATGGAAACAATAAAAAGTCAGTGGTTATCAGGGATAAAAGTGTTGGAGATGAACAGGCAGAGCATAGGAGATTTTTCGGACAGTGAAAATATTCTGTATGATATTATAATGATGAAGCTGTGTCATTATACATTTGTCCAAACTCATAAAATGTACACTACCAAGAGTGTACCCTAATATAAACTATGAAGTTTAGGTGATTAGGATGTGTCATTGTTATTTCATCCTTCATAACAAATGTACCATTGGTAGAAGATAATAGGTAAGGTTATGCATGTATAGAGACAGGTGTATATGAAAAATCTGTTACCTTCCTCTTAATTTTGCTATGGACCTAAAACTCCTCATTTTAAAAAACGCCTTAAAGCAGGGTGCCCTGGGCAAAACACAGGTGGGGGCTGACCTTGGCCTGAACTATGCAGGAAACACCAGGGCCAAAACACACAGTGGCAGCCACAGACCACATCAGAGCAACAACAACCTGTCCCCGTACACCTGATCCTCCACAGAGGGTGGAGGTTGGTGGTCAGTGGTTATAGTCGTTCTTGAAGCTAAGCAGCCTGGGCAAACCCCTCCCATTGATCTACCAATAGCTACTAAGGCTCAGTTACAAGAGGAGGGTGTACTAAGCAAACACGAAGGGCATACCTGGGTGACAGAGGAGGCTGTGGCACTGGACCCTACAGGACACCTGCTACATTAGACCACACTACCAAGAGACAGGGAAAAAGCTGCTCTACCTAATACACAGAAACAAATACAGGGAGGCTGCCAAACTGATGAGACAAAGAAACATGGCCCAAATGAAAGAACAGATCAAAACTCCAGAAAAAGAGCTAAACAAAATGGAGATAAGCAATCTATCAGAAGCACAGTTCAAAACACTGGTTATAAGGATGCTCAAGGAATGTAGGACCTCGGCGGCATAAAAAAGACCCAGTCAAAAACAAAGGATACCTTAATTGAAATACAGAAAAATTTACAGGGAAACAACAACAGAATGGACAAAGCCAAGAACCAAGTCAATGATTTGGAACATAAGGAAACCAAAAAACAACCAATCAGAACAAGAAGAAAAAAGAATCCAAAAAAACAAGGATATATAAAAAACCTCTGAGACAACTTTAAGAGGTCCAACATTTGCCTCACAGGAGTGCCAGAAGGAGAAAAGAAAGCAAGAAATTGGAAATCTGTCTCAAAAAAATAGTGAAAGAAAACTTCCTTAATTTGGTGAAGGAAACAGACATGCAAGTCCAGAAAGCTCAGAGAAACCCAATTATGATGGATGCAAAGAGGCCCACTCCAAGACACATCATTATTAAAAGGCCAAAGGTTAAAGATAAAGAGGGACTCTTAAAAGCAAGAGAAAAGAAGTTAGTTACCAGAAGGTAGACAAAATGGGAGGTTGGAGGGGGAGAATGGGTGAAGAGGTAAGGGGATTAAGAAGCACATATGGGTAGTTATAGAATAGCCATGAGGATGTAAAGTACAGTACAGGAAATAGAATAGCCAAACTTACAAGTATGACCCAGGGGCATGAACAATGGTGGGGGGAATGTCTGACGGAGTAGGGAGTGCTGGGTAGAGGGGGACAAAGGGCGAAAACTCAGGACAACTGTAATAGGATAATCAATAAAATGTAATTTAAAAATTTTTAAAAAGAAGAAAAGCAAAAAATAAGAAAATATTTAATTCCTTAAAACCAAAATGTTAAAAAAGGACTAAAAGTGAATGAATAAATAAAGTTCCCTTGCCCTAGCCGGGGAGTTCAGTTGGTTACAGCATCACCCCAACATGCCAAATTGCAGATACCATCCCAGGTCAGGGCACACACAAGAGGCAACCAATGAATGCATAAATGGGCAGAATAACATATTGCTGTCTCTGTCTGTCTCTCCCCCTTTCTCTGTCTCTCTCTCTCTCAAATATATAAATAAAAAGTTTTAAAAAATAAATTTAAAAAATTAAGTTCCCTTTACACCCCTCCCTTCTCGAGGGGTCCCATTTTCTTTGATCTCTCCCCAGAGCTAATGCTATTTTGAATTCAATGACTATTATTACAATGTATATATTTATACTTTTATTACATATTTACATATGCAAAACAATATATGGCATAGTCTATTATGTTCTTAAGCTTTAGACATAGCATCATACTGTATGTCTCTTTCTGCAACTTGCTTTTTCATGTAATGTTTTTGATAATTATCTATTCTGGAAATTTATTAATTTAAATATCCTATATAACCTACTTAATAAATAAGCCAGTTTATTCATTTTTCCATTGAAGAAAAGGTGTGTTCACTGTCTCACTATTGTAAAAAATAGTGCAATAAAAATTCTAATACATAGGTACCAGAATTTCTCTAGGGCACAACGGTGACAACTTTTTTGGCACCATGGACTGGCTTCACGGAAGACAGGGCTGGGGGAGACATGACAGGAGGTGGAGCTCAGGTGAGCTTTGCTTATTGCCCATTCTTAACAGGCTGAGGACAGTATCGGGTTGGGAACCCCGGCATTAGCATATAATCTTATAAGAGAAATAATAAAATCATGAAGTATACACATTTTAAAATTTATAGAACAATTTGATAAACTTAACTACAGTGGCTGGACCATGTTATTCTCCTACAATTAGAGTGTAAGAGTTTGTGATCTTACCCAATCTTATGACTGAGACATAGTATCTTATTTAATGTGTAATTCCCTAATGATTAGTTCACCCTCCAAAAAGAAAATGATCATCTTTTCACATTTACTGGATGTCTTCTTTGAATTGCCTATTAATAGTCTTTATTTTGGGGGGGATTCTAATATTTTTATGTTTTAATATATTTTATTGTATTTTTTCCATTACCATTTGTCCCCCTTACATTGCACCCCACCCCACAATCAATACACTGTTGTCCATGAGTCCATTTTCCTATTCTGCTCAATCCCTCTACCCCCAACCCCCACCAAGAGCTATTATCAGCTCTCTATGAGTCTGTCTCTATTTTCCTTGTTAATTCAGTTTGCTCATTAGATTCCACATATGAGTGAAATCATAATTGAGTTGTTAATTTTTTTGTATCAAATTATAAAGTTTTAAATATGTCACAGGTAACATTTTCCTCTTAAAATTGCATTAATGCTATTTTTTTAAATCTTACAGAAATTTGAAAAGCATAGTAAAAAAATTGTTTTCCCTGAATCTTTTGTGAATAGTTTATTGACATGATGCCCAACCTTGAATGTAATGCTTTAACATGTATTTCTAAAACACAATAACATTTACTACATAGTATCAATACCAGGAACAAATAAGAAAATTAACATTAATATTGTCAGTGGGGGAAGGGGGAAAGGCTTTTCGGGAACAACTATAAAGGACACACGGTCAAAACCAAGGGGGAGTTGAAGCAAGGGAGGGAGGAGGATTTGGATGGGGTTGCAGGGGGAGCAGTGGGGAGTAAACGCCCACAACTATAATTGAACAACAACAAAATAATTTAAAAATAAAAGTAACAGTGATTATTCTTTTAAAAAAGAATTGATGCTTAAGGTTTCTACATTAAATCACAGTATCCACTCCTTAACAGATAATAATAAGAGTTTAAACTCTTTTCCTTACAGCAAAAGGCTGTACATTAGGATCAACAGCATGTGAATAAGTGCTTTCATTTTTTTTCCTATTTTTAACAACACAAGGGGGACAAAATTAAACTGCTTGTGAAAATTTAAACAGTAGATCAACTTTTCTGAGAATAATTACTAGGGAAAACTCAGAGTGAAATCTCCTCTCGTAATTTCTGTTCAAAGCTCTCCTAAAATAATCTTAATACAGACCTACTCAGAGGCTTGTGCTAACCTTTAAAATTTTGTTCAAGATCTAAGACTCTTTTATCTCTTTGTATCTAGTATAACTTATTTATGAGTGACATATATTCTGTGCTATAAGGTTATGTTTATACAGCAAATGTAAAAATAATAATGCCTGCCAATAATAATGTTTTAGTATTAGCCATGTATCAAGAATTCTGTTCTTAATTTTACATGTATCATTCTGTTTATTTTTTAGGAGAACTCTATGGTAATTAGAGTACCTTCTTCAATACAAAAAAACAGAAAGAGAAAAATTGGAGGCAGTGTGTGCACACAATACTTTGGGGCATTTTTCTATATTCTGAAATAAAATGGGGTAGTAAAGCTGAAGAAAGTAACAGTCAACATAGATTTGTTTGATTGTCTTTAAGCAGAACATACACTAGCATGATTATATGTGATGAAAAAGACAAGTGAAAAATGAAACCTGATGAGCTGGCAGAGAAGGGAATCTATTAAAACAATGTCTTTGAGTAATGGGATCTAATGCACAAGTGGAACAAGTACAGCTCATCCACAGTAATAGGAGAGAAGAAAGAATATAAGGTGAAAAATGCAGAGCTGGGGTTGCCTAGGTAAGTGAGAGGTACACACAACTTACAGTCTTTCCTATCTGTGAAGTATGTTACATATGTGAATGTCTCTATAGGTGCAATGTGGGGACACTCTTCTTCAACTTGGCTCTACCTATCTTTAGTAGTTTTTTTTTAGATGTTGCCATAGTTGTAATGTTTCCAAAGGTTTTGTCATTTTCTATCTTTATAGTTTGCCATTGTTGTTCCTGAATACTAAAATTATAAGGAAAAGCCCAAAAAGCTAAGATAGAGATGGCATTTCCTTAAAATATATTTTCTATCTCAGTAAGAACTACATGTGAGGATATGGATTTCAGAAAAAAAAAACATGTTCCTTTTTTCCCCTGCATCTGTTTCCTCTGAACTAAATGAAGTCACAGTTTATAGATTTTTATCCACAAGTTCTGAATATACCAATTGGCCAGTTCAACTCACTGATTAGACAAAAATGTTATAAATAAAATATGAAACATAATTTCTTCTCTCATTTTCTGTCTATTAAAAATGAGTCATTAAGTTGCTTTGAAACTCAAGTGTTTCATATACTATTCAAAGGGCTTCTTGGTTATAAATAAATAAACTAAATATAAACCATATCCTTACCTCTCGCAGCTGACTGAGAAGGCTGAGTCAAAACTTTGACATCTAATGCACTGCTGATACTTTCTTCTAAAGTAGCACAATATCCTTCCACAACACTGGTGATAGTATTCTTCAAAGTTCCAAGATTATGGAAAACCTGAAGAGCTGTTCCAACTTGGGTTGGATTCTTTTAAAAGGTGGGGGTGGGTAGAGTGGAAATAGATATAAAGAGAAAAACAAACAAAAAATACATGAATATATAACTTTTATTGGTACTTGAGCAGGTACTACAATATTTTTAAATTATCAAAAACAAGAACTAAGACAATGCATTTGGGACAAATATTTTTAGTTATTATTTCATAAAAGACAAAGCTAAATATTGTATATATAATTTCACTCATGTGCTTTTCCTCCTCCTTTGAAGGATAAGATCAGAAGTTTGCTATATTATTACAGTGTTTTCTAAATTTACTACCAATACTTACAGAGAGAGTCATGCTGGAACTAATAGTAATCCTACATTTGTTTGGAAAATAAATCAATGAATTCTGCATAGTTACCTGAGGGGTATGCCATGCAGACTGATAACTTGCTTTTCATTATATGTTACTCATTCACTCTAACTGCAAATACTTATACAGTGCTTACTATGTGTCTGTCTTGGTTCTAGGTGCTGGAAATATAGTAGTAAACAAAACCAATTAAATCCCTGCCTTCATGGAGTTTATAATTACTGAGAAATGTATAAAGATAAATATAACAGAATATCAGATGCTGATAATGTAAAAAATGAAGCCAGGAATAAGAAAAGAGAATGCTGGGAATTATTATAGAGAAGGGTCAGAGGATCTATCTCTGAGGTGACAAAAAGACAGACCTGCATATAATGGAGGGGGTGTAGGGAGAATTTGGGAACTACAGATCTGAGCAGAGGTATCAGCAAAAGTGAAGAGGCAGAAATGTGCTTAGTAGCCAGCAAAATAGCAAAAAGGCCTTAATGGTTACTGGTGCAAAGTGACTAAAGCAGAGGGAGGTAGGTAACAAACTAGGTAGTAGAAACACTAAGAGAAGATTAAGTCTATAGTACTGATAATATAAATAGATTGCTGGATTTGTCATCAAGTAAATCACTGAATTATCAAGCCAGAATCTAGAACGCCAACATATACTTCCAGGCCCAAATAGCTGAAATTCCTCTCTCATTTATGGTCCAGTGACTATTATTAGAAGAACATTGCTAAAAAGTTAAATTATTTCTTTAACTTATATTCCTTCCCTTTAAGCTTATAAATAAGACAAAAGGTTGTTTTTATAATCTACTGGTGTTAGTAAATGTACATACTGTAGATACATACAAATACACACAGAAGCAAAGTAGAAAATATCATAAAAACATAGTTGATGAATAACAATGTCCACTTTGTTTTTTAAACAAGAAAAAGAAACAAATGGACACTTTTAAATTAAAATGTTTTAATTTAGACTTCCAGCCCAGATGGAGGTGTAGGTAGACACACTGTGCCTCCTCACACAACCAAAATAAGGACAACAACAATTAAAAAACAAAAAAAACAACCAGTACTGACAGAAAATTGAACTATATGGAAGCATGACAACCAAGGAGTTAAAGAAGACACATTTCTTCAGACTGGTAGGAGGGGTGGAGTCAGGGAGCCAGAACAGAGAGGGCTTAAGGCAGGGTGGCTGGCCCACCCAGGCACCCAAGGTAGCAGCTGGTGGACTCAGCAAGACGGTGTAATGTGGAGGGGTGAGGCATGTCCAGACCCACATTTGCGGGCAGATAAACCAGGCAAAACTGGGGAGTGAGACAGACCATGCAACCCAAGGTCCCAGAGCCAGGAAATAAAGCCTCAAGGCACTGATGGGGTCACCTGTGGGGGGGTTGAGGCTTAGGGCGACACTCCCAGCCTCACAGGACAGTTCACTGGAGAGACCCACATGGTCCTAGAATGTATACAAACCCACCCACATGGAAATCAGCACCAGAAGGGCCCAATTTGCTTGTGGGAAGTGGAGGAAGTGACTGAAATCCGGCAAAGAGCGGAGCAAGCACCACTGTTCCCTCTCGGACCCTTGCCCCACATACAGTGTCACAACACAGTGACTGGGTTGTCCCACCCTGCTGAACACCTAGGGCTCCACCTCTCACTATGTAACAGGCACATCGAGACCAAAAAAAAAAAAAATGGCCCAAACAAAAGAACAGATCAAAGCTCCAGAAAAAATACAATTAAGTGATGAAGAGATAGCCAACCTATCAGATGTACAGTTCAAAACACTGGTAATCAGGCTGCTCACAGAATTGGTTGAATTTGGTAGCCAATTAGATGAAAAAATGAAGGTTATGCTAAGTGAAATGAAGGAGAATACACAGGGAACCAATAGTGATGGGAAGAAAACTGGGACTCAGATCAATGGAGTAGACCAGAAGGAAGAAAGAAACAACCAAACAGAAAAGAATGAAAAAACAGAAATTTAAAAAAATGAGGAGGGTCTTAGGAACCTCCAGGACATCTTTAAATGTTCCAGCATCCAAATTATATGGATACCAGAAGGAGAAGAGGAAGAGAAACAAGTGGAAAAGTTATTTGAACAAATAATAAAGGAGAACTTCCCAAATCTGTCAAAGGAAATAGACTTCCAGGAATCCCAGGAAGCCCAGAAAGCCCCAAAGAAGTTGGACCCAAGGCAAATCATAATTACATTACCCAAGATTAAAGAAAAGGAGAGAAGCTTAAAAGCAGCAAGACAAAATGAGAGAGTTACCTACAAAGGAGTGCCCATAAGATTGTCAGCTGATTTCTCAAAAGAGATCTTACAGGCAAGAAGGAGCTGGAAAGAAGTATTCCAAGTCATGAAAGGCAAGGGCCTACATCCAAGATTGCTCTATCCAGCAAAGCTTTCATTTAGAATGGAAGGGCAGATAAAGTGCTTCTCAGATAAGGTGAAGTTCAAGGAGTTCATCATCACCAAGCCCTTATTATATGAAATGTTTAAGGGACTTATCTAGGAAAAAGAAGATAAGAAACATGCACAGTAAAATGACAGCAAACTCACAATTATTAACAACCACACCTAAAACAAAAACAAAAGCAAACTAAGCAAACAACTAGAACAGGAACAGAACCACAGAAATGGAGATCACATGGAGGGTTAGCAACAGAGGAGTGGGAGGAGGAGAGAGTGGGAAAAGGTACAAAGAATAAGTAGCATAGATGGTAGGTAGAAAATAGACAGAGGGAGGGTAAGAACAGTATGGGAAATGTAGAAGTCAAGAACTTGTAAGTATGACACATGGACATGAACTGAAGGGGGGGAATGTGAGTGGGAGAGGGTGTGCAGGGTGGAGGGAAATGAAGGAGGGTAAATGGGACAACTGTAATAGCATAATGAATAAAATATATTAAAAAACAAAAAATAAAATGTTTTCATTTTAAAAACTTAATATGGTTATAATAGAATTTAACTGTAGTATATACTATCAATTCTCTCTCGGTACTAATAAATGAAATAAAAGAAAATTAAGTATTTTATATAAAAATAATTAACTGAAAATGAGGTATAGTGCTTTGCCTAGATTGTTGTTAGTTTCATCCAATGATGATATGTTTTAAATTTTTAGTAGATTTCAAGAATTAGGCAGCTGTAAAGAAATTTTTCCTTATCATCATATAAGTGTCTATATAATCCTAGAAAGCATTATGCAAGCAACTTCAGAGAATATTTTCAACCTCATAAAATGAGAATACTGATATATATTGTAAAATTATACTTATTGCTTTAACTATCTTCAAAGGATTTGAAAAGCACAACTTCTCAACATTATGGTAAGGTTTCAGTTTTATCAGTTGAATCTACACTGTAAATTATATATATACCTTAACTGAAAAACATTTAAAGTCATATTTCATTTAAAAGATTTGGCTAAAGCTCACTCTCTTCCTCTCTCCCTCTCTCCCTCTCCCTCTCTCTCTCTCTCTCTCTCTCTCTGTCTCTCAAAACAAATGACAAAAAATATTGGCTAAAATAGACTAGTCTTCAAATTTCCCAGTCCATAAATGATTAACTGTCAAAACGTTTTAAAAACAGAAACATACATAGCTCATTCTTAAAAGGCATCTTATAGTAATATTTATAATTCATAATACTTATAATTCTAGATGTAATTTTAAGCTTGCTCATTAACATAATTACTTTTTCAATTAATGCCAGTTATTCACATTCATTGCTTAATGTAAATATATCATTTGTTAGTTGGCAAATTATGTATTATCAAAAAGTGAACACCTATGTAACTACCGCCTAGATAGTGAAACCAAGTATTATCGGCACCTATGAATTTTTTTTCTTTCCTCAGGGGAGAGCAAGAACCCAGTCCCCCAATCCCACAAATTATGTAGTAGAGTTTCCCACATTTGGGGAAATCGCAGGAGTCAGCACACTTGGAGTGCAATGGGTGAGCCTCACCCTGGGAAACCACTCTGTGATCCTGGTATTTACCCTGCCAGGTAGTATATAGCACCTATGAATCTTGTGTGGCTTCCCAAATGCAACTCTCCAAATATTATCACTGCCCTAACTTCTAACACCATTGATTAGTTTTATCTGTTTTTGAAATTTTACATAAATGGAACCATAAATTAAGTGCCATTTTGTGTCTGGCTCCTTTTAGTCAATATTGTATTTGTAAAATTCATCTATGTTGCTGTATATAGCAGTAGCTGGTTCGTTTTTGGCATTATCAACTATTCCAGTGTAGAAATTTACTTTGGTTTATCTATCCTTCCCACTGTCGATGTATGTTTGAGTTATTTTGATTTTTTTAGGTATTTCAAATAATGCTGTCACGAACACTCCAGTGAATGGCTTTTAGTAAACACATATGCACATGCACTTCTGCTAGGTCATCAGCTATTTGTATGCTTAGTGTTCGTAGACACTGCCAGTTTCCCCAAGTCATCATAACAATTTATATCCACACTGGTAACAATAGCATGTGAGAGTCCCACAACTTTGCTAAAATTTGGAATTACCAGTCTCTTCTATTTTAACTGTTCTTTTCAGTGAGCACTGTGGTTTCATCTGCCTTTTTGTGAAGACTAAGAAGTTATCCTTTTTTGCATGTTAAGTATCCATTTGGATACTTCTTTTGTGAAGCATATATTCATATCTTTTGCCTGTTTTTCTCATTGGTTGTTTCCATCATTTACATATTTATAAAAATTGCTCATAGATTTTATGCAATCCCTTTGATGATTATATGTATTATAAATACAATGTCCCACTCTCAAAAAGTCATTAAGTTCCTAATTTGAATGCAGTGCATTTTATTAACCTTATTCTCTGTGGTTAGTACTTTCAGTATCCTGTTTAAAATTTTTTCCCATATTGCATTCATGAAAATGTCTTTCATTCATGAAGTTATATTCCAGAAATTCTATTTGTTTGCCTTTCACGTTTAGATAAACAAGCCACCTGAAATAACTTTCTGTAGAATGTGAGATAGAAGGCATGATTAGTGTTTTTCTACATGAATATCCAATTGACACAGCACCATTTTATTTGAAAACACAAGAAAAAGATGGACCATACTACCACCCACTCTTAAGGTCTATCTTGGCAATAAATCAAGTTTCTAATTATATATCTTGGTTTCTAGACCCTCAGTTCTGTACCATTAACCTGTCCTTATACAAAGTCACCTATGTAAATTATTTTAGCTTCAGAGTAAGGTTTGATAGTTCTCTACCTCTGTTCTTCAAATTGATATAGGCTCTTCTTGGTTCATGGTATTTCCATATAAATTTTATAATGGGCTTGACAATTTCCATTGGAAAACAAAGCTTCTAAAATTGTGAGATTGTATTAAATCTACAGATAAAATTAGAAAGACTACAATCATTATAAAATTGAGCTCTTTAATTCATGAATATGGCATTTCTCCTCATTTACTTAGGTCTTTAATTTCACTTTTTTTAAAGCAAATATTTCTTTATTTATTTTATTTTACTTATTTATTTTTAGAGAGGGAAGGAAGAGAGAAAGAGAGAGAGAAACATCAATGTGCAGTTGCTGGGGGCTGTGGCCTGCAACCCAGGTGTGTGGTCTGACTGGGAATCGAACCTGCGACACTTTGGTTCGCAGCCCACGTTCAATCCACTGAGCTATGCCAGCCAGGGCTAATTTCACTTTAAATATTATAGTTTCTGTGATGAGGTCTTGCATGTCTTTAATTTGAAGACACGTGTATTGTACATATTTGATGTTCTTTGATATTGTAAATGGTAATTAAAACCTTCTTTCTGTGTTGCTGTTACTAGTATATTTGGCCCTGGCTGGGTAGCTCAGTTGGTTAGAGCATCATTCCCATAAGCCAAGGTTAGGGGTTCAATCTCTGGTCAGGAAGACACATACAACAATCAAGCAGTGAATGCATAAATTAAGTGCATCAACAGAATGATGTTTCCACTCTCTCTCTGCATTTTTCCCTCACTCTCTCCTTCCCTCTAGCTCTCTAAAATCAATCACTTTAAAAAATACAATTGATTTTATATATTGAATTTCAGCAAAATTTCAAAATTCAGTTATTAATGCTAATACTCTATCTGTAGATTATTTTGTATTTTTATATATACAATCTTGTTATCGCTGAATAATCTCTTTTTTCTTTCCACTCATTCTAAATTTCATTACTTTTTCTTATTCCCTGATTAGGATCTTCAGTACGTTTCTCAGTAAAAGTGATAAGAAACTTCCTTGTATCATTCCTAATCTCAGGTAGATATACTTAAATATTTCACACTGATACCCCTAGAGATAACCTTTATCAAATTAAGAAAGTTCTATTGTTAGTCTGCTAAGAGTATATATAATGTTGACTTTTTATTAAGTACTATTTCTACACATGTTGAGATTATCAGTTTTTCCCTTTATGGAAGAAACTACATTGTACTTCTGGACTAAAGCTATCTTGGCCATGACTGATTATGCTTTTTAGATATCCCTAACATTTGCTAATACCTTGTTTAGTATTTCTTTATTGATTTCCAAGAGAGACAACTAGTAATTATAATATCTCTTTTGATATCAAGTTCATGCTCACCTTAATCAATTAAGCGTTCCCTCTTTCTCGATTCTTGGATAGAGGGTATGTAATACTGGTTTATTTAAAAATGTTTGAATTAATTCACCAGCAAAGCCATCTGTTTTGTTTGAGGGGAGGTGTTTAATGATAAATTCAATTTGTCAATAGAACTATTTAGATTTTCTAATTTTCCCAGTGTTATTTTGGTAAGTTGATTCTCTAGAAATTTAACTTCATCAAATTTTCAATACTTTTGAATAAAGTTGTGCCTAATGTCCTCTAATTTTTTAGTTCCTATTGGATACATATTAAATCACCTATTTCATTCTTAACACTGGTAATTTGTGCTTCTCAAAAAAAATTTTTCCCTCCTCTCATCAGTCTTTTTCAGTGTTTATCAATTTAATGTATTAATCATGTTAAATAACCAACTTCTGTCTTTGTTAACTCTTTTATTATTTACAATTAATGTTGTAAATAACCAACTTCTGTCTTTGTCAATTCTTTGTTAAGCTTTTATTATTCTTACTTCACAGACTTTACAGCAAGACCAAGATCAAAATCCAAGCAATAGTACTCAGCTAACACCTTAGCAAATTATTTAACCTGACTTATTTTCCTCATCTGAATAATGGCAAAAATCATATTACCAAACTCACAGGAAAAAGAAAGAATCCTTATAAATGATCTAGTGCTGAAGACAGAGTGCAGAGGTCATAAACATCAGTTGCCTTTATCTTGATCTGGCAACATCATGGTATAAAGAATGTGGGCTTTCATAATTAGGTACAGGCTTGAAACAAAAGCCCAGTTGTGCTATAGATAAACTTTGTGACTTTCGGCAAAGTACTTTATCACTAATCAAATTTCATTTTATTTTTATAATCAATTTTGTTTCCTCATCATATTTTGAAGTCTCTGAGGGAAGGTTCCAAGTTTGTTTTGTTGACTGCTACAGTGCAGTCAACAGGCAGGTGACTGCAGGTGCAGGTGACAAATAGGCATTCAAGAATTATCAGTTTAATAAGTGAATTAGTGAGTAAATTTTATGATTTGGTTTAATAAATGAATGAGTAAGTAAACTTTATGACTTGGTTTGCTGATATGTCATTTGCATGATGGTGGGAAAGACTGAGAGAACACATTTAAAATGCCTGGCACTCCCTAACCATGTTCCCTTTCTACCTCTGCACGTCTCATGCACGTGGGGACTCTGCCTCTCTCATGTAAGTCAGGTTCCCAAAGATAAGTATGTATGCAATTTGCTTATATATTAATAAAATTCGATTCTTGTTAAAAAAATAAAGATACCTAATATTCAGTATATGAGGGCTAGAAGATATTAGCTTTCAGATCATTTATTAATATTCCAAAATTTAAAAGGATGATATGCAATAGCCTTACTCCAGTTTGTAAAGAATTTTTATCACTCCCTTTTACCTATCACTGAAATATGTAAAGTTACCTAATAGATATTATTTGAATAACTCCAAGAAACTCAGCTCTCTTCTCTGTATCTCAACAAATTTCATATTTAAGAAATATTTCCTTTATTTTTATTCTTCACACTATGGCAGATGTCCCCATCTTACCCCCTCCTTTGAACACCCTCTTCCCAAACACCATTCCTCCTTCCTCTGGCCATCACCATACCACTGTGTGTTTCCGTGGGTTATGTCCATAGGTTCTTCAGCTAATCCCTTCATTTTCTTTCATCTATTTGCCCTCCTTCCTCTGCCCACTAACAGCAGTCTGTTCCATGTATCCAGGCCTCTGTTTCTATTTTGTCAGTTTATTTTTTTCATTGAATTCCACATGTAACTGAGATCATATGGTATGTCTCTTTCTCTGAATGGCTTTTTTCATTTAGCATAATATTCTCAAGGTCCATCCATGCTGTCGCAAAAGGTAAAATGTCCTTCTTTTTTCCATCCCAGTAGTATTCCATTGTATAAATGTACCACCGCTTTTTTATCCACTAATCTACTGCTGGCACTTGGGCTGTTTCCAGGTCTTGGGTATTGTAAATAATACTGCTATGAACACAGGAGTGCCTATATATATTCTTTTGAACTGGTGTTTAAGGATTCTTAGATATATTCCTTGAAGTGGGGTCACTGGGTCAAAGTTCCATTTTCAGTTTTTGGAGGTAGCTCCATACTATTGCAGTGACTGCACCATTCCACATTCCCACCAACAGTGCACTAAGGTTAACTTTTCTAATACCCTTGCCAAGACTTGTTGCTTGTTGAATTATTGAGGTTAGCCATTCTGGCAGGTGTTAGCTGACATCTTGTGGTGGTTTTAATCTGCATCTCTCTGACGATTAGTGACGTTGACCATTTTTTTATGTCTATTGGCCATCTGTACGTCCTCTTTAGAAAACTCTCTGTTCAGGTCTTTTGCTCATTTATTAAATTGGGCTGTCTTTTGGGAGTTAAGTTTTATAAGTTCTTTACACATTTTGGATATAAATCTCTTATCAGATGTATCATTGCCAAGTATGTTCTCCCATTTAGTGGATTCCCTTTTCATTTTGTTGATGGTTTCTTTTGCTGTGCAGAAGCTTTAGTTTCATATAGTCCCATTTGTTTATTTTTCCTTTGTGCCCATTACCATAGAAGACATGTCAGCAAAAATATCTGAGACATATGAGATTTTTATGGCCTATTTTCTTCCAAGGTTTTTATGATTTAAAATTCTTATATTTAAGTCTTTTATCCCTTTTGAGTTTATCCTTGTGAATGGTGTAAGTTGGGAGTCTAGATTCTTCTTCTTCTTCTTTTTTTTGCATATATCTGTCCAGTTTTACCAACACCATTTATTCAAGAGACTATCTTTACTACACTGTATGTTCCTGCTTTTTTGTTAAGTATTAATTAACCACATAGGTGTAGGTTGATTTCTTTGCTCTCTATTCTGTTCCAATTATCTACATGACTATTCTTATGCGAGTACCAGGCTATTTTGATTGCAATGGCCTTATAGTATAGTTTGATATCAGGTATTATAATCCCTCTAATTTTCTTCTTCTTTCTCAAGATTGCTAAGGTTATTCAGGGTCATTTTTCTTTTTTTGGTTCCATATAAATTTTGGGATATTTGTTCAAGATCTGTAAAATATGTCATTGGTATTTTAATAGGAATTGTGCTGAATCTGTAGACTGCTTTGAGTAGTGTGGTCATTTTAGTAATGTTAATTTCTTCTAGTCCATGAACACAGTATGTGTTTACCTAGTTGTATCTGCACCAATTTCTTTCCTCAATGTCCCATAGTTTTCCAAGTATAGGACTTTAACCTCCTTGGTTAAATTTATTCCTAGGTACCTTAATTTTATTGTTCAAAGAGTAAATGGGATTTTTAAAATTTCTCTTTCTGAGACCTCACCTTTGTGTATAGAAATGCCACCAATTTCTGGATATCCAAGAATCTATATGGCTAAAGAAAACGTCAACAAAATAGAAAGGGAACCAACTGTATAGGAAAACATATTTCCTAATGATACCTTGGACAAGGGTTTGATCTCCAAAATATATAAAGAACTCATACAACTCAACAGCAGGAAGACAAACATCCCAATTAAAAAATGGGCAAAGGGAAGTTTTGGCCAAGATGGAAGCATAGATACATACCCATTCCTTCCTCACACAACCAAAAGAAGGAAACAACAAATTTAAAAACAAATTAAAAACCGATAACTGCCAGAAAATCTAACTGCATGGAAATCAGAAAACCAAAGAGTAAAAGAAGGAACATTCATCCAGACCTGTAGGAAGGGTGGAGCTAGGCAGGCAGGGCAGAGAGGACCCGGGGTAAGGCAGCAACTGGAGGACCAAGTGGGCAAGGCAGCAGCTGGCAGTCCCACATTTGCACATGGATAAACTGGGAGGAACAGCTGGAGAGTGAGGCATACAGAGTAACCCAGGGTTCCAGTGTGGGGAAATAAAGACTCAAAACCTTTGGCGGTAAAAACCTGTGGTGTTTTAGGTGGCAGGAGAAACTCCCAGCCTCAAAGGAAAATGCACTGGAGAAACTCACAGGGTCCAAGAATGTATACAAACCCACACACCCAAGAATCACCACCAGAAGGACCTAATTTGCTTGTGGGTATCAGGGGAAGTGGCTGAAAGCTGGCCCAGAGCTGTGCTAGGGTCATTGTTCCCTCTCTAACCCCTCCCCCACATACAGAAGCACACTGGAGGAACTTGTGTTGCCCCGCCCTGGCAAATACCTAAGGCTCTGCCCCTTATAACATAACAAGTGTACTGAAACAAAGAAATATGGCCCGAAAGAAAGAACAGATCAAAACTCCAAAAATAGAACTAATCAACTAAAGGAAAGCCAATCTATCAGAAGCACAGTTCAAAACACTGATAATCAGAATACTCAAAGAAATGGCTGCATATTAGAGGAAGAAGTACAGACTATGCAAAGTGAAATAAAGCAAATTATACAGAGAACCAACAGTAAAGGGAAGGAAACTGGGACTCAAATCAAGGATTTGGGGCACAAGGAAGAAATAAAGATTCAACTAGAACAGAATGAAGAAACAAGAATTCAAAAAAATGAGGAGACCCCTAGGAACCTCCAGGACAACTTTGAACATTCCAACACCAGAATCAAAAGGGTGCCAGAAGAAGAGGAAGAGTAAGAAATTGAAAACCTATTTTATAAAACAATGAAGGAGACCTTCTCCAACCTGGGAAAGGAAATAGACTTCCAGTAAGTCCAGGAAGTTCAGAGAGTCCCAAAGAAGTTGGACCCAAGGAGGAACACACTAAGGAACATCATAATTACATTACCAGGATTAAAATTAAGGAGAGAATCCTAGAAGCAGCAAGAGAAAAGGAGACAGTTACCTACAAAGGAGTTCCCATCAGGCTGTCAGCTGATTTCTCAAAAGAAACTTTGCAGGCAAAAAGGGGATGGAAAGAAGTATTCCAAGTCATGAAAGGCAAGGACCTACATCCAAGATTGCTCTACCCAGCAAAGTTTTCTTTCTTTTTTTTTTTAATATATTTTATTGATTATGCTATTACAGTTGTCCCATTTCCCCCTTCACTCCCCTCCCCCCTGTGCCCCCTCTCCCACCCACCTTCCCCCCCTTTAGTCCATGTCCATATGTAATACTTATAAGTTCTTTAGCTTCTACATTTCCCGTACTATTCTTGCCCTCCCCCGATCTATTTTCAACCTACATTCTATGCTACTTATTCTCTATACCTTTTCCCCCTCTCTCCTCCTCCCACCCCCCTACTGCTAGCCCCCCCTTGTGCCCTCTATTTCTGTGGTTCTGTTCCTATTCTAGTTGTTTACTTAGTTTCTTTTCGTTTTGCTTTAGGTGTGGTTGTTAATAATTGTGAGTTTGCTGTCCTTTTACTATACATGTCTTTTCTTTATCTTCTTTTCTTAGATAAGTCCCTTTAGCATTTCATAAAGTAAGGGCTTGGTGATGATGAACTCCTTTAATTTGACCTTATCTGAAAAGCACTTTATCTTCTCTTCCATTCTAAATGAGAGCTTTGCTGGATAGAGCAATCTGGGATGTAGGTCCTTGTCTTTCATGACTTGGAATATTTCTTTCCAGCCCCTTCTTGCCTGTAAGGTCTCTTTTGAGAAATCAGCTGACAGTCTGATGGGAACTCCTTTGTAGGTTACTGTCCCCTTATCTCTTGCTGCTTCTAGGATTCTCTCCTTTGTTTTTACCTTGGCTAATGTAATTATGATGTGCCTTGGTGTGTTTCTTCTTGGGTCCAACTTCTTTGGGGCTCTCTGCGCTCCTTGGATTTCTTGGAAGACTGTTCCCTTTGCCAGTTTGGGGAAGTTCTCCTTTATTATTTGTTCAAATAACTTTTCCACTTGCTGGTCTTCCCCTTCTGGTACCCCTATAATTCGGATGTTGGAACGTTTAAAGGTGTCCTCGATGGTCTTAAGCTTTTCTTCGATTTTTTGAATTCTTATTTCATCATGCTCTCCTGCTTGGTTGATTCTATCTTCCTTCTGGTCCACTGTGTTGTTTTGAGATTCAGATTCCTTCCTTTCACAATTGGCTCTTCTCCGTGTGTCTTCCTGCATCCCTTTTATGGTAATCTGCATTTTTTCATGTAATTTGGATCCAAAATCCACCAGTTCCGTGAGCTTCCTGATCACCAGTGTTTTGAACTGTGCATCTGATAGATTGGCTATTTCTTGATCACTCAAAAGGATGCGTCCTGGGGGTCTGATCTGTTCTGCTGGACACATCTTACGTCTTTCCCCGTCTCTCCTATTATTTTACTTATTTATTTATTTTTTCTCCGGTCTGGTCGCTCTTGTTACGGTGGGGGGCGGAGCCTTAGGTGTTCACCGGTGCTGGGCGCCCCAGTCGCTAGCTTGTGACGTTATATGTGGGGGCAGGGGCGGGAGCGGGGACAGGAGGGATCAATGGCGACCCTTCCATTCTCCTGGAGTCAGACACTTCCCTGGGCTTCTGGGCTGTGAGCTCTGCCCTGATCCCCAGTCGCTGCCCCACTGATTCCCCCAGCCGCCGCTTGCGTACTCAGGGATCACCGCTACACCGCTGCGCTCGCTCCTGCGTCCCGGATTGCTGTTGCGCGGATTCTGCGCCAAATTTCCCCCGACCTCTGCGCGCCTGCGACCCGCGCCAGCCCCACGCCTGCTCGCTCGGCTCGTAGTCCCCTACCAGTCTGGATGTGCGGGTCTACTTCAACTTCTAGGCTGTCCGTCTTCCTTTTAGATAAATCCTCTGACAGTTCTGATATTATGACTGCAAATCATTGTTGTAAATTGTTGCTCTGTTCTTGGTTGTGCGAGGTACGGTGCGCCCACCTATTCCTCCATCTCCAAAGTTTTCATTTAGATTGAAGGGCAGGTAAAGTGCTTCCCAGATAAGGTCAAGTTAAAGGAGTTCATCATCACCAAGCCCTTATTGTATGAAATGGTAAAGGAACTTATCTAAGGAAAGTAAGATGATCGAAAACTATGAACAGGAAAATGACAACAAACTCACAACTATCAACAACGGAACCTAAAAACAAAAACAAACAACTAGGAGAACAGAATCACAGAAGTGGAAATTACATGGAGGGTTATGAGTGGGGAGCAGAAAGGGGAGAATGGGGGAAAAGGGTACAGGGAAGAAGCATAATTGATAGGTACAAAATAGACAGGGAGAAACTAAGAATAGTATAGGAAATGGAGAAGTCAAAGAACTTACATGTAACGATCCTTGGACATGAACTAAGCAGGGGGTGAAGGAGAATGATGGTGGGAGGGTGGGGTGCAGGGTGGAATGGAATAAAGGGGAGAAAAAATGGGACAACTGTAATAACATAATCAATAACATATTCTTAAAAAATGGGCAAAGGACCTGAACAGACACTTCTCCAAGGAGGACATACATACACAGGGCCCAGAGGCAGAGCCATCAGAGAGATGCAAAATAAAACTACAATGAGATGCCACCTGACATGGGTCAGAATGGCCATCATTAACAAATGAACAAACAAGTGCTGGCAAGGATGAGGAGAAAAGGGAAACTTAGTACACTATTTGTGGGAATGCAGACTGGTGCAGCCACTGTGAAAACAGTATGTAATTTCTGCAAAAAAATAAAAATGGAACTGCCTTATGACAGCAATTCCACTGCTAGGATTATACCCTAAGAATCCTGAAACACCAATTCAAAAGAACTTATGAATCCCTATGTTCATAGTACCTTTATTTATGTATTAATTTTATTGAATATGTTAGTACAGTTGTCCTGATTTTTCTCCCTTTACACCCCTCCATCCAGCACCTTCTACTCCCTCGGGCAACCCTGCCACCACTGTTTATGTCCATGGGTCATGTGCAAAAGTTCTTTGGCTATTCCATTTCCTATACTGTTCTTTACATCCCAATGGCTATTCTGTAACTACTATTTGTACTTCTTAATCCCAACTTGACCCATGGCCCTACATCCCCCCTTCCTATCTGGTAACCATCAAAACACTCTCTGTATCCATGATTCTTTGTTTGTTTTTCTTGTTTGCTTAGTTTGCTTTTTAAATTCAATTGCTGATTTGTACTTTTTGCCATTTTATTGTTCATAGTTTTGATTGTCCTCTTTTTCTTAAATAAGTCTCTTTAACATTTCATATAATAGTGGTTTGGTGATGATGAACTCCTTTAGTTTTTCCTTGTCTGGGAAGCTCTGTATCTGCCCTTCGACCTAAATGGTAGCTTTGCTGGGTAGAGCAATCTTGGCTTAGGTCCCTGCTTTTCATGACTGAATATTTCTTGCTAGTCCCTTCTAGCCTGCAAAGTTTCTTTTGAGAAATCAGCTCACAGTCTTATAGGAACTCCCCTGTAGGTAACTAACTTGTTTTCTCTTGCTGCTTTTAAAATTTTCTCTTTATCTGTAACCTTTGGCATTTTAATTATGATGTATCTTGAAGTGGGCTTCTTTGCATCTATCTTGTTTGGAACTCTCTGTGCTTCTTAGACTTGAATGCTTATTTCCTTTACCAAACCAGGGAATGTTTCTTTCATTATTTTTTCCAATAGATTTCTAATTTCTTGCTTTCTCTTCTCTTTCTGGCACCCCTATGAGGAGAATGTTAGGCCTCTTGAGTTGACCCAGAGACTGCTATACTATTTCATTTTTCTGGATTCTTTTTTCTTATTTTTCTGTTTGGTTGTTTTTTGCTTCCTTATGTTCCAAATCATTGGCTTGATTTTCAGCTTCATCTTCTCTACTGTTGTTTCCCTATAAATTTTTCTTTATTTTAATTAGTGTATCCTTCATTTCTCACAGGATCTTTTTCTTATTGTTGAGGCTATCACAAAGCTCCTTGAGCATCGTTAAAACCAGTGTTTTGAACTCTGCATCTGATAAATTGCATATCTTCATTTTGTTTAGCTCTTTTTCTGGAGTTTTGATCTGTTCTTTCATTTGGGCCATGTTTCTTTGTCTCACTGGTTTGGCAGCTTTCTTGTGCTTGTTTCTATGTATTAGGTAGAGCTGCTTTCTCCCTGTGTCTTGGTAGTGTGGCCTAATGTATTAGGGTCCAGAGGCACAGCCTCCCCTGTCACTCAAGCTGGGTACTCGAGGTGCACCCTTTGTGTCTGCTTAGTACACCCTCCTCTTATAGTTGGCCCTTGGTAGTTGTTGGCAGATCAATGTAAGGAATTTACCAAGTCCAGGCAGCTGCAAGGATTGGCTGTGATCACTTACAAGCTACCTCTGCCTCTGTGGAGGATCAGCTGTACAAGGGCAGGTTGTTGGTGCTGTGGTGTGGTCTATAGCTGTCCACTGGTGCACTGGCCCTGGGGTTTTCTGGGTGGTACAGAGAAAGGTCAGCCCCAACCTGTGTTTTTCCCAGGGGAACACTGCCTGAGCTATAAAGCA
Source organism: Phyllostomus discolor (assembly GCF_004126475.2). Lineage (NCBI taxonomy): Eukaryota > Metazoa > Chordata > Mammalia > Chiroptera > Phyllostomidae > Phyllostomus > Phyllostomus discolor. Next base: position 49,519,721 of record NC_040912.2, read on the forward strand.
ATCTGAGATGGCTGCTACTTGTGATGGGCATGGAGATTCCCAGGCAAAGCCAAGCTATGAATATTGGCTGGCTGCTGCTAGTTCTGGGCCTGAGGCTCACTGACGACAGTTGTTGTCTGTTTGGTAGGATTTATGAAGTTGTGAAGTATGAGCCAAGACCAATCATTCATATGGAAAAGCAGCTTGGGTGGGCCCATAAATTGGGTGGGGTGGAGCATCTGGGGGTCTTCAAGGCAGGTAAAGTTTTAGCCTGGTTGTTGGAGTCTCAGATATAAGGCACCAGCCTGCCAGCGCTGTTGGGGGAGGATTTAGAAAAGGGACAATGGCCTCTGCTAGCTTTGATGCCAGGCACTCCGGTTTCTCCCCATTTACCACTAGTTCCTTTCAAGTCGCTACTCCAGTGCTGGATCTCAGACAAAGTGAGTCTGTTTAGATGAGACCATGGGTGGGTTCCTTAATAGGAACTGCCTGGGGTCCAGCAGTTTCTTCCACCAACTCCATCCCTGCTGCATTTTGTAGCCAGAAGTTGTAGGGACTTACTTTCCTGGTTCTGACACCCTAGACTGGGGGGCTTGGTGTGGGCCTGAAACTCCTCACTCCTGAAATATCCCTCCTGAATTTTTATCCACCACACATGGGTGAGGGACCAGCCTGTTTCATATCCGCACCCCTCCTACTAGTCTGGGTGAATGTGTTTTTTTTTAATTCTGTAGTTGTCAGACTTCCATTTAACTTGATTTCTGACAATTTTGAGTGATGGTTGTTCTCCATAGCAGCATTATTTACAATAGCCACATGCTGGAAACAGTGTAAGTGCCCATCAGTAAACGAGTGGATCATAAAACTGTAGTATATTTACACAACGGACTACTACATAGCAGAAAGAAAAACTCCTACCTTTTGCAACAGCATGGATGGAACTAGAGAGTATCATGCTAAGTGAAATAAACCAGAAGACAAAGACAAATAAAATATGATCTCACCTATAAGTGGAACCTAATGAACAAAACAAACAAAGGAACCAAATAGAATGAAAGGCATGGGAACAAGGAACAGACTGACAGTGACCACAGGGGAAGGGGTGGAAGGATAAGGGGAGAAAGAAGGGGAAAGGTCTAATCAAGGAACAGGTATAAATGACTCATGGACAGGTTGGCGATTGACTGTGGGAGTCAAGGGTGGGCACAGCAGGGTAGAGCAACAGGGGGAAAACTGGGACAACTGTAATAAAACAACAATACAAAAAAAGACCTGTAGTCACAAAATTATAACACATTGAAGAAGATACAAATAAGTAGAAGCATATACTATATTCATGAATTAAAGAATTAACATCATTAAAATGTCCATACTTCCCAAACCATATACAAATTCAATGCAATTCTTATCAAGATACCAATGGTCTACTTCACAAAACTAGAACAAATATTCCAAAATTTTATATGGAACCACAGAAGACCCCGAAGAGCAAGAACAATCTTGAGAAAAGAAAACAAAGCTGGAGGAATCAAGATTCCTGTTATCAAACTGTACTAGAAGGTCATAGTAATCAAAACATCATGGTACTACCATAAAAACAGACACAGAGATCAATAGAACACAATAGAGAGCCCAGAAATAAACCCACACCTTTATAGTCAATTAATATTTGACAAAGAAGGTCAAAGTGTACAATGGGGTAAAGACAAACTCTTCAATAAATGGTATTGGCACTACTGGACAGAGACATGCAAAAAAAAAAAAAAAAAAAGAAACTAGATTACCTTCTTATAAACCCAAGATGGATGAACATTTAAATGTTAGACTGAAAACCAAAAAATCCTAGAAGAAAACAGAGGCAGTAAAACCTCAAACATTTCTCACAGCAGTATTTTTTGTGATATATCTCCCCAGGCAAGAAAAACAGGGAAATAAGTGTCTTCCGGCCAAGATGGAGGTGTAGGTAGACACACTGTGCCTCCTCGCACAACCAAAATAATGACAACAACAATTTAAAAACAAAATAACAACCAGAACTGACAGAAAATTTATCTGTATAGAAGTCCCACAACCAAGGATTTAAAATAGACACGTTCATCCAGACCAGTAGGCGAGGCAGAGTTGGGCAGCCGGGCAGTGAGGGGTTGCTGCACAAAAAGCAGTGGTACCACGCACACAAGACAGAAGCAGGCAGACCCTGGGCGTGTGTTGGCAACTGGCAGACCCAGAGAGATAGCAATTGTGAAGCGAGGCACAGCTTGCAAGGAGGCTGGCTAACCAGGAGGTCCCACATTCGCACGGGCAGGTAAAGCAGGTGAGGCTGGGGAGTGAGACAGACCATGCAATCCAGGGTCCCAGCGCCAGGAAATAAAGCCTCAAGGCACTGAGGGGGTCACCTGTGGGCGTTGAGGCGTAGGGAGAGACTCCCAGCCTCACAGGACAGTTTCTTGGACAGACCCACAGGATCCTAGAACATACACAAGCCCACCCACATGGGAATCAGCACCAGAAAGGCCCAGTTTGCTTGGGGGAAGCGGTGAAGGGACTAAAATCCAACAGAGAGTGGAGCAAGTGCCATTGTTCCCTCTCGGACTCCACCCCCACATACAGTCTCACAAACCAGCAATTGGGGTGCCCCGCCCTGGTGAACACCTAAGGCTCCGCCTCTCACTATGTAACAGGCACATCAAGACAAAAAGAAAAAAGAAAAAAAAGAGGCCCAAATGAAAGAACATATCAAAGCTCCAGAGCAAATACAACTGAGCAATGAAGAGACAGCCAACCTATCAGATGCACAGTTCCAAAGCACTGGTGATCAGGGTGCTCACAGAATTGGTTGAATTTGGTCACAAATTAGATGAAAAAATGAAGGCTACAATAAGTGAAATGAAGGAAAATGCACAGGGAACTAATACTGATGGGAAGGAAGCTAGGACTGGATCACAAGGAAGAAAGAAACAGCCAAATAGAAAAGAATGAAGAAATAAGAATTCAAAAAAGTGAGGATTGGCTTAGGAACTTCCAGGACATCTTTACACATCCAAATTATAGAGGTACCAGAAGGGGAAGAGGAAGAGCAACAAGTGGAAAACTTATTTGAACAAATAATAAAGGAGAATTTCCCCAATCTGGCAAAGGAAATAGACTTCCAGGAAGTCCAGGAAGCTCAGAGAGTCCCAAAGAAGTTAGACCCAAGGAGGAGCACACCAAGGAACATCATAATTATATTACCAAGATTAAAATTAAGGAGAGAATCCTAGAGACAAGGAGACAGTAACCTACAAAGGAGTTCCCATCAGACTGTTAGCTGATTTCTCAAAAGAGACCTTATAGGCAAGAAGGTGCTGGAAAGAAGTATTCCAAGTCATGAAAGGCAAGGACCTACATCCATGATTGCTCTATCCAGCAAAGCTTTCATTAAAATGCAAGGTCAAATAAAGTGCTTCTCAGATAAGGTCAAGTTAAAGGAGTTCATCATCACCAAGCCCTTATTTTATGAAATGGTAAAGGGATTTATCTAGGAAAAAGAAGATAAGAAACATGCACAGTAAAATGACAGCAAACTCACAATTATTAACAACCACACCTAAAACAAAAGCAAACTAAGCAAACAACTAGAACAGGAAGAGAATCACAGAAATGGAGATCACATGGAGGGTTAGCAACAGAGGAGTGGGAGGAGGAGAGAGTGGGAAAAGGTACAGAGAATAAGTAGCATACATGGTAGGTAGGAAATAGACGGGGGGAGGGCAAGAATAGTATGGGAAATGTAGAAGCTAAAGAACTTATGAAACATGGTCATGAACTAGAGGGGAGAAATGTGGGTGGGGGAGGGTGTGCAGGGAGGAGGGGAATGAAGGGGAGAAAATGGGATAACTGTAATAGCATAATCAATAAAATGTATTTTAAAAAAAGAGAAACAGGGAAATAAGAGAAAAATGAAAAACTGGAACTATATCAAACCAAAAAGTTTTTGTACAGCAAAGAAAACTAAGAAGAAAACAAAAGGACAACCTACTGAATGGAAGAAAATATTTGCAAATGATACAAAAGATGAGGGGCTGATATCCAAAATTTATAAAGAACTTAAAAACTCAACACCAAGAAAACAAACAATCCAATTTCAGAAATTGGTAAAAACCTGAATAGACACTTCTCCAAAGAGGACATTCAGACAACCAACTGACAGATGAAAAGATGCTAAACATCACTAATCACCAGAGAAATGTAAATTAAAACCATAATGACATACCACCTCACACCTGTCAGATGACTCATCAGTAAATCAAGAAACAGCAAGAGTTGGGAAAGATGTGGAGACAATGGAACCCTCGTGTACAGTTGGTGGGAATGCAGGTTGGTATAGCCACTATGGAAAGCAACATAGAGTTACCTTAAAAAAATTAAAAATGGAACTACCCTATGACCCAGTGATCCCACTTTTGAGAAACCTGAAATAATAATTGTAAAGAATATATGCACCACTATGTTCATTGAAGTATTATTTACAATAGCCATGATTGGGAAGTTGCTGAAGTGCCCATCAGTAGATGAGTGGATAAAAATGTGGTGTATTTATACAATGGGATACTACTGAGACATCAAAAAATGGTCCTGGAAAAAATTATGGTAAGTGAAATAAGTCAGTGAGAGAAATACAAGTACTGTATGATTTCTTTCATTTGTGGCATCTAATAGACAGAACAAATGAACATTCAAAATAGAGACAGACTCACAGATAGAGAGCAGCCTGACAAATGTTGAGGGTGTGGGCTGGGGCTTGCTGGGTGAGCTGGAGGGATTGAAAAAAGAGAAAAAAATCATGGGCATGGACAACAGTGTACTGACTGTGGAAGGAGGGGAGGTATGGGGAGGAGGAGGATATAATGGGGTAAATGGTGATGAACACAGATTACTTGGCTGTTCAAGACACAAAATAGTATACTGATTATATAATAGAGAATTGCGTACCTGAAACTGGTATAAGTTTGTTAACTGGTATCATCCAAATAAGTTCAATAAAAAGGAACAAAAATAAAGAGAAGGGGATACATTAAAAATAATGATAATATTTCTATGCTGCAGTGATCTAGTAAGCTGTATTGTAAATGAGGGATTACTTTAGGGGCTTTATACACATGATGCCTGTTGAAAAGAAACAACAGGCCCAAAATGGACTCACTCATGCTAAGCTCATCAAACCAAACTTTAACACCTAACTTAATTACAGTTAATAACATTCCCCAGTGACATAGTCTTAACTGGTCAGTCTGAGTCTGGATGTTCCAGTCAACACCAATGAGATCATCTACCACATATCCCTTTTAGATTCCCAACAGGAGGGGGAGGTAATCCTGGTTTTCCTTATCTCTTCCCTCTTCTGCCTATACATGCCTTCTATTTTGTAGTACTTCTTGGAGTTCCTTTCTACATAATAGAAGGGATGATTCTTGATTTATAAATTGCTCAATAAAGCTAGTTAGATCTTCAAAATTTACTCAGTTAAATTTTCTTTTTTAACATGTCTAATCCTTCCCAACAAAGTCTTCAAAGTAGCTGTTATTTTTCCCTACTGAAAGACAGGAATATTGAAAAATGAAGTTAACAGAAGGTCCAATACACATAGAATAAATGGCAGAGTCTAATTTTAATTTTTAAGTTCATGCTTCTCCAAGTAACAATGGTTAGTTGCAAATACTTATTAATACCCATTAAAGAAAATTCTGGTTTTCTTTAAGCAGGAAAGTTTAAAAGGAGAATAACCAATGAATGCTTTCTTTTTACTTTGCCAAGTAAGGACATTTTTAAAAACTCACTATTTACTATCATTATGTCATTATAAAAAGGTTATTTAATACCAAGAAAAACAGGAGTAAACAAAAAGGAGAGATGTTGTTTCAATTATGAATATTGCTTTTATGAAAAAGTCACTACTTTGTTCTCATTTTTAATTTTACTGGGAACTAATAAAACCTCAGCGTAACTGCAACAACCCACAGGTCAGTGTTGGGGAACCAGTACTGATGTTATCTCTCTGTACATATAAGCAGTTTAGCCCATCTTGCCAAGAGGCTCCTGCACACATTAACCACAAGTTTAAAGTCTCCCTGAAAACTGCCCATGAAAGAACTCCTTTCTAAGAACCCTGGGTCGCTGTGTTCTCTGGGAAGCTTGATGGTACTAATTCAGAAGCAAACAGCTAATCAACTTCTTGCTTTACTCACCTGGTTCTCCAGTGTCTGCTGCAAATCACTTTAGCATAGTTTAAATCAGTAAAATCATAACTTGTCTTTAACAGTACCCTCTTTTTCATCCCACAGGTAATCCTCACAAATATAATGTGAATACTTCAATTCACTGCTCACCATTAATTGCTTGATGTGTGTGCCTGTTTTCTTAATGCTCCAGGATCAGCTCTATGACTTCTCTTTGTTTTCTTATACAACCTACCAACTGCCTCACTACAAAATCAGAACCATTCTTGGTATTCTGTGCCCTTGGTGGTCTAGATTTATCATAATGTCCAAACCTGATCTGTGAAAATAGTATACTAGATGGAGATGCTTTCTCCCCTTGACAGCAATGTTTCAAGGGCCTTAACACCCACCAATTTTGTCATTAAAACATAAGTAGGGTATATATTACAATGCTCATTTTACACTTAAGGAAACTAAAGTAAGAAACCAAGAGGGAAGGATCACAGCTTCTTAGTGGGAGGCCAGTTTTAGGTCTTGGGACCTTCACTCCCTATTCTATACTCTGCAACAGGCCATCCTATCATGATATACTTGACTTAGAACATCTCCAGATATACCATTTTTGCAGCGGGAAATATTCTCTGGCACTTGTAAGAGATCTCAAAACAGAGAGACTAAACACACTCAAAAATTAGCATGCTAGAAAGAGATGAACTTCTACTAAAAAGGCAGCAATGCTTTTAGATAATGTCTTCTCTTTAAATGAGACAGTCAATATTCTAAGAATAATTTTCCTACAAATTGTCACTGTGACTTCCAACAAATTATTAAACTTGAGAGGAAATCATCCAACCTCATAAATTGTAACATAAAAAAAGCAGAACAAAAAAGAGAAAGAAGTCATGGACATGGACAACAGTAAAGTGATTGCTGGGGAGTAGGGTGGGAGGTAGAGGAGGGTATGGGGGATAATTAAATGGTGATGGATAGAGATTTGACTTGGGGAGGTGAACACAATGCAGCATTCGGATGATGTGTTGAAGAATTATGAACCTGAAACCTGTATAATTTTGTTAACCAGCATCATCCCAATAAATTCAATACAAAAATGCAATGAAAAACTATGTACTAAAGTAGAAAGGATAATTTCATAAGTAGATCGAGATAGAACTCTATTCTGAGGCATTTCAAAACATGGCAGAGCCATTTTATTTATTAAACTAAAATTATTTATCTGCTTTGGAAATAAATATGATGATTTTGTTATTTCCTTTTCAATGTCTTGGTAACATTACAGGGAGGAAAATAAAGTCACAAAGAACACAGTCAGAAAAGAAGTGTAGTTTTTTAAGATCCCTAAAAAGCTTGCCTAAACAGGAACACTGTAACCAAAGCAACAGCTGGCACTGAGCTAATGGACAGAGATATATCTGCAGACTACTGTAAAGATTGTTCCAAGAAATAGCAAGCAATATTCAGGCATCTACTAAGCTACATACTAATATGAAATGACTTTTGTGAGTATGCATACAACATTAAAAGTTTGACAGGGTTTTAAAAGCTTCACATCATTGAAATTAGAAATTGAAAGAGTAACAAAATTTTATTTAGTTGTAAATAAAACACACAAATGACATTAATTCACAAGACCAGGATTCTACTATGGATGATACAAAAGTCAGAAAGGTTCGTATAATCCTTGTATCACATTTTACTTTTTCTCCTCATTAAATAATTCTTTAGCAGTCAAATTATTTTTCTTTAGGTTTCATAGATAAAAGAAGAAAAACACACTGAGAAAAGGAAAAGGACAAATATAGAATATACATTTTGATGATGCTATTTTGCCGTTATAGTTCATGCAATATTCCACAAAATGACTTCGTTTATAAAGCCTTAAACATGATGTAAAATTCTGAGTTGATTCCAACTGATTTTAACTAGAAAAAGAAGCAAAGATTTAAAAACTTTACTTCCAAAACAATTTATTAGTGAGGAGCCTTCAGGACTACAATATTTCCTCAAAGTTTGCTTTTATTAAGCCATTTCATATTTAATAAAAAAAAACAATAAGGACCTCTAGAATCACAGTAAAAAAATGGGTGGGTGAGGAAAGAGAGGCAGAATTGATGAACATGTCCCCAACCTGGCTTCTCCTAAGACACAAGGATTATAGTAAGAAAGATGCAAAGTCACTTTAAGCAAAAATTCAAAGAACAGGTATCTCTCACTATGAAGATAATCCTTACTGCTGAAAAATAAAACATTTTTATAACATAGAAAAAATATAGATCTTTATTTTTAAAAAGCAAGTAATTCTTTAAAAAACTCAGTACACTACAATTTTAATAAAATTAGGTTGACTTTCAAGTATATTTTAAGACTAAAAAGCACAGCATTTTAATCAATAACTGAGGAACTTTAAAATACAAATATTTTATTTATCAAGAGAGGTGCTAATAAACTCACAACACCTTATAGGTAACAGGTATATATTAGGACCAAATATTTAAGGGGACTTATAATATCTGTGTGCACATGTACTAACATGATATATACATAACACCTATTTTTGAGCTATAACATGCCTAAAACACTGAAAACTTAATGGAGCCCCATGAAAAATTACATGTAGTAAAGAAAGAAAGAATCACATTAAATAATGTAATTTAAAATCAAGAATTACATTAGCTACCTTGGTTGTGATTCAGAGTTTACCAGTGGCTTTTCTGATTCAGTAACATGCAGCCCATTAATGCTTGATATGTACTTCTCAGCTAGCCTAATATAATTATTTCAGAACCTGTTAACAATCAACAGTCAACAGTACACACCTAAATGAAATTAAGAGACTAAGCAGGATATTTAATAGCATAATATGATCTTATAAGCCAGAAATCAACTTTAATCTAGGCCTTTCTAAGGAGAAGCAGAAAAAAATAAGGAGCTATAGTAAAGAAAGGAAAAAAAGAGAAAGAGACAAAAGGAAGAAGAGGAAAAACAACAAAAGTGAACATGGTTTGGAAGAGGAAGATTCTATAGAAAAGAAGTGATAACACAAACAGACCCTAAGAAAATGGAGAAGAGAGTAAAGGAATAATCAATAAAGAGAAAAGGGTTATTTTAGCTTCCAAATTTCTTTACAAAATAAATTTGAAGAGCATAGCCTACATCAACTCAAACTTCGGCATGCATGATATTAGATAATAGTAGGTAATATTTCCAGGTCACTACAATGTGTTCAATAATAAAATGAATTTTTTAAGACAATAAAAGTAGTCACAGAACACTGAGAGTCAAGCCATAAATTTTAGTCTTTAAATATAAAATTTTAAGTTAAATATATATGTCTTATTTCTTATGTAAAGTAACAATATAATTCTAGTCATTCATGCTTTAACAAAAATATTTATGGCAAGTATTACTAGCTAATCACCCCTTGTTTCTTATTAGTAAAATTCTAATTTTCTCCAGGGGTTAAAAATGTGTACCGCCCCAGGAAACGGCTCATGCATATTCTAAGGCAATGTTGACAATTCTATTCCTTTTTGCCAAATACTTGCTTTCACAGTCTTCCAGAAAGCTGGGGTGACACAGCGACCCAGATTGGGCCAATGAGACATAAGGACAGGTCTGCTGGGGCAATTTTAGAAAAGGATTCTGTAACACTGTCTTTTGGCTGGCAGCTAGTACTGACCCATCTCCATACCTTGAATATAGACATAATGCCTAGAGGTGTAACAGTTATCTTATGACCATGACAAAACAAGCAAGAGGACAATGAGGATAACAAAATGGAAAGACCCTTGTTGAATAGCTGAAACAATGCTAAGACCACCCATATACAAATACCTACTTGTTTACGCTACTGTTAGTAGCTTGTTGATACAATTCTAACAGTCCCATCCAGTACCAAATTGATTGAAACACTATATATAATAATACATCACTCCATAACATTTTTAAAAAGGGACAGGGAGAAGATCCAAGAAACAGTGGATTAAGTGAAATCTACACTAACCTACTCCAAGCACCAAACTAGAATAACAACTAAATTATAGAGAAATAATCCTGAATAACCAACTGAAAACTAGCTGGAGAGAAGCCTTCTAACCAGACTTAGAGAAGAAGCCATATCAAGTCTGGCAGAGCACTCCCCTCCATCTGGCATCAAAATGAGGGGAATCAATAACCCCCTCCCCCACTGGAGTCCCAATCTCCCCACAATGTGGAGCTCATACCCTGCTGAAAAATACAGCCAGAGGCTCTTGAATGCCTAAGCTAACAGAGCCTGCAGGAGGAGGCAGATCTCTGGATGCTTCCAGACTTTTGCCAACCCACCTCCAAGCCTGGTGCTGGTAAAAACCAACCACGGTGTGCAGCTTCGTACTTCCTACACACACTCAGGCCCAGTTGGGAACTGCTCTGCCTGGTTTCAGGAGCTGTAACCGCCCACCATGGCTAAGGCTAAGTGAGTGACCTTTGGACCATGAGGCATTAAGGAGACAAAGCTTATATCCCTGGCAGGGGCACCACCTCTGCCTCTTTTACTTCACCCTGGCTGGCCCCCAATGCTTGATCAGTTAGCCAATGACGGGTAAGATTCCTCAAGGGAAGGACCACCTGAGACAGGCACAATCACAGGGCCCCCAGGGAAGGACTTGGGGGCTACAGAAAAGGGGTGATGGACCCTCACCCTTTGACTTTGACACAGCCTGAGTCCTCATTCTGTCTTCAAGAAGTCTCCTAATCTCTTGGCTGCCTTACTGCCCCTGCCTTACTTAAGCCTGAAACAATACCAGTGGTGGGTGCAGCCCTGTGCTGGAAAGGGCGGGTTCCCTAGGGCAATCAGGCCTAAGAAAGAATATGTAAAATCCTGTGAAACCTTTGTTTAGAATGCTCTCAATTAAATAATAAGGGTCTAAGTAGGAAGTGAGTTTGTTCCCCAAAGTTTTATGAACATTTATCTGACCCTGACTCAAAAGAGGCCTTCAGAGTTCTCTGTATGTTATCTATTGTTTGATCCTTACTGCCTGATAATGATTAATGAGATTTACATATATACCCTGTATTCCTATGCAAATTGAATCCAATAAATGCCTCTCAAGGCAAGGGTCAGGGTGCTCTCCTCTTGAGAGCGTGGCCTAGGTGCTCTGAGGCTTGGTCTCCCCTTGAGAGAGAAGTCACGCCCTCCCTTTTCCTCTACAGAACTCAGTAGTCCCTGTGAATTTATTTCATCTCATCTATAACTCTTCGGACACTGTAGGCCAGTGTCCACATCAAGGCCCAGCAGACGAAGCCACAGCTATGAATCAATTTAGCTCCAAACAAATTGCCCAAAGACTTTCACAGTCAGTGTCTGACACAGGTCTGCACCAGATACTCTTCAAAGAGGTCAGGAACTAACACACCCAGGGGCCACCTTCAGACAACAACAGAGCTGGGCCCAATAAATTTCACGAGCAGCATATCCACAGGAAGATTTCAGCAGACACCAAACCCTGGCGAGGCAAATTCTACTACATGTAATCAGTAACTGCACACCAGCTTGCACAATGTGATGGGGGTAGGGACTCATAGTCAGGCAGCCTAAGAAACAGATTTCACGTACAACGGGGCCAATAATAATCAAGACTCAATTACAAAAGGAGGGCCCACATAATACACACAAAGGACATTTCTAGAGCAGCCAGCTAAGGTGATCAGGGAGACTGCACTATTGGATGCCACAGAACAACTACTTCATAAGGCAATGCTACCAAGCTTGCAAGTCATAGCATATCTACCTCATACAAGGAAACAAACACAAAGAGGCGGCCAAAATGGGGAGACAGAAAAAGGCCCAAAATAAAAGAACAAGAGAATTCTCCAGAAAAAGAGCTAAATGAAATGAAGACAAGCCCTTTATCAGAAATCAAGTCCAAACTATGGATTATAAAGGTATTCATCTGCATGAAAAAGTACATAGAAATCATAAAAAAAGACCAGTCAGAAATAAAGAATGTAATATCTGAAATAAAGAATATACTGGAAGGAATAAACAGTAAGTTAGATGAAACAGTGGATCAAATCAGTGATTTGGAAGAAAAGGTAAAAAATACCTAATCAGAGAGGCAAAAAGAAAAAAGAACATTAAAAAAAATGAAGACACTTTATGGAACCTTTGGGACAACATAAAACATAACAACATCCATACCATAGGGGTACCAGAAGAAGAAAAGGGTGAGCAAGGAATCAAAAAGCTATCTGAAGAAAATTTCCCTAACCTGGTGAAGGAAAAAGACATAAAAGACCAAGAAGTGCACAGAGTCCCAAACAAGACGGACTCAAAGAGGTCCCCCCCCCCCCAAAAAAAAACACATAACTAAAATAGCAAAGGTTAAAGGCAAAGACAGAATCTTAAAAGCCACAAGAAAAAGGCAGTAAGCTCCCTACAACGGAGCTCCCTTAACACTGTCAGGTGATTTCTCAATAGAAACATTTTAGGGCAGAAAAGGTTGGCATGAAACATTCAAAGTGATAAAAAGCAAGGGCCTATAACCAAGATTACTTTACCAGGCAAGGCTGTCACTGAAAATTGAAGGAGAAATAAAAAGCTTCCCAGACAAGAAAATGCTAAAGGAGGATGTTACCTCCATACCAGCATTATAAGAAATGTTAAAGGGCATGCTGTAAGAGGTAGAAGAAGTAAAAACGGAGGCAAAAAAAGCAGAGGAATATAGTTTAAAAAATGGCAACAAATACATACCTATCAATAATCACTTTCATTATAAATATATTAAATGCTCCAAACAAAAGACATGATAGCTGAATAGATAAGAAAACAAGACCCATGTATATGCTGTCATCAAGAGATCCACTTTAGAATGATATATACACACAGCTTAAAAGGATGGAAAAACATTTCATATAAATGAAAAGGGGGAAAATGTTGGGGTAGAAATACTTATATCTTGACAAAATAGACTGTAAAACCAAGGCTATAGTAAGAGACAAAGTAGTACACTACATAATGTTAAAGAGAGCAGTCCAACAAGATGATACATCCATTGTAAACATCTATGCACCCAACTTAGGAACACTTAACCATGTAAAGCAAATCTTGATGGACATATAGGGAGAGAATGACAATAATACAGTCAAGTAAGAGATTTTCATACTACATTGACATGAATGGATAGATCTTCCAGGCAGAAAATCAACAAGGAGACAGCAGCCTTAAATGACATACTAGGTCAGGTCAAGTGGTTTTAATTGATATCTTCAGAGCATTTTACCCCAAAGCAGAAGAATAGAGAGAAAGAGAAAGAAAGAACTTACTGCAGTGTTAAAATTCTTCAGAGAAGTATTTGTAGTTTATCAGAAGAGTTGTAGTTTATCAGATCTTGTATTTGTTTCTCAACCCTTCATTTCTATATTACTACATATTTGGAAGTAGTGTGTTTAAATATGATTTTCAACAATTGAGTATCTTTGGAATAGTCTCTGATTCCTTTCTTATTCTTGCAAAAGAATATATTCAGCATAGGTGGATTTAAAAAAAGTTGATGTGCAATCCCTTGGATAGTTCTGTGAAAAAAGATATCTTCTTTCATTTAATGTAGACAAGTATCTTATTTATCTTCAAAGTGAGACTCCAAGTTAAGATATAATTGGCAGTAGATAAAGCTAATCTCCAGTATTAAAAGTTAAGATAATAGTTACCTTTTGAAAATAAGAAGAGATGTGTTTGTGAGAGGACTGAAGTGGACTTTCTGGGGCTGGGTTTCGATTTCACAGTTGTGTTCACCTGGTTGTATTTCAATCTGTATGTCCAAAATTTATCTTTTCATTAGGTATATAATCATTTTAAAAGTTTACTGCAAATAGTAACTGACATTCAGTTATATATTTTAATTTACAACAATTAAGAATGAGAAATCACGGACTTCCGGCAAGATGGAGGAATAGGTGGACGCACCGTACCTCCTTGTACAACCAAGATTAGAAAACCAATAATTTACAACAATAATTTACTATCAGAATAACACCCAGAGCCAGGAGAGGATTTATCTGAATGGAAGTCGGGCAGCCAAGAAGTTGAAGTAGACGCGTTCATCCAGACTGGTAGGAGAAGACCAGCCGGGCGGGCGCGGGGCTGGCTCCGGTCGGCGGCGTGCCGAGGTCGGGGGAAGGTTGGCGCGAAATCGGCGCAAAAGCCATCCAGCGCGCAAGAAGGCAGCGGCGATCACTGAGTACGCAAGCTGCGGCTGGCAGACTCAGAGGGGTAGCGATTGTGGACCAGGGCAGAACTCCCGGCCCAGAAGCCCAGACAAGGGTCTGAGTCCAGGAGAACGGAACTACTGCCATTGTTTTCTCCCGCCCCGCTCCGCTCACTCCCCGCCCCCACATATAACATCACAATCTAGCGACTGGGGTGCCCAGCCCCAGTGAGCACCTAAGGCTCCGCCCCCCACCATAATAAGAGCAACCAGACTGGAAAAAAAAAAAGGAGAGACGGGGGGGAAAAATGTTTTCAACAGAGCAGATCAGTCGCCCAGGACTCATCCTTTTGAGCGACCAAGAATTAGCCAATCTATCAGATGCGCAGTTCAAAACACTGGTGATCAGAAAGCTCACGGAACTGGTTGATTTTGGACGAAATTTAGATGAAAGAATGCAGATTACCATAAAACAAATGCAGGAAGACACGCGGAGGAGAGCCAATAGTGAAAGGAAGGAATATGAGTCTCAAAACAATACAGTGGACCAGAAGGAAGATAGAATCAACCAAGCAGGAAAGCATGATGAAATAAGAATTCAAAAAATTGAGGAAAAGATTAAGAGCATCCAAGACACCTTTAAACGTTCCAATATCCGAATTATAGGGGTACCAGAATTGGAAGGGGAAAAGCAACAGATTGAGCACATATTTGAACAAATAATAAAGGAGAACTTCCCCAATCTGGCAAAGGGAACAGTCTTCCAAGAAATCCAAGAAGCTCAGAGAGCCCCAAAGAAGTTGGATCCAAGAAGAAACACACCAAGGCACATCATAATTACATTAGCCAAGGTAAAAACGAAGGAGAGAATCCTAGAAGCAGCAAGACGTAAAGGGACGGTAACCTACAAAGGAGTTCCCATCAGACTGTCAGCTGATTTCTCAAAAGAGACCTTACAGGCAAGAAGGGGCTGGAAAGAAATATTCCAAGTCATGAAAGGCAAGGACCTACATCCCAGATTGCTCTATCCAGCAAAGCTCTCTTTTAGAATGGAAGGGCAGATAAAGTGCTTCTCAGATAAGGTCAAGTTAAAGGAGTTCATCATCACCAAGACCTTATTTTATGAAATGCTAAAGGGACTTATCTAAGAAAAGAAGATAAAGAAAAGACATGTATAGTAAAAGGACAGCAAACTCACAAATATTAACAACCACACCTAAAGCAAAACCAAAAGAAACTAAGTAAACAATTAGGACAGGAACAGAACCACAGAAATGGAGGGCACATGGAGGGTTAGCAGCAGGGGGGGTGGGAGGAGGAGAGAGGGGGAAAGGTATAGAGAATAAGTAGCATAGAATGTAGGTTGAAAATAGATAGGGGGAGGGCAAGAATAGTCTGGGAAATGTAGAAGCTAAAGAACTCATAAGTATGACACATGGACATGAACTAAAGGGGGAAATGTGGGTGGGAAGGGGGTACAGGGTGGAGGGGAGAGAAGGGGGGAAATGGGACAACTGTAATAGCATAATCAATAAAATATATATTTAAAAAAATTTAAAAAAAAAGAATGAGAAATCAAATAACTAACTTTCCGATTTAGAGGCTACATAAATGAATTATTTATAACATTATTTTCATTCCAGTACAATGCACAAAATGAAATTCATGGTTTTAAAGTATACAAATAAAATGACAGGTATTAATGATTTGTACTTGGATCGAATACAGAGAAAACAGGTGGGTGCAACACAAATGTAGAACTGATATTTACATCTGATTTGTTTTACTTATTCCTGGAATTACTGGGGTGACAATGGTTAATAAAATTATATAGCTTTCAGATGTACAATTCTGTAATACATCATCTATATACTGTACTGTGTGTTCACCACTCCAAGTGACTTATTGATTCTATTATGTTAGTATCTTTGGATTTCTTCAAATTCAGAAAACTAACCATCAGGAAATTAACACCTTAAGAAAATCTCAAGTCAACAGTGTTTTTTAATCGTGGCACAGTGATTAAGGGTGGAAGGTCTAAGTTTAGAGTAGTTAATGTTTTGATCCAAACTATAACGTTTATGAGCTGTCTCTTCTTCAACAAATTTAAGCTCTCAGCTCTAGGTCAATATGGCAGAGTAGGAAAAGGCAGTACTCAGATCTTTCCATAACCCCATCAAAATTACAACTAAACTACAGAATGACATCATTCAGAACCACTTTAAATCTAGCCAAACGTCTTATAACTAAGGACACATAGAAGAAGCCACATCGCAACTGACAGGAGGGGTGGAGATGTGGAATGGCTGGTCCCACCAAACACGTGGTAATTAAAAACTGGGAAGGATATCTTGGATTTGGAGGTATTCCCTGAGTGGAAAGAGATCCCAGCCCCATCCCAAAATCCAGCCCAGGGTTCCAGAGCCAGGAAGAGAGGTCCACATAACTACCAGTTGTGAAAAACTAGCAGGGATTATGGCAGACTGAAATAAAGACTCTGGAAACCCAGGTGTATCTCTCAAAGGGGCCCCTCATGCACTAAATGGGACTCACTCCCTCTAAGCTCTAGCACCAGGGCAGTACCTCAAAGGGCAGCAAGGACATACACGAGGAATGGAATTGTCTAGCTTCAAGGCAAGGGCAAGGAGGGATAGCCTTCTCCCAAACAGAAGTGCTGGCAGAGGTCACTGTTCCATTGATGTGTCCTCCACCACACAACGAGCAGACAGGCACCACAGCTGAGTCTCCATCAACCCAGCTAACGCTATTCTATCTGCACTGGTGACTCCCTATGACCCAACCTCACCCAACTTGAATGCCCACCGAAGCTGTTTCTAGTGGCTTTTCTATACAAATTGCCTGTCTTGAACTTGCCTAAAATCTCTCAAATAAGCAGTATCTCGCAATTGGCAAGCCCCATACATCTTGCTAAGTGACCCAGACCTGGCATTAGCAGCAGCAAGCCTTGCTTTGAAGTTTGGAAATCTATTTGAAAAATAATGAAAGAAAACTTCCTTAATTGAGTGAAAGAATCACACAAGTCCAGGAAGCACAGTGAGTCTCAAACAAGATGAAACCCAAAAGCCTACAAGAAGAAAAAATATAAAAAATATGAATAAAATGACAAAACACACATTTATCAACAATTACTTTAAATGCAAATGGACTCAATGCTCCAATCAAAACACATATGGTGACTTAATAGATAACAAGACTCATCCATATGCTATCTATGAGAGACTCACTCCAGATCAAAAGACACACAAGCTAAATATAAAGGAATGAAAAATGTATTTTACAAAAATGGAAACAAACAAGAAAAGATGGGGTAGCAATACCTATGTCAGTCAAAACAGATTTTAAAACAAAGAGTATAAGAAGAGATGAAGAAGGACCCAGCAATTACACTTCTGGGTATTTATCTGAAGTAGCCCAAACACTACATTGAGAAAACATATGCATCCCTAAGTTCACTGCAACATTATTTACAATAGTCAGATATGGAAGCAACCTAAATGTCCATCAATAGATGAATGAATAAAGAAGAAATGGTGCATATATACAAGAAATAAGACTCAGTCATAAAGGAAAAAAAGAATACACTCTTTCCATCTGCAACATGGATGGACCTAGAAAGTATTTTGTTGACAGAAGCAAGTCAGACAGAGAAAGACAAATGTGATATGATTTTACTTATATGTGAAATCTAAAAAGAAAAAAAAGAACACAAACAAGAGGATTCAAAGGTGGAGATGTAGGAAGAAATGCTTTGCTTTCTCACATAACCAAAAGAAGGATAACAACCAATTGAAACCTCCAAAACAAGCAGAACTGCCAGAAAATCAAACCGCATGAAAGTCTGACAACCGAGGAGTTAAAGTAGAAACATTTATCCTGACTGGTAGAAGGGGCACAGAGATGGGCAGCTGGGGCGAAGAGGACGTGTGGCAAGATGGCGGCAGACTGAGGCAGGCGAGGGGGTAGGTAGAGAAGAGAGTTCCCCACATTCCTGTGCAGAGAAGCCAGGAGGAACAACTGGGAGCAAAACAAACCGTGCAACCCAGGGTTCCAGTGCAGGGAAATAAAGTCTCAAAACCTCTCCCCGTAAAACCTGTGGGTGTTGCGGCAGAGGGAAAAACACCCAGTCTCACAGAAGAGTCCTATGGAGGGGCCCACAGGGTCCCAGAATGTATACAAGACCACTCACCTGGAAATAAGCACCTGAAAAGGCACAATCCATAGTGGGAAGCAAGCGAAGTAATCAAAAAAAGGGTGAGAGCCCGGCAAGCTAGCAAGAGGCATTGTTCCCTCTCTTACTCCTCCCCCACATAGTGCTATAACCCAGCAAACTGGGTTGCCCCGCCCTAGTGAACAACTAAGATTCTGTTCCTTACAATGTAACATGTGTGCTGTTCAGAAAAAGAAATGTGGTCCAAATGAAAGAACAGATCAAAATTCTAGAAAAAGAACTAGGCAATGAGGAAATAGACAACCTATCACATGCAGTGTTCAAAACACTGGTAATCAGGATGTTCACAGAATTGATTGAACTCGGTCCCAAAATGAAGGAAGAAATGAAGGCTCTACAAAGTGAAATAAAGGACAATATACAGGGAACCAACAGTGAAGAGAAGGAAACCAGGACTCAAATCAACAATTTGGAACAAAAGGAAGAAATAAACATTCAACTGGAACAGAATGAAGAAACAAGAATTCAAAAAAATGAGGAGAGGCTGAGGAACCTCCAGGACAACTTTAAATGTTCCAACATCCAAATCATAGGAGTGCCAGAAGGAGAAGAGGAAGACCAAGATATTGAAAAAACAATGAAGAAAAACTTCCCCAATCTGGCAAAGGAACTAGACATACAAGTCTAACAAGCTCAGAGAGTCTCAAAGAAGTTGTATCCAAGAAGAAACATACCAAGACACACCATAATTAAGTTAACCAAGATTAAAGATAAGAAGAGAATCTTTATTTTTCTTTTTTAAATTTCAATATATTTTATTGATTGTGCAATTATGGTTGTCCCATTTTTTTTCTCCCCTTTATTCCCCTCCACCATGTACTCCACCACCATTCACTCCCCAACCTTAGTTCATGTCCATGGGTCGTACATCTAAGTTCTCTGGCTTCTCCATTTCCCATACTATTCTTAACCTTCCCCCTGTCTATTTTGTGCCTAACTATTATGCTTCTTACTCCCTATATCTTATCCCACATTCTCACCCCTCCCTGCTGATAACCCTCTATGTGATCTCCATTTCTGTGATGCTGTTCCCCTTCTAGTTGTTTCTTAGTGACTGTTTTTGTTTTTTAGGTTCAGTTGTCGATAGCTGTAAATTTGTTGTCATTTTACTGTTCGTATTTTTGATCGTCTTCTTTTTCTTAGATAAGTCCCTTTAACATTTCATATAATAAGGGCTTGGTGATGATGAACTCCTTTTAACTTGACCTTATCTGAGAAGCACTTTATCTGCCCTCTCATTCTAAATGATAGCTTTGCTGGACAGAGTAATCTTGGATGTAGGTTCTTGCCTTTCATGGCTTGGGATACTTCTCTCCAGCCCCTTGTAGAAGCCTGCAAGGTTTCTTTTCAGAAATGAACTGATAGTCTGATGGGAACTCCTTTGTAGGTAACTGTCTCTTTTTCTCTTGCTGCTTTTAAGATTCTCTCCTTAAAAGATAACATAAGATAAACTATCAGCTCATTTCTCAAAAGAAACCTTGCTGGAAAGAAGTATTCAAAGTCATGGTGGGCAAGGACCTATATCCTAGATTACTTCATCCAGAAAAGCTATCACTTAGAATGGAAGGGTAGATAAAGAGCTTCCCAGATAAGGTCAAGTTAAAGGAGTTCATCATCACCAAGCCCTTATTATATGAAATGTTAAAGGGACTTATCTAAGAAACAGAAGATGATCAA
Source organism: Phyllostomus discolor (assembly GCF_004126475.2). Taxonomy (NCBI): domain Eukaryota; kingdom Metazoa; phylum Chordata; class Mammalia; order Chiroptera; family Phyllostomidae; genus Phyllostomus; species Phyllostomus discolor. The sequence goes on from NC_040912.2 coordinate 49,540,024, forward strand.
AAATACGAACAGTAAAATGACAACAAATTGACAACTATTGACAACTGAACCTAAAAAACAAAAACAATCAGTAAGAAACAACTAGAAGGGGAACAGAATCACAGAAATGGAGATCACATAGAGGGTTATCAGCAGGGAGGGGGAAGGAGAGTGGAGGAAAAGGTACAGAGAATAATAAGTATAACAGGTAGGCACAAAATAGACAGGGGGAAGGTTAAGAATAGTATGGGAAATGGAGAAGCCAAAGAACTTATATGTACAACCCATGGACATGAACTAAGGTGGGGGAATGATGGTGGGGGAGTACAGCATGGAGGGGAATAAAGGGGAAAAAAATGGGACAACTGTAATAACATAATCAATAAAACATACTTAAAAATAAAAATAATAAATATATAAACAAGCAGAACTGAAACAGACCCATAGATACAGAGAACATTTTGATGGTTCAGATGTGAGGTGGCTTGGGGGATGAAGAAAAAAGGTGACAGGGTTAAGTAATACAAAGTTGTAGTTATACAACAGTCATGAGGATATAAAATACAGCATAAGGAATATAGTCAATAATATTGTAATAACTATGTATGGTGTCTGACGGGTACTGAATTTATTGGGGAAATCAATTTAGAAGTAACATAAATGTCTAATCACTGGATAATCCACATGAAACTAATATAATATTGTACATTAACTGTAATTAAAAATGAAAAAATAATTAAAATTGAAAAATTATTTAAGCTCTCAGTGTCCTCATTTAAAAAAAATTTTTTTAGTCCTCACCTGAGGATATGTTTATTTTTTAAATTAATTTAGCAAGGCATGAAGGAAGGCAGGGAGAGGAAGGGGGAAAGAGAGAGAGAGGAAATCAATTGGTTGCCTCCCATATATGCCTTAACAGGGACTGAACCCACAACCTAGGTATATGTCCCGATCAGAATTGAACCCACAACCTCTTTGGTGTACAGGACGATGCTTCAGCCAACTGAGTCACCCGGCCAGAGCCTCAGTTTTAATAGAAAAATAACAATAATATTAACCTTACTGGACTGCTAAAAGGCTTAAATGAAAACGGTGCCTTAAACAAAATAAGCATTCTCAACAGGTTACTATCCATTTACATATATACACATTATATAAAAATATATTTCATATTATATACATTATACATTAGAAACCTTTAAAAGACTCTATATTTAGAATTAAATAAATTATATTAAATAATTTTTCCTGTATTTACTATATGCCCAATTCAAATTATAGTTCAGTGATAAAGTGAAAATATGCATTGCTTTGGTAATTCATCTCTATTATGGCACATTTTTCACAAAAAAAGGTGTTATTTTTATTACCTGAGTTTCCACACCCTGCTCCAGTAGGCGTTTAGCTTGATTTTCCACTTCAAGATGAGCTCTTGCAATAAAAAGTAGATCATTTTCTATTACCTCAATTCCAGAAAGATCTACTCCTTGAGAAAGATAATCTATTTAAAAAGAAAAAAAACAACACAAACATGTTTAAATATTTTAGTATTAAATACATATCAAGGTATTAAAGCATCAGGTCTAACTTGTTCAAAATACTAGATTTGCTGTTGAACACTATTCCATTTCAAATCTGTATCAAAAAAAATCTGTATTTTAAAAAATACCTAAACATTTTCTACTCAATAAATAACTTTATTCCAGAGCAAAATGTTCCAAATAAAATAGTAAAGCAAGAATAGAAAGTATGATTATCTTAAATTCAAAGTAATGTCAATAGGTTATATAAAAAGTAGTGTCAAATTTATTTTAATGAAAATAAATAACCTCATAATCTTAGAAATTTCTTAATTTGCAAGGCTGATTTAAAAGTTATCCTATAATAGCAAAACATTTGGAATAAATGTACATTTGGAAAATGATTAATAAATTATGAACTAGAACCCTTAGCATGCTTCTAGTTCACATGATGATGCAGTTCTCAGTGATTCACTGAAAAACTTTCATGATATTACGGAATGAGAAAAGTTACAGAGGAATTCACTCTATATAATTATGTATCATTTATAATTCTGTAAACTTTAGTCATAGAATTATACATATTTTATTCATAGAATTATGTATACAAAGCAAAAAGTATGAAAGGATATATACCAAAATGTTAACAGTTGTCTCTGCATTTAGAGTCTGAGAAGTTTATTTATTTTTATTTTTTTGGCTTAATCTTAGACATATCTAGGTTAACTAAAATGTTACAAATAAAGGTCAAGCTTTCATTAAGTATCCTACACACCATTCTAAAACTTGTATTTTCTATTTCATTAAGATAAATTATTTCTAACAAAATTTATTTAGATAATTTTGTTTTCCAATGACTCAATAGAATATTAAATGTGTTTTTCAGGTTTTTTCTTACCATATTTTGCTGTGTTTAATGTGGACCCACACTTTGTGCACACTGTGCATGGGATTATTGTACTCATTATTGTACCCACGGTATGTAATTATTATACCCATTATAATGCACATCCTTATTTCCCCTCAAAAATGTGGGCAAAAAGTACACCTTAGACATGGCAAAATAAATAATTAGAATTTAAACTTTAAGTCTTATTTAAAAATATCCCTAACACTTACATATTATCATATCTTATTTAAACCGGGTGTCAGCTACTACCTAGGTAAAACTACATTAAAGCATCTAGTACAACACTTAACCACTTAGCGACACTCAAATATCTGCCAACTGAACACCATATAGTTAGTTCTACACAAAAGGACAAAAGGAAATGATATAAAGAGCAAGTGGAGAGCGGTTATTGATAACTGTACTTCAGTCATGACCCTTTAAAAAAAATGTGTATACTTAATGGCTCATTTGCCTATCACAAGGGAAAGAATATTGAAAATGCCTTTAAATCATTTGGGCTTAGAGTCTAAATTTACTCAATAGGTGAACACAGTCAAGTGATATAGTTTCACTGGGCCTTATTTTTATATCTATAAAATGCCAACAATTTAAAATTAATGCCCTATGGAGACACTAAATGAGCTGGTCCTACACCCATGTGTAGAGGTTAAGAATCAGGAGGGATCTCTCGGCTGCAGAGGTCCCTAATGGTGAGTGAGGGGTTCAAGCCCCACAGGAGGCTCCACAGCACTGAGCACCAGTGCTAGAAAGAGAAGTTCCCATAACATCCAGCTGTGAACATCAGCAGAACTCTGTCCAGGTGAGATGAAGGACTGCTGTAGACCCAGGTATCCTCTTGAAGCACAGACTCGCTTAATCACAAACATTCACCTAAAGCTCCAGAGAAGCCACAAGAACTTGAAAAGTGTCAGGGATACACTGGGAGGAAATTAATTGCCTGGCTTGAGGAAGAGGGCTGGAGGGGCAGGCACCACTATTCCTTTGTTGCGCGTACTCCAAACACAGCTATCAGGCACAGGTTACTGCCATCTCTAAGTTTCCATTAACCTGCCTAACACCTCTCGCCACACCCTGGTGATTCTCTGAGACCATGTCCCACCCAATTCAAAAGGCAGGGACAAACTGCTTTTAGAGGCTAATCCACACAAGCAGTGGGCCAGGCTGGACCTCTGCTTTGAACTTTCCTAAAATCTTTCAAAGGTCCATAAAACCCAAAGAAGCAGCGGATGGTTTCAGCATGCTCTGTACCTTTTACTGAGTGGCCCCAAGCCTGGCAATAGTGGCAGCTGGACCTGGTTCACAGCACAAAACATCCTAGGAGTCTCAAAGCCCAGTATAGGAGCTATAAACTGCAGATCACTTTATAGCTCCCACCTGATGGACCCAGACTAGACACGGGCAGTGACTGACCTGGCCTGCCCCATATCCCCTCCCTATAGGCCCTAGAAACAACACACCTAGTGTTGTTTCAGAGCACATCAGAGCATCACCAAATTGGTACCACAAATGACATACACAAAGGGTGGACTTGGCAGGCACCACAGCCCTGCTAAAGAAAATCCTGCTCAGTGGATCAACCCCCACACAACAGCTAATCTTCATAGCCAATCAGCCTAAGGGTCAATCCCACCCACTGACAAGCCAACAGAAATCAAGGTTCAACTACAACAACCACACATACAAAACTCACAGAAGAGATACCGCTAGAGCACTTGGTTCAGGTAAACAGGGAGACTGTACCTCTGGGCCCCACAGCACACCTACTACATAAAGACTTCTCTGCAAAGAGTGAGAGATGTAACCATCTAACTAATATGTGAAAAGAAACAGATGGAAACAGCCAAAATGAAAAGAAAAAGAAGTATGTCCCAAACGAAGGAACGGGATAAAATTCCAGAAAAAAGAACTAAATGAAATGGACACAATCCACCAGATGCAGAGTTCAGAACATTAGTAACAGGGTTGCTCAATGAACTCAGGAGAAGAATAAACAATCTCACTGAGAATTTCAACAACAACAAAAAAGAAATAGGCAACAAAAAAAAGGAGAGAGAAAACATAAAACAGGAGCAATAAAGCATAAAAAAGAACCAGTCAGAAATGAAGAATACAATAATTGAAGAATGTATTAGATGAAATGAAGAGATTAGAAGAAAGGAGAAAAGACAAGGTAGCAGAAAACACCCAATCAGAGGATAGTTAAGGGACTGCTGGAACATCAAGTATAACAACAGTCATATCCTGGGGGTACCAGGAGAAGAGTACAAAACATTGAGAAACTATTTGAAGAAATAATGATTAAGAATTTCCTTAACCCGGTAAAGGAAACAGGCATGCAATTCCAGGAAGTACATACAGAGTCCCAAAAAAAGATTAACCCAAATAGACCCACACAAACACAAATCATAATTAAGATGCCAAAGGTTAATGACAAAGAAAATCTTAAAAGCATCAAGAAAAAAGCAGTAAGTTACTTAAAAGGGAGCTCCCATAAGACTACCAGCTGATTTCTCAAGAGAAATTCTGCAGACTAAAAGGGACTGGCATGAAATATTCAAAGTGATGAAAAGCAAGGACCTGAAACCAAGATTACTCTACTTAGCAAGGTAATCATTTAGAATCAAAGGAGGGATAAAGAGCTTTCCAGACAATAAAAAGCTGAAGGGCCCTAGTAAGGTAGCTCAGTTGGTTACAGCATCATCCTGCTCCACTAAGATTGTGGGTTCAATCTTCAGTCCCCAGTCAGGACATACCCAAGAAGCAACAAATCAATGGAACATAAATTGAAGTAGAACAATAAACTGAAGTTCTCTTTCTCTTCCTCTCTCTTTCTTTCCTCTCTCCCTACCCCAACCCTCTTTCTCTCTCTTTCTCTCTAAATCAATTTTAAAAAGGTAGAAAATCTAGTGAAGTTAATAGATGAAACTCTGAGAGAAAAATTGAATGTACTGTCTCATAAAGAAGAGTTTAATGCCAGGACTATTAACTGATAACTGGATAAAAGTTTTTCTTTGTTTTTTAAATATATCATGCTGTCTACAGCCATACCACCTTTAACACGCCTGATCTTGTCTAAATATATTATGTTCATTTAAAATTTTTTAGAAATCAGAAAAATATTTTTTAAAAGGGGGAAAATTATATAACCATACAACATACAGGCCACAAATGCCAAGTGGATTATTGGATATACATGAATATGCCTGAGAAATTTACAAATCTTCAAATTCTCAAGTAGTACCAAAATAGCATATATCCTCCTCCTGGATGTTTATGTGAGAAAGAACAGAAAAAGCAAAAACTGACATACAGGGACTGGGCAGCTGGCTATAGACACTTAGCAATGAAAGTGACTCCCTCCTACACAATAACTTTGCAAAGAGCACAACTCAGATGCATGCCTCAAGAGAAACTTCAAGAAACCTTCAGATGTTCCTAAAATACTTAAAATTTTGGTTGTGCTTAAAAGTAAAGGTCTACTATATTCTTTTAAGATCTTATCCTTTGTAATCTACTGATGGGTTGTTTTATTCTTATTTCTCTTTGTAATTATACTTATTTACACTGTGTTCTTTATTTAATTTTAAATTTAATGTTATATAAGCATTCACCCATCCTTTTATAGTCCTTTGAAATAAGAATTTTTGAGACTTATCTAATATTTCATCAAGTAAGTGAACCAAAAATTATTTAACCAACTGTCCAAGAAGGAATAGTTATCATACATAACTACTTTATTTTCACATTTAAAGATTTTAAATATCTAGAATTATTTCCTTAGGAAATAATCAAAGAATTATTGGATTAAAGTAACACTTTTAAATATATTGATACAAATTATCAAATTTATTTTCAAAATGACTGTGATGCTTTATGGACTTGTTTTAGTAATCTATAAGAGTTACTTAACTACAGATAGTACTGGATGTTATCACTGCTCTGAATATTTCATATGCTTAAAAAGAAGTATGTTCTTACAGATGGTCTGACATGGTTTTACAAGTAAAATGAGATAATATGCATAAAGAATGTCTTGTAAATCACCAAGAACTAATGTAAGTTATTATTTTCATAAATGAGGTATGAGTTAACCTCATTTTTTTGATGGAGGGAAGGACACTGAAAAACAGATAATCAATAAATTTGGTATTACAAAAAACCCAATAAAGTTAACATTTGTACTTTTCTAACCAAACCAAATTGTTATTACTACCTACACTACTCACAGAATAGCTTCAGGCATAAGTAAACTCTTTTGGGTGAATCTTTATACTTCAAAGCCAAAGCACTTCTGAGGGCAAATTGATCCTTGCTCTTCAAGGCTTCATGGAAACTTACTACCAAAACCCTTCATTTTTTTTCTTGTTGTCATGCAGAGTAGGGAAACACCTTACTATAAAAAAAGATTCGTTTTTTTCCCAAATTTTACTCTATGTCTATTTCAGCCAGCACAAAAAAAATGGCTAAGCGTCAAAAAAAAATTTTTTTGACCTTTCCTCTGGACACAGGTTTTGGGGTTTTTTTCCCCTTCTTTTTCCCTTTCTAACAATGGTGCCATTAATATGACATTATAATCTAAAAATATAGATTTATACAAAACCTCACCACTTGTTCTCCAGTATCATATTTCAGATGCTTTATTCAGCAAGTCAATATCACTCTCAATAACTGAGGGAAGTACTAGATAAAACCAGGAAAAATACAGACAAAATAAACAACACCATAAAGAGGGGATCTAACTGACATCTACAAAGGACTCTACTCAACAAAACTGGAATACACATTCTATTCAACTACATCTGCAAAACTGACCAAGACAAAGCATGTTCTGGGTCATAAAACAAACACTATTACATTTAAAAGAATGTAATAATATGTTCTTTTAAGAAATCATATATTATTTATTATATTAAATAAATAATATATATTATATTAAATAATATATTTAATACATGTTAAATTAATATATTTATTATATTAAATAATTAAATAATATGTATATTATATTATTGTATAATTAGGTCTTTATAAGAAATAATATAAAGTATTTTCCTTGAGCAAAATAGAACCCAACTACAAATCGATAATAGAAAAATAACATAACTAAATTTTCTAAGCATCTGGAAATTAAACAACATATTTCTAATTAATCAAGAGATCACAAAACATCTTACAGCAGTTCTTTGTTAAAATAATTAACTGAATGAGTATAACTTCCAGCCAGGATGGAGGTATAGATAGATACACTTTGCCTCTTCGCACAATCAAAAGAAGGACAACAACAAATTTAAAAACAAAAAATAACCAAAACTGACAGAAAATTGAACTGTATAGAAGTCCAACAATCAAGGGGTTAAAGAAGAAACATTCATCTAGACCAGCAGGAGGGGCAGAGATGGGTAACCAGGTGGAGAGGACTCAGGCAAGGTGGTGGCTAGTGGACCTGGCAAGGCAGTGGCCTCACATTTGCAAGCAGATAAACCAGGAGGAACAACTGTGGAGCAAGACAGACTGTGCAACCCAGGGTTTCAGTGCAGGGAAATAAAGCCTCAAAACCTCTACTGAAAAAACCTGTAAGTGTTGAGGCAGGGGGAAACTCCCAGGCTCATAGGAGAGTTCATTGGGGAGAGACCCACAGGGTCCTAGAATGTACACACAAACACCCACCAGTAATCAGCACAAGAAGGACCCAATTTGCTTGTGGGTAGTGGGGAGAAGTGACCGAATGTAGGTCGAGAGCTGAGCAAGCAGAATTACTCCCTCTTGGACCCCCCCCCACATACAGCACACAATGCACACCTGGGTTGCCTCACCCTGGTGAACACCTAAGTGTTTGCCCCTTATTACATAACAGGTATGCCAAGACAAAAAAAAAAAAATGACCCCAATGAAAGAATAGATCAAAGCTCCAGAAAAAATACTACGCATTGAAGTGATAGCCAATCTATCCGATGCACAATTCAAAACACTGGTAATCAGGATGCTCACAGAATGGTTGAGTATGGTTGCAAAAGAGAGAGAAAAGTGAAGGCTATCCAAAGAGAAATAAAGAAAAATACACAGGGAACCAACAGTGAAGGGAAGGAAACTAGGGCTCAGATCAATGGTTTGGAGCAGAAGGAAGAACTAAACAGTCAACCAGAACCGAATGAAGAAACAAGAATTCAAAAATATGAGGAGAGGCTTAGGAACATCCAGGACATCTTTAAACTTTCCAATATCCAAATCATAGGGGTGCCAGAAGGAGAGGAGGAAGACCAAGATATTGAAAAAATAATGAAGGAGAACTTCCCTAATCTGGCAAAGTAAACAGACATTCAGGGAGTCCAGGAAGCTCACAGAGTCCCAAAGAAGTTGGACCTAAGGAAGCATACACCAAGGCACATCATAATTACATTACCCAAGATGAAAGAGGAGACAATCTTAAAAGCAGCAAGAGAAAAGGAGACAGTTTTCTATAATGAAGTTCCCATAAGACTATCAGCTCATTTCCCAAAAGAAACGTTACAGGCAAGAAGGGGCTGGAAAGAAGTATTTGAAGTCATGAAAGGCAAGGAACTACATCCAAGATTACTCTATCCAGCCAAGCTTTCATTTAGAATGGAAGGGCAGATGAAGTGCTTCCCAGATAAGGTCAAGTTAAAGGAGTTCATTCATCACCAAGCCTTATTATATGAAATGTTAAAGGGACTTATCTAAGGAAAGGAAGATGATCAAAAACTATTAACAGTAAACTGACAACAAACTCACAACTATCAACAACTGAAACCTAAAAAAAAAAAATGAAAAGAAACTACGCAAACACTAGAACAGGAACAGAATCATCAGAAATGGAGATCACATGGAAGGTTATCAACAGGAGGGGGACAAAGAAGGCAAAGGTACATGGAATGAGTAGAAATTAAATGAGACTGAGAGTTTCTAGCTAAACTGAGTAAGAAAAAAGAAACACAAATTATCAACACTGGGAATGGCATCACTAAAGAAACTACAGCTATGAAAAGGTTTAAAAATTAATTTATGAATAATGTTATACCGCAAAAAATATAAGTGATTATCAATTAACCATGCTGTGTTAAAAAAGTACATGTTACATGATTCTATTTTAGAATTTTAGAAAATGTAAACTCTAATGGAAGTCATTGGTCCCTTGGAAATGGAAGGGGATTTCAGTGAGGCTAAGAAGAAAGCCTTACATGGAAACATTTCAAGTGATGAATATGTTTATCTTTATTGTGTTGATGGTTTCTCTGCATATAGATATCAAACTGTCTACTTTAAACATGAGCAGTTACTGTATATCTATTAAACCCCAATAAAGTGGGTTTTTCAAATGAACAAAAACTGCAACAGAAACACATCAAACAGGACTATGGGGCTTATTCAACAAAAAAGTAATTTTCCTTCTTCATTTTGTTTATGAAAGACATCAAGAAGAATCTGTATGGTTTTGATTTCCCTTTCAACAGCCATTTAAATGCCTCCTTTGTGCTAGGTACTGTCTATACATGGACAATAGACACCCATCCTATCCCCGAAACATTTACTTTATAATGTTGTTGATGAACTAGAAAATAGCACTATATAATCCAGGCAATCCCCCAACCATAAAGTCTAACAATAAACTTACACATTTCAAAGTTTTGTTCCAACAGTTAAAACAATTAGTTCTCTCACACTACTTCTCTTAGATCCTGTCATTCCATAAGAATGAATATTTAATGGACACTAGCTCTTCACTATATTAATCACAACATGATTAAAACAATTAGGAAATGCCTGGTTATACACAAAATAAAGCAGATTCCCTTAGTATAGTACTCCTCATAAACATTAAGATGCACTAGAAACATCCAAAAATGATACATACTTCCCCAGTCTATTATCTTACTTCCCCTAAAATTGCAGATCTAGAATTAGCAACTGTGATATAACATAACTAAAATAACAAAAAATGAGGAATATACATATCCATATATCTTACTTTGTGTTAATACACATTATTAGATAAGTATCTATGACTATAGAATTGGTCCATCTCTATTTCCCCATATATAACAATTTCTAGCCATATTCTTATTCTATATCTGAATTTTACTAAAATTGAATTTTACTTAACAATACACAAGAAGTATCATATGACTCTCTTAATTTATCCACACTATGAAGATTACTGTGATGAAGCAACATAAAGGTGATTAACAGTAATTACTAAGGTTTACAGAATTAAAGTTGACCCTGAGAATACCTATCTCTAATCCATATATTATATATACAGCATACTGATGCAAAAATGTTAGAAAAATTACACTCACAATACAACTAGTCATCTAATAATAAAAAGAAGAATTATTACTCATGCAGTGCTTATGTATGTGTTTAGGTTGAATTGTATGCCCCCCACAAATTATATTTTAAAATCCTAACCCCCAGTATCTCAGAACATGATCTTATTTGGAAATATAGTAGTTTCAGATGTACTGAGTTAAAATGAGGTTCCTAATCCAATATGACACAACCAGTTACACAGGGAGAGCACTACGTGAGGATGAAGGGAGAGACTGGGGTGATGTGTCTACAAGGAAGAAACTCCAAAGATTGCTAGCAAACCACCAGACGTAGTGGTGAGGCATGAAACACATCCTTTCCTCACCACCTTCAGAAGGAACCAGTCCTACTGGTATCTTGATTTTGGACTTCTGGCCTCCACAACTGTGACACGGTAATTTCTGTTGTTTAAGCCACCCAGTTTGTGGGATTCTGTTATAGCAGCCTCCACACACGAATACACTGTGTGTCCAGTCAAGGGGATAAGAGCCTGTTAGGTGCTTTCATCTATTCCACTTTATGGACAACAGAACCAAGGTACAGAGCAGTTAATTCATCTTGCCAAGTCACAAGTGTCACATTGTAATGGCAGGATTTTGGAAGTGACACATGTGGTGCAGATAAAATAGTCCCACAGTGAGGGTGAAAATTTCAACTGTCTGGCAGTTCAATATCAAAATTAGATTCTCTGGCCTTCTAAAGCATTGTTCTCTTCATACACTCTCTAAAATGTTCTAATATTCCTTTCTGCTTAAACTAGTGGGAGGAGATTCAATTGGCCTCAACTGGGAATCCTGACTGATGGATAGATAAGGAGGTCTCCCATTAGGAACTAGGGTGCAGGAGAAAGCTGAAGTACCTAAGGAAATCTGACAGTGGTCCCAGACCCAGGAAAAATATCGATGTGATCCTGTGATTACCAATTATTACATGGGTTTTAAGTTTTGCAACTGAGGTAGTGAAGGGTCTATCTGACAAGCCTGGGCATAAAAATTAATTCCTCTGATCTTAAAGTAGCTTTATTTGGTTCTAACCATAAACACTTCAAATCCCTCTCCAAAAGCAAGGCCGTGTGTGTGTGTGTGTGTGTGTGTGTGTAAAAAAAAAAAAAAAAATATATATATATATATATATATATATTGAGAGAGATAGAGACTATACTGGAGTCCAACTAAGGTATGTAGGGTAGAGAGGTAAGGAGAATAAGGGAAGGGAGAATGATGCACTTCAGGGACTTCTAGAAAGAAGACTACAAGATCAGTACTTCAGGTTTGGTTTTTTCTATATGTCAAAGTTGACAATGGCCCAAACTTGGTAATTCTTTCTCATCTTTTCATTGCTTTTTATTAAATTCATTTTATGTTACTGCCTTGTAAAAACACCAGCACTCATAAATTATTTCAGAACTTGATAGTTAAATATATTTACTTATTTTACATTTACAATATTTTTTATTGTTATTCTATTACAGTTGTCCCAATTTTCCCCCTTTTGACCTCCTCCACTCATCCCACACACCACCCCTTAGTCACTTGCCATACTGTTGTCCATGTCCGTGAGGCATTCATACATGTTCCTTGACTAGTTCCTTCTCCTTCTTTCCACCATTATCCCTTTCCCTCCTTCCCCTCCAGTCACTGTTTGTTCTATGTTTCCATGCTTGTGGTTCTATTTTTCTCATTAGTTTATTTTGTTCATTAGATTCCTATTATAGGTGAGATCATATGGTATTTCTCTTTCACCAACTGGCTTTTTTCACTTCGCATAATACTCTCCAGTTCCATCCATGCTGTCACAAAAAGCAGGAGTTCCTTCTTTCTTTGTGTTGTGTAGTATTCCATTGTGTAGATGTACCAAGTTTTCTGATCCACTCATTTACTGATGGGCACTTAGGCTGTTTCCAAAACTTGGCTATTGTAAATAGCACTGCTATGAACATAGGGGTATGTAGGTTCTTTTGAATTGTTGATTCAGGATTCTTGGGGTGTATTCCCAATAGCAGAATTGCTATGTCAAAAGGCAGTTCCATTTTTAGTTGTTTTTTTTTTTTTTTGAGGAAATTCCATACTGTTTTCCACAGTGGCTGCACTAGTCTGCATTCCCACCAACAGTGCACTAGGGTTTCTTTTTCTCCGCATCATCTCCAACACTTGTTGTTTGTTGATTTATTAATGATGACCATTGTGACAGATGTAAGGTGGTATCTCAGTGTGGTTTTAATTTGCATCTGTCTGATGGCTAGTGATGCTGAGCATCTTTTCAAATATCTATTGGCCCTGTGTATGTCCTCCTTAGAGAAGTGTCTATTCAGGTCCTTTGCCCATTTTAATATATTTTAAAACAAAACATACTCTTCTATTATGGACTGAATTGTATCCCACAAAAAGATAAAATGAAATCTTAACTGCCAATTTCTGTAAATGTGACCTAATTTGGAAAGAAGATGAGGACATACTGTAGTAGGGTGGACTCTAATCCAATGAGTAGAGTACTTTAAAAAATGAGGGAAATTAGGGCAAGAAGGAGAATGCCATGTGAAGACACAAAAAACCTATAAGGAAGAAGTGTATGTGAAGAAAGAATTAGAGAGTAAAATGACCCATCTGTAAACCAAGGATTTCAGGCAACCTGCAAAAGTTAGAAGAGGTAAGAAAGGATCCTTCCCCTAGAGACTTCTGAGTCAGCACAGGCCTGCCAATAACCTCATTTATGATTTTTAGACTCTTGAACTGGGAGAAAATACATTTCTGTTGTTTTAAGACACTTGGGGTTTTTGTAATTTGTTAGAACAGCCCTAGGAGAACAATACATCTTCTTGCAGATATATTGGCATTTTCCAATGTCAATAACCCCCCAATTTAGGCCTGAAGTTACAGACCAAAAGAGGTAATTAAGAAATGAAGTCAATAAAGGTTCAGCATGCAGAGCAGCTGCAGGATGAGCCATTCAATCTACCATAGTACAGCATTTACTGGCCCATTATCAGCGAGTTCCCATGTTCTGCTAGCTTAAAAGCTCTTGAGCTACTGAACACAATTTTCACAATGAATGAATTATGCTTGTAAAGAAAAGTGAGGAAAGGGGAACAAAAAACGATTTGGGTTTAAAGCACAGAAATCAGACATTTTGCTAAATAAAATGGAGATTATGATTTCATTTCATCATTAGCATTTCCTGTCTGTTCTATATTAACAAAAAAAAAATCAAGAATTAAGCATGCCAAATCAATTGTACAATGGAATATACTAAGAACTAGAAATTAAAAAGACTACATATATTCAAAATTTTACCTAAAACATACTGGCTACATATAAAAACATAAATCCAGATTTTATTAGATAGAATCTTTAGGGAACAACCATATTTTAGTTAAATTTTCAAAGGGATTAAAAAATTATGATCTCTGTAGGTCTCTGGTAAGCATAACATGAATGTGACAGCTTCAAATGAGTAGAATGTTTCTAACTGCAAAAATTGAATTAGCTTTCCAATAGTTTCAGGAAATTATAAATGGCTAGATGATACATTAAACCCTGATCATACCATATGATATTATATATACATTTTCTTACCCATGATAGAAGGGAAAGAAATTTCAAAAACCAAAATATTCTAATGTTTCCTTTACATTAAGAATGAGTATAATTATGGTATCCTTTTTAGATATTGTAAAATAATCTTTTGGGTAATTTTTTTATAGTTTATTGAAATATATTTCACATACCATCAAATTCATTAAGTGTGTGTGTATATTCATAAAGCTGTACAACTAATTTTAGAATATTGGTATCACCTCAAAAAGAAACTCCAGGCCTATTCAGTCACTTCCTATTTCTGCTTCCCCCAATTCACTCTGCCCTACCCCAAGTAACCATTAATCTATTATGTCTCTATGGATTTACCTACACTGGATATTTCATATAAATATAGTAATACAATTAGGCATTTGTGATTGGCTTCTTTCACTCAGCATAATGTTCTCAAGATTCATCCATGATGTAGCATGTATCAGTACTACACTCCTTTTTATTGTCAAATAATATTCCATGTATGGATAGTCAATGTTTCTTCAACCATTCATAGTGACATTTAGGTTATTTTTAATTTGGGGGCTGTTATGAATAATACTGCTATGAATATTCATGTATAAGTTATTATAAGTTTTTGTGTGCACTCATGTTTTCATTCCTCATAGACACTAAGAGTGGAATTGATGCTTAGCATTTTGAGGAACTAGCAAACTACCTTCCCAAGTGGCTGCACCATTTTATATTCCCATCTGCAGGTTATGAGAGCTCCAATTTCTCTATATACCCTCAATACTCATTATTGTCTGTCTTTTTACTTTATCCATCCTAGTGGATGTGAAATGGTATTTCATTGTGATTGATTTATATTTCCCTAATGACTAATGATGTTGAGCATTTTTTCATGTGCTTGACCTTGAAAGGACATGAAACCACATGTACTTGTGACTGGCCTTTTGTATATGATCTTTCAAGAAATGTCTATTCAAGTCCTTTGTCCACTTTTTAGCTGGGTTATCTTTCTTTGAATTTTAAGAGTTCTTTATATGTTCTGCATACAAATACCTTGTCAGATACATGATTTATAAACAACTCTTATTCTATGGATTTTCTTTTCATTTTCTTGATAATATGTCCTTTGCAGGACAAAAGTTGTTAATTTTGATGGAGTACAATTTTTTCCTTTTGTTATTTTTTTCTCTTGGTATCAAATCTAAAAAAATCAACATCACAATAATTTACTCCATGTTTTCTTCTGGGAGATTTGGGTTTTAGCTCTAATATTCAGATCTATGATATATTTTTTGGTTTTTAAAAATATGTTATTGATTATGCTATTACAGTTGTCCCATTCCCCCCCTTAATTCCCCTCCATCCTGCCTCCTACCTGCATCGCCCCCCTTTAGTTCATGTCCATGGGTCGTACATATAAGTTCTTTCACTTCTACATTTCTTATACTATTCTTAATCTCCCCCTATTTTGTACCTACCATTTATGCTTCTTATTCCCTGTACCTTTTCTCCCTCAATCTCCCTTCCATTCCCCCACTGATAACCTTCCATGTGATCTCCATTTCTGTGATTCTGTTCCTGTTCTAATTGTTTGCTTAGTTTGTTTTTGTTTTGTTTTATTTTTAGGTTCAGTTTTTAATAGCTGTGAGTTTGTTGTCACTTTAATGTTCATATCTTTGATCTTCTTTTGCTTAGTTAAGTCCCTTTAACATTTCATATAATAAGGGCTTGGTGATGATGAACTCCTTTCACTTGACCTTACCTGGGAAGCACTTCATCTGTCCTTCTACTCTAAATGATAGCTTTGCTGGATAGTCATCTTGGATATAGGTCCTTGCCTTTCATGACTTTGAATACTTCTTTCCAGCCCCTTCTTGCCTGTAAGGTTTCTTTTGAGAGATCTGCTGATACTTTAGTGGGAACTCCTTTGTAGGTAACTGTCTCTTTTTCTCTTGCTGCTTTTAAGGTTCTTTCCATCTCTTTCATCTTGGCTAATGTAATTATGAGGTGCCTTGGTGTGTTCCTCCTTGGGTCCAACTTCTTTGGGACTCTCTGAGCTTCCTGAACTCCCTGAAAGTCTATTTCCTTTGCCAGATTGGGGAAGTTCTCCTGCATTATTTTTTCAAATCAGTTTTCAATTTCTTGTTCTTCCTCTTCTCCTTCTGGCACCCTTATGATTCAGCTGTTGAAATGTTTAAAGTTTTCCCAGAGATTCCTAAGCCTCTCCTCATTTTTTTTGAATTCTTCTTTCCTCATTCTGTTCTGGCTGGATGCGTATTTCTTCATTCAGCTCCAAATCCTTGATTGGACCCTGGTTTCCTTCCCATCACTGTTGGTACCTTGTAGGTTTTTCTTTATTTCACATAATGCAACTTTCATTGCTGCCTGAGTCTTTTTTATGCTGCTGATGTACCCAGCGAGTTCCTGAAGCATCCTGATAACCAGTGTTTTGAACTGTACATCTGATAGGTTGCCTGTCTCTTTGTCACTTAGGTGTATTTTTTCGGGAGCTTTGATCTGTTCTTTCATTTGGGCCATATTTTTTGTCTCAGCAAACCTGTTACACAGTAAGGGGTAGAGTTTTAGGTGCTCACCAGGGCAGGACAATCCGAGTCACTGGGTTGTGGCACTGTATGCGGGGGAGGGGTCTAAGAGGGAACAGTGCCACTTGTTCAGCTCTCTGCTTATTTCCACTCACTCCCCCTGCTACCCACAATCAAATTGGGCCCTTCTGGCACTAATTCCTGGGTAGGCGGGTTTGTGTACATTCTAGGACCCTATAGGTCTCTCCAACAAACTTTCATGTGAGGTTGGGAGTTTCTCTCCCTGCCACCTCAGCCCCATAGGAGTTTTCAGTCAGAAGCTTTTAGGCCTTATTTCCCTGTACTGGAACCCTGGGTGCTAGGTCTATCTCACTCCATAGTTGTTCCTCTTGGTTTATCTGCATGCAAATGTGGTACTGCCCAGTGGCAACTGCCTTGCCACGAGTCCCTTCACCCAGTTGCCCATCTCCGCCTCTCCTACCAATCTGGATGAATGTTTCTTTTTTAAGTCCTTGGTTGTCCAACTTACGTACAGTTTTATTTTCTGTCAGTTCTGGTGGTTTTTAGTTTTTAAATTTGTTGTCGTCCTTTTGGTTGTGGGAGGAGGCACAGTGTATCTACCTACGCCTCCATTTTGGCTGGAAGTCCCAGATCTATGATATTTTTTTGAATGTATAAGGCAAAGTTACAATTTTTTTGCATGTGGATATCTACCTATCCCAGCACCATTTCCTGAAAAGACTGTTTATTCTCCATTAAATCATCTTCACACCTCTGTACAAAATCAATTCACTATAAATGTTAAAGTGTAAATTTCTGGAGTCTAAATTCTATTCCATTGATCTATATGTCTATCCTTATTTTAGTGCCCAACTATCTTAATTACTCTAGCCCTGTACATTTCAAAATCAGGAAGTTTAGGCCCTCAACTCTATTCTTGTTCAAGTTTATTTTGACTTCTTTTTCAAACTTGTTTTAGCTATTCTGAGTCACTTGCATTTCAATATAGATTTTCGGATCATCTTGTCAATTTCTGCCAAAACACCAGTTAGAATTTTGATAGGGACTGCATTAAATATGTAGATTAATTTGGGGAGTTTTGCCATCAATGGTGCCCCAAAGATATTTTTACCCTAATCATCACAATGTATAAATATGCTACCTTACAGGGTTGAAGGGATTACAAAAAATAGTGTGATAAATTAAGGATTTTCAAGATGGGGAGATTATTCTGGATTATCTGAGTAGGCTGAACATAATCAAAAGTATTCTTGTTAGAGGAGAGTAAGGGTAGATTTGACTGAAGATGGCAGTGTGAGAACGGAAGCACAGAAGGAAGAGATGATGGAATGCATCACCATAAGGAAGGAATAAGGAGAGCCTCCAGAAACTGAAAAAGACAAGGAAATGGATTCTTTCCTTTAGTTTATAGAAGGAGCCAACCCTGCAAATATAACAGGGTGACTGTCCCATGAAATGGGAGAGGGGTTGGGAAGCGCCTAGGACTGCACAAGAGCACTAGCTGCACCATGGCTGCACAAAGCAGTGTGCATTGCTCTAGCAACCAGAGCGACACAGCATGACTTGATGGTAAAAAGCATGTAGGGCACATGCATCGGGCTAGGGAGGTGAATGGACAGAGGGATATACCTTTCTATCTACTTTTACCACCCAGGGGATTCTGGAGGCCATCTCTTCTCGCTGGTCCAGTCAGCAACCAGGAGCTTGAGTTCCTAAACCAGTGGGCCCTCAAGACCAAGTAATCAGGGAGCATTCCCAGCACCCCATCCAAGTGCTCCAGGGCCTGCCTGGCTACAAGCACAGCAGGCCCTGGGCTGCTAGGACAGAAGGGGTGAGGCTAGTGGGCCCTGGAGGCTTCATGGCCAGTAGGCAAGCCCTGCGCCCCACCCCTACAGGGAAAGCCATGTACACACTGGTGACTGGAATGAGCACTGTACAGGCCTGCCTGACCAGAAGCTCAGCTGCAACAGCAGAGATGGGGTGCAAGTGCTGGACCTACGGGCAACAGCCAAGGAAGGAAGAGCACTCCAGGAGTAGAACCTTGGCCAGCACACAGACTCGAAGAATACCTAGAGCAAGCCATGACTGCATGTTGCAGCCACCTGCATTTTCTTAAGGATGGTACTTTTATATGGGGAAAAGAATTCTGGGTGCAGCCTAGAAGTTGACTAGCCTGGCAGAGAGTAACAGTGTCATTTTTTCTTTGGATATTTTAGAAAGAATGGGTTTTGAGGCAGAAACCTGCTTTATTTCTAATTGTAAGGTCATTAAATAAAAAATTCCTCTTCCTTTCCACTGAACTCTGTCACCAGAGTTTTGCCTGCTTTGCAGGAAGTGGTAGGACCCCCACTGGCTGGTTTGGTAACATTAATACTCTGTTGGGAACCACCCTGCCTGGTATCAGAAGCTGAACACCCCCCCCAGGCTAAGGCTAAGGGAACGCCCTTGGAACCCTAAGCCAGCAAGGAGACAAAAGCTTATCTCCCTGGCAGGAATGCTGCTTCTGCTGCTTTATTCATAACTGAACCCCAAAAAGCTTGGTCGGTTAGCCAAAGACGGGTAAGATTCCCTAAGGGGGGGAATGACCTAAGACAGGCACGATCACTTTGGGAGGCCCCCCAAAAGAAGGACTTGGGAGCTGCAGCAAAAGGGGGTGATGGACCCTCGCTCCTTGGCTTTGACATAGCCTGAGTTCTCATCGTCTGGGAGAAAAACTCCTTATCTCTTGGTTGCCTTAGTTCCCTTGCTCCACCTAAGCTTGAAACAATGACAGGGTGGTGCAGCTCTGTGCTGAAAAGGGCGGATTCCCAGGGTGATCAGGCATAAGAAAGAATATGTAAATTACTGTGAAACCTTCTTTGTTTAGAATGCTCTCAGTTGAATGAGAAGGGTCCTAGGAGGAAGTCTTACAGCTCTTTTACCCTGACTCAAAATAGACCGTCAGATTTCCTAGTTTTCTATGGTTCCTTACTTCCCTCTAATGAGTACTGTACTTTACCTGAATTATTATGCAAAATGAGCCTAATAAAAGCAGGTATGGACAGTAAATCGGCGCACTCCCCACTAGAGTGGGTAGCCATTTCATCCCTACTTCTCCACAGAAACTAGTTTGTCTCTGTGCATGTTTTTTCTCGCGTGTTTTTCGGTGAGACATCTGCAGCATTCTGTGATCACTGCTGACCGGTGACCCACGCATCAATACTCTGATTCTAGTCTCATAACATTCATTTCAGATTTCTAACCTCTTATAAGAAAATAAATTTGTTGTTGCTTCAAGCCACTAAATTTGTGTTAATTTGTTAAATCATCCATAGTAAATCAATATACATAATACATCCTAAGTGTTTTTTACACATAATAGCAGAGTTAAATATACATGAAGCAAGAACTAATAAAAAATGAAACAAACAAAAAACTATAGTTATAGTTAGATTATTCCTATTTTCTTTCCTCAATAATTGATAGACAAAGCACACAGAAAATCAGTATGGACATCTACAGAGGGTATCTACAGACACTGCCAAATTTTTATGACTGGTAGATTTAGGTATGAGTAAAGAGTATTTATTCACTTTACTGTTTTGGGGTGGGGTTTTTTTTTCAATTTTCCTCCAGTTTAAAAATTTTCAAATAATAAGATAAAAAATTCACTGAAGTACAGAGAATATAATAAATGAAATAGAGTCTTTTTATTTTAGGCATCATCAGATTTGACCATCTTACCATCAAGATATTGTTATTGCCTAAAAACAATAGGCAATTGCCTGAATGGCAATAGGTTATTGCCTGAATGGACAGCTCAGTTGGTTACAACATCATCCCAATACACCAAAGTTGTGGGTTCAAATCCCATCAAGACACATGCTTGGGTTGTGAGTTTGGTCCCCTCTCATGCATATGAGAGGTCCCTGGTTGGGGTACATATGAAAAGCAACCAATAAATGTTTCTCTTCCTCTCTCTCTCCCCCCCTCTCACCTTTCCCTCTCTATAAAATAAATAAGCATGTCCTCAGGTGAGGATAAAAAAAAAAATCAACCAATTAATGCATCAATAAGTAGAATGACAAATTGTTGTTTTTCTTTCTCATCAATAAAAAAGAACTTTTAAGTCCTATTATTTTCAAATACTGATTTAAATAAAGATCAACCTCCAAATATAGAGCTTAAATAAATGTTATTTTGATAGTAAATTTTGAGGGTTTTCTTTAATATTTTATAATAAACATGTCATAAAAGAAAAAATTATATAATGAGGCCACAGTACCCCATTACTGAGTTTCAACAACTCTCATCATTGACCAATCCTATTTTGTATACACCACTACTCCATTACTTGTTTGTTTTGATGAAGCTTTTTAAAGTACGTCTCAGAAATCAGGTTAATTCCCCTTTATATACTTCAGAATATGCATTAAAATTTCAAATACAAAAAGAATCATCAAGGAGAGTATGTCAAGTGAAAAGACCCAAGTGCTCTACAAAAATAGCTCTATTTTAGTTAATAAAGTTGAAAAACTAAGCACAAGGAAATCATGCAAAACACTCCTTGGATACAATAAAATTTATGGTAAAATATGCCAAGCTACAAAACATCTTGGCAATTCAAAAGTAACTGATCTCTCTCTCCCTCTCTCTCTCACACACACACACACACACACACAGTTAAAATACAACCATGTAACCACTGAGGATGCAATCTACAGATACTGAAACTAATGATAATATGAATTCCTCTAGGCAAACTAGTCCTGTAAGAAACACTGCTTCTTGATGAAAATAGCCTTTTTTCCTTAACTAACAACTTAAACTATAAAAAAGTGGATCTCTAGAGTCATATTATATTTTTATTACATATATTCTACAAAGTACTATAAAAATTATAAGTATGCATCATTTTTTGCAGTAAAAATTCTACAAAAAAATCTTGTTCTATTTTTTTCTATTCAACAGTACTGGAAGTCCTAGCCAGAAGAATTATGCAAGAAAAGGGAATAAAAAGCATCTAAATTGGAAAGGAAGAAGTAAAATTATCTCTGCTCACAGATAACATGATCTCATATGTAAAAAAAAAATCCTAAATATTCCACATAGAAAAATGTTAAAAATAATAAATGAATTCAGAATTCTGCGGGATGTGGAATTAACAAAACCATTTCCTATCTATACACTCACAATCAAAAAATCTGACATGGAAATTAAAAAATCAACCCCATTTACAATAAATAGAATTAAAAAAATAAGATACTTAGGAATCAACCAAGGAGACAAAAGACTTGTACTTTGAAAACTACAAAACAATGCTTAAAGATATTAAAAATGGCATAAATAAATGGAAAGATATCAGGTTTTCACTGATTGGAAAAAAGAAATATTAACATTAAGATAAAATACTGTTCAAAGTGATCTACAGATTTAATGCAATCTCTAATAAAAATTTCAATGGCACTTTTTGCAGAAATAGCAAAGGTCATCCTAAAATTCAGATGGAACCTTTTGAATAGTCAAAACCCCCCAAAATAAATAAATAAATAAAATAAAACTGAAAGTTTCACACTTCATGATTTCAATCAAAACTTACTACATAACTACAATAATGAAAACTGTGGTACTGGCATAAAGACAGACGTATAAACCAGTGGAATAAAATAGAGAGCCCAAAATAAACCTTTGCATATATGGTCAAATCATTTTTTCTTCAAGATTAGGGTACCAAGATCATTAAATGGTAAGGTGTAGTCTCTTCAACAAATGGATATCCACATACAGAAGAATGAAGTTGGGTCTTTACCTTATCATATACAAAAGTTATCTCAAAATGGGTTAAAGACCAAAATATAAGAAAGAACTAAAACTATAAAACACTTTTAGAAAAAAATATAGAACAAAGCTTCATAAACTGGATTTGATAATGATTTCTTAAATATAAAGTCAAATAAATAGGCAAAAAAGTATTGACAAAATCAGACTACATAAAAATTTAAAACTTCATCAAAGTACACAGTGAATAAAGTGAAAATGCAACCTACAGAATGGGAGAAAATATTTGCAAACCAGCTATCTGATAAGGGGTTACTATTCAAAATATGTAAAGAACTTCTACAGTTAAACAACAAATAAAAACAACTCAATTTTAAAATGGGCAAAGGACTTGAATTGATAGTTCTCCAAAGATGATATAGAAATTGCCAACAAACATATGCAAAAATGTTCAATATTATTAATCACTACAGAAATGCAAATCAAACCACTAGATAGCTAGCACCTCACACTCATTAGAATGATCGCTATTAAAAAAAACAAAATAACAAGTGTTGGTGAGGATGTGTAGAAACTAGAACCCTTGGGCACTGTTGGTGGCAATGTAAAATGGTGTTTCTGCTATGGAAAACACTATGGATGTTCTACAAAAGATTTAAAATAGAATTACCATATGATCCAGAAATACCATATATGGATATACATCTAAGAGAACTGAAAATATGTTCTTGAAGAGATATTTGCAAACCCATGTTCACTGTAGCTTTATTCACAATAGCCAAGGGATAGAATCAACCCAAATGTCCATTCATGGATGAATGGCTAAAGAAAATGTGGTATGTACATAGAACAGAATAATATTCAGTCATAAAAATGGAAATCCAGCCACATGCTCTTTCATACCACATGGAGTTATCTTGAAGGCATTATGCTAAGCGAAATAAGCCAGTCACAAAATGACAAATACTGTATGATTCCACTTACATAAGGTATCTAAAGTCGTCAAACTCAAAAACACACAATAGAATGGTGGTTGCCAGGCACTATGGGAGAAGGGAATCAGGAGTTCTTGTTCAATGAGTACAGAGTTTTAGGGTTGCACAATACAGTAAACACAGCAAACACTATTAAACTGTAAACTTAAAAATGGATTAAGATGGTAAATTTTGTTATGTGTGTTTTTATCACAACTTAAAAAAAAACAACAGAAAAAAAGTATGGAAGAGAATATGGAAAACTGGAAGGAAACCTTGTGCCCTGTTGGTGGAACTATAAAATGGGGCAGCTCCTGTGGAAACAAGTTTAACATTTCCTCAAAAGATTAAACATAGAATTACTATATGATTCACCAAATTTTACTTTTAGTATATACACACAAGATTTAAAAGCAGGAACATGAACAGGTATTTGTATACTCATGTTCACAGCAGCATTATTCACAATATTGAAACAGTGGAAGCAACCCAAGTGTTCATCAAGAGATGAATGGATAGAGAAAATGTGCTATAGGCCCTGGCCAAGCAGCTCTGTTGGTTAGAGTATCGTCTCAATACTCCAAGGTTTTGGGTTTAATTTCTAGTCAGGGCACATACAAGAATGAACAAATGAATGTATAAATAAGTGGAACAATAAATCGATGTCTCTCTCTCTCATTCCCTTCCTCTTCCTTTGAAAGAAATCTACCAATAAATAAAAGAGAAAATGTGGTATATATATATCATGTAATATTATTCAACCTTAAAAAGGAAATTCTGACACATGCTACAATGTGGATGAAACTTCAAGACACTATATTAAGTGAAATAAGCCACTCACAAAAGGACAAATATTGTATCATTCCACACATATACGGTATCTGGAGCAGTCAACTTCGTAGAAGCATAGTGAAATGGTGGGTTCTAGTGACTGGCGGGTAGAGAGGACTGACAGTGTAGAGTGGGCACAGAGTTTCAGGTTGGGAGAAGAAAACATTCTGGAGGGTAATGGTGATAATGATTGCACAACTATGTGAATGTACTTACTACTTATGGATGGACAGGGTGGTCTTTCAGGGCTGAAGTCAGTCGATGCAAGGCCTAGCTGAGGAATGTGAGGTGGGGACTGGTAGCATCTGCTACATGCAGAAAACAGCATGGAGTGTTCCAAAAAGAAAGTCAGTGAGAGTGGCATATAAAACTTGTGGGGGCACAGAATAGGAAGTGACATCTGAGAGGCAGGGAGGGGCCAAAACTTTCCATTTTAAACACAGTATTAGTGTTAACTTTGTATTGGTTAAGCTGGTATATGAGCAACATTGGTATATGTTGTTTATTTTTATAAACAACACTGACAGAAAGAAAACAAAATCTGAATATAAAGGGGAAAAAGGAAATCATTGGCTCACAAAATGGAAAACTCAAAGCAACAGAGTTCAAGTAGAGCTGAATCATGCATGCTTAGCAAACATCAAAGACTCAGTTTTCCCCTTTTACAAACAGTCCAACTAAAAACAGGCAAAGAACCTGAATACACAATTCTCCAAAGAATACAAACAGATAGCCAATAGACAAATGAAAAAATACTGAACATCACTAATCATCAGGGAAATGCAAACTAAAACCATAATGAGATATCACTTCACACCTGTGAGAATAGCTATCATCAATAAATCAACAAACAAGTGCTGGAAAGAAAGTGGAGAAAGGAAAACCCTTTTGTACTGTTGGTGGGAATGCAGATTGGTGCCGCCACTGTGGAAAGCAATATGGAGACACCTCAAAAAATTAAAAATGGAGTGCCTTATGACCTAGTGATTCCAATTCTGGGAATTTATCCCAAGAAAGTTGAACCACTCCCTATGTTCATTGCAGTGTTATTTACAATCACCAAGATTTGGAGGCAGCCTGAGTGTCCACCAATAGATGAATGGATAAAACAACTATGGGACATTTACACAACAGAATACTACTTGGCTGTATAAAGAAGAAAATTTTACCCTTTGTGACTGCATGAATGGGCCTGGAGAACATTATACATTTACTATCTAATAATTAAAGAAAATAATATGGTGTGTTTATAATGCAAATATTATCCACAATTATCATTTTAAAAGAGTGAATGTCCACTTAAAATAACATCCAAATTAAATAAAAGACATTCCAATGGCACAACGTATGGTCACACAGCATGTATTACCCAAAAACTAGACCACAAATCAGGAAATCAAACATCTGATCTCAACTTCACCATTTATAGACCATGAGCCCGTGGACAAGGAGCTTTCTGAGCCTCAGTTTGCTCGTTGACTCAAATGGAGTCACTTTTCTGGTTAGTATGTGTTTCAAATGAGATATCTGTGAAATCTCTTAGAAAAATATGAAAGTTTTATACAAACCTGAGATGTTATAATTAAAAAATTTATTGCTTAAATATAGGAAGCAAAGGGACATATTCTCATACAATGATTGCCTTCCTACTTTACTTCACCAAGTCCCTTTTCTTCCTCCACTCACCTCCACCCCAAAAAGGTATCTAGTCCCAGTGCAGGTCCTGGCGTCATTCATTTAAAAACACTTAGCTGAGCCCTGGCCAGGTAGCTCAGTTGACAGAGCATTGTCCCAATACGCCAAGGATGCGGATTCGATCTGCAATATGGGCACATACAAGAATCAACCACAGTATGCATAAATAAGTGGGACAACAAACTGATAGCTCTCCCTTTTCATTTCTCTCTCTCTCTAAAATTTATTTTTAAGAAAACAATTAGCTAAAACCCAAGGTTTAGGCATCTTAAATGAAACACTATTCTAATTTTTATTCTTGCTTATGTGATATTTTCTGCCTAAAGACTTAAAATGCTGCTGCCTGGAACAGAATTAAATGCCTTTCTGTTCATAGGAAGATAATTGTTGGACAGCCACTGTATAACAGGTGCTCTCCTAGGTATTCAATTTAAACTTTCACCATTGAGACAAAATAAAATTTTAACATGATTTCATATGCACTTTCCTTTTATTATCTACTCTGCATTAATACATTATTTATTATATTAAAAGCTACATTTTTAAAGGCATTTTAAAGATTTTATGTATTTATTTTCAGAGAGGGGAGAAGGGAAGGAGAAAGAGAAGGAAAGAAACATGTGCAAGAGAAACATAGGTTGGTTGCCTCTCTCATGCCCCTGATTGGGGACCTGGTCCATAACCCAGGCATGGGCTCTGACAGGGAATCGAACCAGTGACCTTTCAGTTCACAGGCCAGCATTAAATCCACTGAGCCACACAAGCCAGAGCTACAAGCCCTATTTTGATATGCACCCAATGATGCTTTCATACAAAAACTCTAACAGGGTCAGACACTTCACAGAAATTGCATTTCCCAGCTTTCCTATAACAATAGGATACTAAGTATTTAATTGTAGTCACTGCAACATGTCAAAACAATAACCATTTCCCCTTCTTCATTCCTAACCAAACTTCAATTTTGTTCAAGGCAGGCTACTCAGCTAACTAAATCTCCTGTTACAGCTAAGTGTGTCCACAGGACAGAGTTCAAATGCTGGAGGTGGCCAATTAGATACACTGCCAGTCTGTTAAACTTTCTGGGAAAGTTTTACCTTCTCTGATAGACAACACCCCTCCCTTCATGGATTTCTTTTTCCTATATAGAACCTGGATGTGATACTTGGAAGTACAGCAATCTTATTGAGGATCCAAGAATAAAAATAAGAATGGTGGAGCAGAAAAAGAGAAGAAGCTCAGTTCCTTGACATTATCCTTAGTTCCTTGATACCACTCCTGGACTATTATATAAGAAAGATACATTTAAATCTGTTACGTTTAACAGTATACCCACAGTATGACAGGGTTTGTTATTCACAGCTGAAGTGTTGATACAGGTTACTTATAAATAAGTAATTACACAGGAGTACATTTCTCTTTTGACTTAGTGTTTTCATCTTCTTTGAATAAATACCCATAAGATACATAGATGTCAAATCACTATGTTGTACACTGAAACTAATATACTGTAATTATAATTACAATATTGTAAATAATGCCAATTATAATCTTGTAAAAGTAAAAAAATAAGTAATTATAAACAATAATTTAAGTGCTTAAAAAGAGAAGACCACAAGAAAGAATAGAATTTAGATTAGAGTCACAGACTACATGAAGAAAACAAATTCATACCTTGTGTTTCCAACTTACCATGGTTTTCCTCCTATTTGTTTTATAGATATTCATAATCAGATTAAGGGTATCCCTTACTATTTCTGGTTACCTGTCAATTTTTATTTTAAAAACAGTTTAATGTATTCAATACATTTTCTCCATCTATGGAGATGGTATTTTTGTCATTTAAACTGTCAATATAAATAACTGATTATAATGTTAAATTAAATTTATATCATCCAAATAAATTCAACTTTCTTGGGATGCTTGTCATTTTTAAACATTGCTGGATGCCTCATTATTCCTCCTCTCACTCTAAAAAGCCATGGTTTCCAATATTTCTACACCAAGGACAGAGTTTTTTGGGTTCTTAAGTTTAAATATCCATAAGCAGGTCATCTGATACAGGAAGAAAGTTGTTCTTCCTTTGTCCACAGGGTTTCCAGAAAGTAGAGACTTCTAGTGGACAAACCAGTGAAAATGCCATCCTGAACTCATAATAGATCGGAAATTATAAGCATGGGAGACTGGATGAGGGTATAATGAAAATGGGTTGTACTTTACCAGAATCTGAACCAGTCAGGACATGTACAAGGCAACTGATCCATGTTTCTTTCTCACATCAGTGTTTCTCTCCCTCCATCTCCCTTCCTCCCTCCCTCTCTCTCTCTCTCTCTCTCTCTTTCAAATCAATAAGCACGTCCTTAGGTGAGGTTAAAAAAATTAGATGTGCTGGGAAAAAGAAGAGAATAAGGAGCAGAAAGAAGAGCAGGTTTCTAAGTTTGGTAAAGTAAACTGCAAAGGGGAGAGGCTATGGACTAGGGAGAAAGAAGGAGATCCTTTGTTTTTTCTGGGAAAGAGTTTGGTTTCTAGGATTATTACCATCCACACTACTTGACCTCAAATTTATAGTCTCAGGCCAATGAATTCCCTATCTCATATATCATCTCCTCTTGCATAACTTAAAAGCCATTTCAAATTTAATATATTCAAAATGAATTATTTCCCCCGTAAACCTGCTCCTCCTTCAGTATTCTCCATATTAGTAAATAGTACCATATATGTATTTACTTGTCAAACTACCCCATAAAATGTTCTTGTAATCTCCTTGAAATCAGAAACTTGGCTTTTTTAAAATCCCTAAAGCTTAGTGCAATAGGTAGGACATACAGAATGTCAATAAATACTTGTTTGAATGAATTCATTACCAGAAGATTAAGTCTGATCTTAATTCTTCCCTCTTCTGCAGAAATCAGTAAGAGAATTAAAATTTCTAGTAGCTATAAGACAGTTTAGTTTTAGTCCTTCCTGCTAGTTAAAAAAAAAAGAAAAAGAAAAAAGCAAATATACATGTATACTCAGTATAGAGCAGAGAGGGAAACAAGGTAGAAAGGTAGGAAGAAAACAGTAATTTCCCATATTAATTAGATACACCCACAAAGTGAGCAAGTTGATTTGTGGCCATTATCATGATAAATAAGCCTAGAACTGCTTTAATAAGATTATAGTCTTACAACACACAATTAGAGAGGAGGCTCACCCTGCTACGCATGCACAAGCACTTTATTCAAAGTAGATTCTGATGAGCAAAAGAGAAAACCCAGGGTTAAAACTGAGAGGGTTTTGCCATTAAGGAGGAGAACAAATTTTACCCACAGGAAATTAGGAGGTACCAAACCGCTACCTCATTTTCTTCTTTCTTCTCCAAATTTAGAATAACCATCCATATTTCACAGTTTTTCTGGTCTGTCCTGTTAATCAACTGACCAACTGAATGGATCTTAGGGAGTGTTTAGTTGCTAGTACAGAGTATTACCAGTCAACACACCTATTTTCCAACACCAAAGTGGCTTCTTCAAAGTTCTAAGTGATGGCTTATAGAAATTCAACACATTCCCTTCTTTTTAGTGTCATCCTTTCTCCCATCTTCATGAGCCTATGATGCTTGTAGTTCCCAGCCTATCCAGAATTCCATGAGGTGGCATGCTTCTTCTTGGCCTCCTACTCTGCAGGTATTTGTTTCCACTGTCTACACTTTAATAAACCAATTATCCCTCATCTATCTGCCTTCCATATTCCAAATTTCTGTTAATTTCTCTCTTCTGCTATATCTCTTTTGCATTCTACGTCCTTGTGGATTTATACCTTTTTATTCCTTTACTAAAGTCATTTCAGTGAATTTTAAGAAGGTGCAGAAAGAAAAAAAAGTTGTACATTCAATCCACTATATGGGACCAATAATACAGAGGTTATATTTTGGTCAAACTAAAATACTACCTACTACCCCCAACCCTAAATTCTTGTACCTTCCCAGTTTCTAAATATCCCCCAAAGTCCTATCTTTAGTGCTAAAACACACATAACATCTTTTCCACTCTCCCAAGCTGTAAATTATCTATCTTCTGAATTTTCACAGCATATTTCTTTTATTTCTTCTGGCATTTACTTAGACCATATGTGCTAAATTTTAATGACTAATGCTTAAAAATCTTCTGCATTGCCCAAAGTTATTTACTTTACTAAAACACTTTAAATTCTAACAATCAGGGATTTATTGAAATGACTGAACTTTTGACATATAAAAGACTCCCCAAACTGGCTTCTGGCCCAAATGGAGGCATAGGTAGATAGATTTTGCCTCCTCACACAATCAAAAGAAGGATAACAACAAATTTAAAAACAAAAAATAACCAGAACTGCCACAGAATCAAACTGTATACAAGTCCAACAACCAAGGAGTTAAAGAAGAAACATTAATTCAGACGGGTAGGAATGGTGGAGACGGGCAGCTGGAGTAGAGAGGACCTGTGCAAGGCGGCAGCTGGCAGACTGGGAGGTCCCACATTTATGTGCGGGTAAACCAGGAAGAGCAACTAGGGAGCAAGACAGACCGTGCAACCCCGGGTTCCAGTGCAGGGAAATAAAGCCTCAAAACCTCTAACTGAAAAAACCTGTAGGGGTTAAGGCAGTGGGAGAAACTCCCAGCCTCACAGGAGAGTTTGCTGGATAAACCCTCAAGGTCCTATAAAGTACACAAACCCACCTGCCAGGGACTCAGCACCACATGGGCCCAATTTGTTTGTGGGTAGCGAGAGAAGTGAACAAAAGCCAGCCGAGAGCCAAGCAAGCGGCATTGTTCACTCTCAGACCCCTCCCTCCCCATACAATGACATAGCACAGCAACTTGGGTTGCCTCACCCTGGTGAATAACTAAGGCTCCACCCCTTACAACACAACAGGTGTGCGGAGGCAAAAAAAAAAAAAAAAAATGGCCAAGGGAAAGAACAGATCAAAGCTCAAAAAAAGAACTAAGTGATGAAGAGATAGCCAACACACCAGATGCTCACAGAAATGGTTGAGTATGGTCACAAAATGGAGTCAAAAGTGAAAGCTATGCAAAGTGAAATAAAGAAAAATCTACAGGGAACCAACGGTGAAGGGAAAGAAATCAGGATTCAAATCAACAATTTGGAGCAGAAGGAAGAACAAACATTCAACCAGAACATAAGAAATAAGAATTCAAAAAAAATGAGGAGAGGCTTAGGAATCTCTGGGAAAACTTTAAACATTTCAACAGCTGAATCATAAGGGTGCCAGAAGGAGAAGAGGAAGAACAAGAAATTGAAAACTGATTTGAAAAAATAATGCAGGAGAACTTCCCCAATCTGGCAAAGGAAATAGACTTTCAGGGAGTTCAGGAAGCTCAGAGAGTCCCAAAGAAGTTGGACCCAAGGAGGAACACACCAAGGCACCTCATAATTACATTAGCCAAGATGAAAGAGATGGAAAGAACCTTAAAAGCAGCAAGAGAAAAAGAGACAGTTACCTACAAAGGAGTTCCCACTAAAGTATCAGCAGATCTCTCAAAAGAAACCTTACAGGCAAGAAGGGGCTGGAAAGAAGTATTCAAAGTCATGAAAGGCAAGGACCTATATCCAAGATGACTATCCAGCAAAAGCTATCATTTAGAGCAGAAGGACAGATGAAGTGCTTCCCAGGTAAGGTCAAGTGAAAAGGAGTTCATCATCACCAAGCCCTTATTATATGAAATGTTAAAGGGACTTAACTAAGCAAAAGAAGATCAAAGATATGAACATTAAAGTGACAACAAACTCACAGCTATTAAAAACTGAACCTAAAAATAAAACAAAAAACAAACTAAGCAAACAATTAGAACAGGAACAGAATCACAGAAATGGAGATCACATGGAAGGTTATCAGTGGGGGAATGGAAGGGAGATTGAGGGAGAAAAGGTACAGGGAATAAGAAGCATAAATGGTAGGTACAAAATAGATAGGGTGAAGTTAAGAATAGTATAAGAAATGGAGACACCAAAGAGCTTTCAGGTATGACCCATGGGCATGAACTAAGGTGGAGGAATGCTGGTGGGAGGGCAAGGTGCAGGGTGGAGGGGAATAAAGAGATTAAAAATGGGACAACTGTAATAGCATTATCAATAAAATATATTTTTAGAAAGAATTAAACCAAGAAAAACCAGTTGTAGGGTTACTTAACTCAAGGGGTACACTGCTTGGGATGTTCTATTCAAAAATAAGACACGGTTTTCGTTAAGTAGTTTTATTTACTTGCATCAAGTAAAGAAGACAGGACTAGATCCAGAAGGGAGGCTTGGCCATTGCTTATATACACTATTTGTTTAATTACATGTTGATCTCTTATAGTGGCTGAACTTACTCCCATCAAGCTCACCTAGTCAAGCTCATCAGGTTACAGCTGCTTGTGCAAACTCTATGCTACATTTTAACATTTAGCAAGAATAGCATTAAGAACACATCAGACCTTGAAACCCTTGTATTCTAACAATAGTCTATCTTCAACCTTCCTTGAATTTCTCAAAAAATACCTCAGAATCCTTGATCTTAAAGGGTCACAATGAAGAATAGTAGTGCTAGGAACTTGAAGAAACACCTGTTGTTTAAAGTAGCTTAAGATGGTATTAGTGTTGACATATAAAACTAGTTTTCAACTAATCTCAATTTCAAATGAAAAAACACAGTTTTAGAAATGCTCAATAACTTGCATGAAATTATATTACAGAAAGAAAAACAAACTTACAAATATACAGACCAAATTGGTGGTAACCAGGGAAAGGAGTTCGGGAGCTATGCCAAATGGGTGAAGGGGGTCAATTGTATGGTGATGGATGGAACCTAGACTTTCAGGGTGAGCACTATGTAGTGTATACAGATGTCAAACTATAATGCTGTACACCTGAAACTTATATAGTTTTTTAAAATCACACTGCAGACCTGGGACTATATATGCCAAATGAGGTAATCTACAACTGGTAATTTGTCATCTTAGGCACATCCATCCTGCGGTAGCCAGCCTTCAACATGATCCCCTAACCATCTCTGCCTCCTGAAAATCACCCTCTTCTGTAGTACAATTCATTATTGTACTAGTGTTGGTCTGTGTAAGCAATTGAACATGGCAGACAGGATATGTCACATCTGGGATTTGATTTTAAAAGATACTGTGGCTTCTGTCTTTGTGTACTCAGATGCTGTCAAACTCATTCTCTCGCTTTCTCTCACCACTCACTGTTGAAGAAGTCAGCTGCCATGCTGTATGCAGCACTATGAAAAGGCACTCATGGTAAGTAACTGAGTTCTGTCAACAACCACGTGAGTGAGCATGAACGCATCCTGAAGCTCCAGACAAGCCTCCAAATGACTCTAGCTTCTGGACAGCTTCTATGCAAACTCATGAGAGTCAGAATCACCCCTGCTAATCTGGTTCTGCATTCCTGACTCCACATACAACTGAACTCTTGTTTATATCAATTTCCTTACAGTAAAATTGGTTTCATTACAGGTCATTTTGCTTAAAGTTGCAGAATTAACAATGTTAAATTGGACTTATTGAGGTTTGCTATTGCTGACACAGAAAACACAAAAATTAGTGGCTTTAAACAACACAACTTACTATCTCACACACCTATAGATCAGAAGTCCAGTGGGTTCAGCTGGTGTTTTCTGTTCTGGGTGTCACAAGCCTGAAAACAAGGTATCCTCAGCTATCTATCTACATTACCTACTGGAGGCTCTAGGGAGAAATCTGCTTCTAGTCATTCAGGGTTGGACAAAATTTGGTTTCATGCAGTTGTAGGACCAAGGTCCCTGTTTCCTTCCCGGCTGCCTGGCTGTAAGCTTCTGAGGATGGCTCACACCACCTGGCTCCTAGTCCCTGACGACCTCCAGGCCATTCTTTGAATCTCTCTGAGCCCCCTTCTGCCCGTCTTTTCTGACTCATCTCTTCTGACTTCAGCAGGGAAACGTTCTCCACTTCTAAGGGCTCATACTTTAGATTGAGCCCATCCGATAATCCAGTAGATCTCCCCATCTCAAGATCCACAATATTTTTTTAAATTTATTTGTATTGTACTTTTTTATCCCTTTAAGCCCCCTTCCCCTGCAATCACCACATGGATCCATAATCTCATCATATTTGCAAAGTCTCTTTTACTATGCAATATAACATAATCACATGTTTTGGGAAATACAACATGAAACATCTTTAGGAGGGCTATTATTCTGTTTACCATACCCTCAATAACAGTGGTTATTCAACAAATGTTGTTTTAAACTTTTGGGCATAATCTATTATACAACAACAGATAAACAATGCACATACCAAGAGAAAAAATGCCCTAAATGATTAATCAGTATATATAGTTATACATAATGTGTCCAATATAATCACATTTATATAGATCAGCAATTTTCAGCCATTTTCATCTCATGACACACATAGACTAATTACTAAAATTCTGTGGCACACAGAAATTTGGTAATCTGACCAAACAAAAGATATAATTTTGACTGATTTACCAAAAATTATAATAGTAATTACCTACCCTTTAAACACCCAGGTGCCCATACTTGTATAAAAGGATTTCTGGTACCAAGGAATTAACCAATCAGACACAACCTTTATTATGTGAGGTGGACCAATAAGATGCAACTGTATTATGTGACCTAGATGTTTATGTTTCAAGACAGGGTATGCACACCAGACAGCTATTGTGATTGGGCTGTTACCATTTTTTCATTTGACAATCTAAGGGAAAAGACTCAGTGCCCTGACTAAATAGTCAGGTATTGCATGTTTTTTTTTTTTTTAATCTTCACCCAAGGATATGTTTATTGATTTTATAGAGAGAGGAAGTGGGGCAGGGACAGAGACAGAAACATGGATGTGAGAGAGAAACATCAATCAGTTGCCTCCAGGATACCCCCCAACTGGGGATAAAGCCAACAGCCTAGGAATGTGCCCTAACCTGGAATTGAATCTGAAACCTTTCAGTGTTATGGAATGATGCCTCCAACCAAACTGAGCCACCTGGCCAGGGAAGGTATTGCTTGTTTTAAAAATTCTTGTGTCACACAGGATGACAGTCACTGATACAGACACATGCACACAGGTCAGCATTATGCTAAACATTTTTTCATATATTATCTCTAAATTCTTTAAAAAATCTAATAAATTCTTAATTTCTATCAATAACCACATAGCATTATCTATAAACTGAAACGTAGCAACTGGCAGAGTTTAGATTAAATCTTAATTATTTCACATCAGATCTATATATTTGACATTTATTTCTCTCTTTTATAATCTAAAATTTCAAGTTACAGAATTTCAAGAATCAGATTTTTATTCTATAGTTTTCAAAATAATTTTCCCCAAATTAATTTTATTCCTGCTGACTCACAGTACTTCCTCCTGACCCCCCAAAAAACATGAAATGCTTCATAACTGCACTTGACAACTGGAACTGCCTCTCACTGACAGGGTCACATGGAAAATATTCTCACACC
Source organism: Phyllostomus discolor (assembly GCF_004126475.2). Taxonomy (NCBI): domain Eukaryota; kingdom Metazoa; phylum Chordata; class Mammalia; order Chiroptera; family Phyllostomidae; genus Phyllostomus; species Phyllostomus discolor. Next base: position 49,575,622 of record NC_040912.2, read on the forward strand.
ATGTTCACCTGGTCTCTGTGCCTGTCCTTGCTGAGGCCACCAACTACTTTTTTTAAAACTACACCTTAATGACACTTCTCAATCTTATTTGAAGTCTCAGTAACATCTAACCATGTTGACCACTCTAGCCTTAAAGCACTATCTTTTCTTAGCTTCCATCCTGGCAAACCCTCTCACTTCTCTAGTCATTGCCTCTCAGTCATCTCTGTGGTCTTCTCTTCCTATGCCCACCTTTACATATTACAGTTTCTCAGAGTTTACTCATAATTCCACTGTCTTTGAGGGATCCAACTCCGTGTATCTTCATATTCAATTACCATCTATACATGGCAACTCTCAGATCTGTATTTTCTGCCCCTTATTTTCTCCTGGAGTTTCTCATCAAATGCACACATACAGTACCCTATTAAACACCTACACCTCTGTGTCAAACAAGCACTTCAAACTCAACATAATCCTAATACACACTTATAATCATCCTGCATAACACTATCCCTCATAAGAGCTGTAACTCAGTGAGTAGCCCTACTGGTTAGACTAATTCACTTAATTGGTCAAAATAGCCTTACTCCTCTCATCAAATCTCACTGCTTTTTTATCTTCTTAAAGTGGGTCCTTACTACTTTGTCCCATCCTCAATATTCCAATAATTCTTACCACAATCAACTCTTGCCTAACATACTAGGTTTCTGTGTCTCTAATTATGTTCCCTACTTTCTAATTCATTTGACATTGCCGTCAGAATAATCCTTCTAAAATACAAGTGTGATCACACTATTCTCTACGTAAAGGCCTTAGTGAGTCTTTGTTGCCTCCTGTGAAAGTTCAACTTCTCTAACATGGCTTGCATGACCATTTACTGTCTGGTCCTATCTCTCAACACTTCACTGTCCTCTTCCCTTGTCTTTTCTACCTCTAACTCCTAGGAAAGGCTGTTTCTTTTGTCTTTCATCAATCTGGACCAGCACCCATCCCCTTGATCTGGTTAATATCTGAATATCATTCATGTCTCAACTTGTCTACTTCTTCTGGAAAGTTTTCCCTGATCATTTCCCTCCAGATTACTGCCCCTCTTATGATTTCACAGCACCTCATATTTAACCCTTAGCGTTGCACTTACTCTCCCACCATAGTACATTTGTCTCTCAGTAAAAAAAACCTTATCTTTGTTTCCTAGCACCTTACCTACTATCTGATACACAGAATACTGAATAAATATTTGTTAAATGACTACCAAGTCATCAGGCTTTCCTTTGATAATTTTGATATATATAAATAACCTCCTGATAACAGTCATGTCTTCACTACACAAAAGAATTATAGCTAAAAGTATAAGAATCAAAGCTCCCAGATAGTACATTCAAAAGATATAAATGACAGTACTTTTCAAGAATTCCCAGTTTTTAAATATTACTTTTATAAGAGTTACTGTATACAGTATCATTAATGAAATCTTAAAAATAATAGAGAACAAAACAAGATGAGACGAGGAAAGCAGACAGGGCTAGGATACATATTAGCAAAATGACTCCCTGAACATCAGCAAGACCGTGTGTTTCAAACTTTTTTCTCAGCAAATAAATCACTATAAATCAAGCAATCTTCCAAGACAAATGAAATAGAGTCAAAATCTAAAATGTAAATTTAAGGTTTCACAGAGCAATTTCTCAAGTAACAAGTCATGATTACACTTTTACAGTTCTCTTTTATAAAGCTAATGAAAGCAATTGTGTTTTTAACTTACCTGAACTATCTTCATTACATCGTATGTACAAAAACAGATCATGCCCTGACTGGTGTGGCTCAGTTGGTTGGGCTTCATCCCACAAAGTGAAAGGTCACTACCTAGATTCCCAGTTGGGGCACACACCTGGGTTGTCGGATCCAGTCACCAGTGGAGGCAGTGTAAGGGGCAGTGTTTCTCTCTCACATCAGTGTTTTTCTCTCCCTGTCTTTCTCCCTCCCTTCCTCTTGCTATAAAAATAAATATATTTTTTTAAAAGGGTTGTAATAGCACGGTACAAATTTTGATTCCACTAATGTGATTCAACAGATTTAAATATTGAACACAGCTATTATGATACTGTTTCTTTATTCTAGTCCCAAATACTCTCAAATCCAATTGTAACATCAAACACACATTTAAAAAATGTTAAAATTATTGTATTCTGAATACTACCAAATCATTCAAGTGCAGCTTCCTTCAATTTTGAAAAGTTTTGAGGTTATATTTTACATATTCAAAATATCCAAATTAAAACTATGTTTTGAAATTTACTCAACCGATAGAATACTTATTAATGATGCAACTGTGTGACCATCAAAACGGAGGAACAGGAAAATTCAAGAGTAAAGGCCCACCATAAAACTAATCAGGAAAGACAAAAGGAAAGCAATTAAAATACAAGACCAAAGCACTGTCAACTTGTAGCATATGTGACTGCAAAATAATAATCTAAGAATAACTGCATCTAACAAAATATACAGTCACAGAGTATAAATACCTATTATATGATATAGCTACTTAAGAGAACAACCTACCATAAATTCAGTCTTGAATGCTTAAAATTATTTCAAATTTTAATTTAATTCAGAAATTACATGAAATCTGAAAAATAACATCTACAGATGGAAGTCTAGTACTGTGTGTTTACCTCTGGGAGTTGCAGGCTGCACCATGATTCTATTCTTACATTATAAATCTGTTGTGTGGGGAGCGGGGGAGGAATAACTGTGCTACCAAAAAAAAAAAAAAAAAAAGATAGAACAAATTGTTGTAAGAACATGTAGTTTTTTAATGTGTCTTAATCCTTTACAAGTAACCTAATCTTTAAAGTTTCTTTTTTATATAAATAGACTATATTTAAAACACTGAATGCCCCTTGTGCTTCATAGTATAAGAATGATCTAAGAAATCACTGATACTTAAACCCATAACATCATAAGAAAAATGAGGGATTCTTTTGTATTTTTCCTCCCCCATCATAAACCAAAAACACCAATGCAAACCACTACATGAAGGAAGAAGAGAGGAGGGGACTGCTGGGATAGCAGCCGTGCTGAAGCTTGGCAAGGACATGCATTGGCAGGTTATGCGAGGGGACGCCTGCAACACAATGTGCATACAGTTAGTCTGATCCCTACATTAAAAAAAAAAAATTCTGTACTTGATGTTTGACTTTTAGGTAACTATATCCTTCCCTACCATAGGGTATTTTTGCTTGAGACATTATATTCATTAGTCTTTGTATGTTGCCACTAGGTGCTAGGAGGAGAGCGTTGTTAATTTATGAAATGAAGAAAACCATGGCAAAGATCACCTCAGAAATGAGTATGTATCATAAATATACCTTATACCTATGTACTTTACTCTTGCTTTAAAGCAATACTTTTTCATTTAGAATTAAACTCAACTAAAAGTACTTTAAGAAGGTGTAAATGAACTCTGAAGAGATGAAAGCAAGAATCCACATATCTGGCTTAAACTAAGATGAAAGAATATGTGTATATCTACACTCGACACAGAATGAAAAATGGACACATAACTGGAGATCTAGATAGGCCCTGGTATGGAATACATAGGAAGTTAGAAGTTGACAAAGTTCAGGCCTCAATTTTTTTCCCTATTTTTACATTTACAATTAATTTATTTCTCATAATTGACATACAGTAATTATTAGTTTCATGTGTTACAACATAGTGATTCGACATTAACAGACCTTACAAAGTGATCCATCACAATTACTATGTTACTGACTCTATTCTCTACGCTGTACATTGCAACCCCATGACTTATAATTGGATGTTTGTACTTCTTATTTTTTGTGCTTCTATTCTGTTTAATGAAGTAAGAAATAAGGTCTTCTGGTAAAGTGAAAGAAGGGAAGGTTCTTTGAACAAAGTTGTGTCAAGTGTTGATCAAAGTAAGGCCCACGGGCCAAACATTCAAGCTAAGAATAATGTTTACATTTTTAAGAGTCAGAAAAATAAAGAAGAATATGTGACACAGACTCGGTGTGGCCTACAAAGCCTAAAACATTGATGATCTCACCCTTTACAGAAAAGTTTGCCAATCACTGGTCTACATAATAAAAGATGAGGAAAAGATGACAGGTTAGAAGACATAAATTTGCAAAAGTATCAATCTACATAACTGTATAATCTTTACTCCAGCAGTTTATTTTTTTTTCTCCAAAAAGGAAAAAAAAAATAACAGAGGCACTTACAAGAATAAATTTTCCAGAGCAGAGATGAAAGAATATGTGTATATCTACACTCGACACAGAGATTTTAAATGGAACCAATCTTAATTACATGACACAAAGTATTATCAGCCTATTACACTATAACATAAGAAACAAGGCAAAGAAAGTGAGACATTTGAATGACTTTAAACAGCAGTAAAAGAAATGCCACAAAAGAGTTTGTAATTAATTGCTAAAAGAAATTCCAAGCCCTGGGTGGCGTAGCTCAGTGGATTGAGCTCGGGCTACGAACCAAAGTGTCCCCATTTCGATTCCCAGTCAGGGTACATGCCTGGGTTGCAGGCCATGACCCCCAGCAACCGCACATTAATGTTTCTCTCTCTTTCTCCCTCCCTTTCCTCTCTAAAAATAAATAAATAAAATCTTTAAAAATATATTATTATAAAAAAAGAAAGAAAGAAATTCCATAATGGTCCTGTTGGGTAGCTCAGTTTGTTAGAGTGTTGCCTAAGGTTCCAGATTCAATCCTCCAGTCAGGGCACACACAAGAAGCAACCAATGCAGGCATGAATAAGTGGCGCAATAAGTCGATGTTTCGTCCTCTTTTTTTCTCTTTCCTTCTGCCCCTCCCATTTCTTCTCTCCTTCAAATCAATAATCTTTATAAAAAGGAAGTTCCATAACTAGTTTTTATAAAAAATTGAAGCTCCTACTCGCAACCTAAGAAAATAATTTGTATAGGACTTACCCTAGCAACTAGAAAACAGGACAAAAAGTTCATGAAACTACTATTTTCAAATACTGGTCAACAGGAAGTACAAGACTGTGATCCCTGGAAAACAAATGAAGTGATTATTTAGGTTTTATGCCTAAATACACTTTCCCCTAGAAAGTAAACAAAAACTACATAAGAGCATAATGGTGTAGATGAGTTGAGGGACAAATTTGAGTTAAGGGAGGCTGAAGCAGCTGGGAGTTGAGAGAGGCCAAAATAACAGAAAAGAGTAAGCTAAGCAGAAGAAAGTTTCAAACTTTTCTATATAGAGTTCCTTGAGTCTTCAAAGAAATCTTAAATTATGAAGGCATGCGGTAACAATGAAAGAGGCCAGGCAAAGAACTACCAAAAAGCCTGCAAACAGATCAACTCTCTGAACACATACAGAAAGTACTACAAGATATTTTAGTTTGGAAAGTCAAAATGAAAGACACCATTGAACTCAGGGGCATTAGTATAGATCTATAAAGAATTATGCCTTAATGGCAAAGTTACATTAGTCTTAGAGTAAAGGTTCTACTGAAGCTGCCTAATTATAGCTTCCTAATAAACCTTAAAAGGATCACCTTGATTCACAAGTAACTTGACTGACTGACAGAACAAAGCATAACTTTCATTAAAGGAAGACAAAGAAATCTATTTACAGCATTCAAACATTGACAGCCAGTTTCAAATTAAAATTTATTAGAATAACCAAGATGTAAAAAGATGATGAATTAAGAGAAAAAGATCTTAAATATCTATTATAACTGTGTCCATAGTTTTAAAGAAAAATATAAACACAATGAAGAGAGTAATGGACTCTATAAAAAATTGATCAAATAAAAATTCTAGTCCCGGCTGGTGTGGCTCAGTTGGTTGGGCGTCATCCAGCCAACTGAAAGGTTGCAGGTTAATTCCCAGTCAGGGAACATGACTGGGTTGCAAGTTCAGTCCCTAGACAGGGCACATATGGAAGGCAGCCAATCAGTGTTCCTTTCTCACATCAATGTTTCTCTCCCTCCCTTCCTCTCTCTCTAAAAATCAAAAATAAAATTTAGAAATTCTAGAGCTGCAAAATATAATATTTGAAGTGAAAATTCACTGGAAGGGCTTGATGCAGATCAGACATTACAAAAAAAGAGACTGATGGACCTACAGCAAAAAAGGTATCCAAACTAAAATACAAAAGAAAAAGGAAAATAAAAATTAACAGAGCCTCACTGATATGTGGGACAATACTAAGAATGTAAAATGTATGTTATCGAAGTTCAACAGAAAAGATGTAAGAAATAAAAGATATGAGAAGAAAGAACAGGTGAATTTTTTTTCAAATTTGGTGAAAAATACAAAAACAAACAACAAAATAGCAGCAAAACCAACAATAAGACAAAGCCAAGAATATAAGCAAACCCTGTGCAAGGAAGGAAGGTAACCACAAAGAAAGGATACCAAGGCACATCATACTGAAGCCACAGAAACAACAAAAGAAAAAGGTAATCGTAAAAGGGCCAGAGAGAACAAATACACATCACAGAGCAAGGAACAAACTTAAGAATGTTCAGACTTTTTGTCAGAAACTATGCATGCTAAAAAATTACAAAATAATTTTTATTTGATAAAAATGTCTATATTTCTCTACAAGTGAAAATAAGTAAAAAATAAAGATACACAGACCACATTTTTGACAAAAGCACACAGAATTTGAAAGCCAATAGTCCCCAAAACACCCCAAAAAACAACTCAGTCTTCACACTGAAGGATCTCTGATATATACAAAGAAATTAAATGTCAGAAATTTATGTGCATAAATATAAAATTTTTTATCTTCAAAATTTCTTTAAAAGAATGATGGTTATTTAAAACAAAAATAATAATGGTCCATTATGTTTATAACAAGTAGAAGAAAATTTATTTATTTTTATTTTTTATTGATTTTAGAGAGAAAGGAAGGGAGAGAAAAACAGAAACATCAATTCATTGTTCCACTTATTTATTCCCATTAAGTATGATGTTGGCTGGGAGTTTGGCCTTTATTATGTTGAGATATTGTAACAGGGTACAGCCAAGAAGGGAGCTCCACATAGGGATTTGGAATGGGGTGCAGAACTCAAGGTGTTCAGGAAATAATAGAAAAATATATATACAGGATGTCCTCACCCCCACACATCTGAGATAGAGGATGGGACACAGGGAGCAGGGCCATTGAGAGCTGTTTTGCATAACAACAGCTTTACAGCTAATCTCTGGCATAGTCATTTAACATATCTATAACCTTTAACTGGTTTCATAGATACGTTAAATAGCTGTGGCCATGCTTTGAGTCAGAGGAATGGAAGTGACTTCCACCCAAGATGAAACTGGGAGGCAACTGCCCCTGGTAATACTGCCTGTGGTGAGAGCTTGAGATGATTGGCTCCACGTCAATGGGGCCACGCTGCCCAGACTCATGATGGGCATCCCAGTAACCTGGAATAATACGGAATGCTGGCAGGTGTAACTGATTATAGGAGGAGTCGGAAATGGGGCTGCAGAGGAAGACTGGTGCTTGAGATTTTAAACCCAGGAATGGCAGCCCTACCTGGGCAGGAACCAGGTGGCTTGGGCAGAGAGCAAGGAATCACCATGGACTTTGGTAGGGTTAGGAGCCACGTGGCTTAGGCAGCGAGGAGAAAACTTTGCCTGGCAAGGGGGAGAACAGGACTCTTGCTGCAGGCCATGAGGAAGGTGCCACATGGCACTGGATTACTGGAGATTGTGGTGGCAACCACAGAGGATGGTGCTGGCACCAAGAGGCTGCCTGAAACCACCGACTTTTACTCCTTCTCCTGACATACGGTACCCCGGACTATGCAAAAGGGGAGAAGGAAGAACTGTGAGTTTGTGGGTATTCTAAAGGACTTTAGTATTTCAATGAAGACATTAAGTCATTACTCTAAGTCTGTAAACTTTTAAATAAATAATTCCTTTCCTTTTCACCAGTCTCTGGGTCATCGAGAGACGTCTTTCCTCTGGTGGCAGGCAAAGAGAATATAACTATAGGGGAGGAAAGGAATGGTCTTTTTGGTAATAGTGTATCATTCAGCCCTCCCCGCCAGCCCTGGTCTGTTCTGTAACAGTATGATCTCTCTATTCCCACTTTGCCGAAAGTTTTTTATCACAGATCAGTCCTAGATTTTGTCACATGCTTTTTCTGTACCAATTGATCACATGATTTTTATTCTTCAGTCTCTTAAATAAAATGGTGTTCGGAAAATTAGACAGATATGTGCCAAAAAATGAAACTAGACCACCAACTTACACCATAAACAATAATAAATCCAAAATGGACTAAAGACTTATATGTAAGTTGCAAAATCATAAAAATACTAGAAGAAAACACAAGCAGTAACTGTAAGGTTTTCTTAGACCCCCGCCGAGGAAATAAACAGCCAATTAGCCATGGAAACAGGCAGGTGAGCTTTATTGTGGAAGTTTGTGCTCCTGGGCGACGTTTTCCCCGCCCGGAGAAGGGGCTAAGAAAAGACCCCGTGGGAGAAGGGAAAGGCTGGGAGTTTTATATGGCTGGACTTCCCGCGGGAGCCAAGGATTGGGTCTTGGTGAACAAAGAAGCAACTTAGCATTGGTGGCTCCTGGTCTGATGTCAGTCACCTCTTCTGGGTCAGAGTTCAGTTGCCATATTACTTGTAGTCCAAACGGTGGCCATATTTGTAGTCCAAAATGCTAATTATAACTAGATGCCCACTTGTCCTACCCTGCCCATCCTGACCTTTCCATGGCTAATTGGCTGCTTATTTCCTCGGCGGGGTCTAAGAAAACCTTACATTTGGTGCGGAAACCCGGGAGGAGTTAATGTCTCCTGGAGACTGCTCCTCTCCTGGCTCCCCGAGGAGGCCTTATGGCTACCCCACCAGTCTGAGCACCGAATCAGGGTAAGTGCCGCAGTCCCTCAACTTCCTGGTCCCAGGGTTTCCCTCCGGGTTCTCCTGTCCCCTGGAGGCACTGGCCTCCCTCTGAAAATCGTGGCGCCACGTCAGGAAACCCTCCGGGAACCCTGGTTCCCTCTGGGGTTCAAAACCTTGCGGGAGACGTCTCCAGGTTTTTGAACTCATCTGCCCCCTTAGGTTGGTGGTTTGAGTTGCGGGACCCCAATTCTCAGCCACTAATCTCCGTCCCTGGGACCAGGAACGGGAGGGCAGGGGTCCAAACCAGACCCTAAGTCACCTCTAGGGTGTCTTGCCTTAAACAGAAATGACTGATTTTTCTGTCCGATAGCGCCTGGCCGTTATATCCGTTCAGTAATTGCAAAACCTGACCCCCCTGAAGGCACTTTCAATTTTGTTACCCTTATTAACTTGAATAGTTTTTGCAGACGGGCTGGAAAATAGTCTAAGGTCCCCACATTCAGAGCTTCAGAACTTTGTGCTCCCGCCCGGACTTGTGCACTTGTGCACCCATTGTTCCACGGCACAAGTCCATCTGCATTCTCTCTCTCTCTCCTAATGACTCCGGAGCTCTCTACCTTCTTTTTCTGCCTCTCCTGAAAATCTTGTTTCCCTCCTCATTCTCCCCCTCCCTCTGAGGGCCTTTCTCCCCGCTCCTTTCCCCCCTCCCTACCAGCCCCCGCCAGCCAGCGTCCTTCCTTGACCTTCCTCCAGCAGAGGCCTATGCTGGGGGGAAAAATGCCAAGGCTGTGCCAGAAAACTTAACCCTTTGTCTCCAGACGTTTGGAACACAGTGAGTACGATCACCTTCGGAATTCAGGAAATGCTGTGCTGTGGGGGTGGGAAATTTCAAAGTGCTAAGCCTATGCTCAGAAGTAAAAGCAATAAGATCTGAAATGAGTGCTCCGGTTCTGCCCGGGCTCCGAAGAAAAGAGGCAGTCCCCAGCCCAAATCTTTAAGTGTCCCTGCGTAAGCGGGGGCCTTGCTGGGGTGTCTGTGGTCAATCCCTCAAACGGCAATTAAACTCCGGCTGGTCCGGGAAAGTAAACTTAAAGGCTGGTCACCCAGCACTCCAAGCCCCCCTGGCTGTATTAGACAGTTAGGGGAGAAACTGAAACATGTAAAAAGTTAGGGATAACCAAAGGAATAACGGCTTTTAAAAACCCTGCACATAAGCAACACAATCTAATCTACTACTTGGATTCCTTAGCCTTTTCTGCCTCCAAACCTCACCAAAAAATGTCGGTTTTGTTCATTAGCTTGTAAGCTTGCAGCAGCTCTTTCTCTCCAGGTAACTTCTAACAACTCAATTTGCATCCGAATACCCCTTGCAAAACTGAGGCGGGTAAACAGTGTTATGTCTGCTGGGCAAATGTCTTGCTTTCTTTCTCTCTTTCTCTCAAAAAATCGTGGTACCCCAAGGGCACTGGTCAAGCATTTAAAAGCCACAAGGGCGCTCGCAGCAACAAAGACAAAAAACACTAGGTTTCCCGCCAACTGCAAGCAAATGTCCCGCAGCTAGAGGCACACTGTAAAAGCATACATGGTCTCATCCCTGTGGTACATTCCCCACTTAGGTGTAGTCTTTCAAAAAACAGCAAGATTTTAGCCTGTAGTAAAAGTTTGGCCTTTTCCAGGCTCTGTTCTCCTAACTGGGTATTTTTTTCAAATTTGCCTCCAGTGTTTTCTCCTTTCTCTGACTACATTTGCATCTCTAGCTACTCTCATGCCTGTCTGCTTTACCAAGTAATTGCTGTGTTTATTTTCTAGCCAGGCAGCCATCTAATCTGTAAAACCATGCCTTTGATCCTTATTGCGTGTGCAGCAGGAGGTGATAATATTCCTTATTTGCCTGACCCAAGCCTTGCATTCAATTTCAGCTTTATATTGGGCTTGGCCCTACTATGCCCACATTGCCTAAAAACAAGGGTACAAAAAAAAAATAAAATCTCATTCCATCCTTAACTGTAAAACTCAAAAAGAAAACTGAGGAATTAAGTCTTTAGAGCATTGTAAACTTCTAAACCTAAAAGCTACTATAGGTCCTCAAAACAATAAAGTAATTAACTGGCCACTCAGAACAGCAGGGTACCTGCCCCTCAAGTGCTGTGAAAAAAAGGTAACATTTTAAACTGAGGCGTTTTTTTTCCAGCTGTGCCTGAGTCCTAAGCCTCGTATCTCTGCGGGTTTTTGTGTTTTTTTCTTTTCTTCCAGCCTCTGTCCTGAGCAGAGCAGGGGGCAGGGCACCACAGCACCCTGAGTTTTCGTAATGCTGGCAAACAGCAGCTTATGGTAGTTTTTTTTTTTCCGTCCTTTAAATAGGGCCGTACTCGGTTACACGTGCCTTTCTCAATAGCTAATCAGCAGCAGTACAATAAAGGCTACAAAACTTTTCTACAAATCCCTCATAACTCATCAGTAACTTCCATATTTTAACCCTTGCCTTTAATATGGCCTGCAAAAACCTTCACATAGTTCTAACTAATTTCAAAACAAAATCCTGCACTTTTCTGCAACAGACTGCTAAAGGCCTTTCAGAAAAACCCTAATATAAACCCATCGTCTCCAGACAGACAGGTGTTAATACGTCAATACCTTATAACTCAGTCAGCCCCAGGCATTCAAAAAAAACTAAAAAAGGCAGAAGACAGTCCTCAAACCCCCGTCCGACATCTGGTAAACATGGCATTTAAAGTTTTTTTTACTGGGACAGAAATGCTAAGGCTGCTTGCCGAGCGCGCCTGCAACGGAAGGTAGCCCTGCAGACCCAGGCTATAGTAGCAGTCCTGAGGCCAGCCGAAAACCCAGGACAGCAGCCCAGGGGCCAAGTCAAAGTCCAGGCCACCGAAAGAAACACTGCCAGGAGCCTGTTTCAAATGTGGTCAACTGCCCACCAAACTGCTTCAACTGCTGGCAGCTCGGCCGTTAAAGAGATGCCTGTCCCCTTAAAGGCTCGTTCCCGGCGCCTCTACGCGGGGGACCAGCCCGCCAAGGTGAGGACTCCTCTCCGGCCTTAAAGCTCCTTGGCTTCATGGGCAACTGATGTGGGCCGGACTCAAAGACACTCATTACCCTCGTCAAGCCCAGGGTAATGCGGCAAATAGTAAGTCTATCTCATTCCTAGTGGACATGGGAGCTACCTATTCAGCCTTGCCGTCACATTCTGGTCCCCTTATCCCTTCCCAGATCTCGGTCATGGGGGTTAACGGAACTCCAACACGCCCCCTATCACTTGTCAGTTTAAAAGCCATGTCTTTGAAGCATTCTTTTCTGATTATTCCACAATGCCCTATACCACTGCTAAAAAAACCCTCTTGGCCAGACTGAAAACTATTTTAAAGTTACGGGAAGCCTCATATAAGGTCCTTATAATTATGCTAGCTTGTAAAGACAAAAAGGAAAATAATATCACAAAGCAGATTTTACAAAAAATAAATCCCTTAGTTTGGAACCCTGGAGTTCCTGGCCAGGCCAGCACTGCCCAACCAGTCCAAATCTGCCTTAAGCCAGCCCCTGTCTCGGAAAAGTGGTCAGCGCAGTTTGTAGGAAATATCCAAGTCTGCTTTACTCGAACACCAGATTCTCCCGATTAAGTTTTTACTGTTCCTCCTCCTCCTTGCTCACCCATGCCTGTCAGAAACCATTCCTAAACTACAAAGCAAATACATTTGCAGATTCTTCATATGTAAGACCCGTAACAAAGATGGACAGGTGGTTTCTCACCTAGTCACTTCCACGAATTGCCCTCCCTCTGGTTGCTCTACATCCATCCTTCTCTCTGCTTCCATAAGTAGCTTTAAAGGGCTAGACTGCTGGACTGCCCTGTATGGATGGCATGCTCTCTGTTCCCTCTATGATCAGATGGGTAGTAACTGCAAACTCTGGCTAGACACACATGGAAGGCTGCCCCTACTACTATTGCAAATACCATGAATGGAGTACTCTCCAGCCTTGGCGCTTTGCTATTAATAACCTGTGGGACTCCAAATGGGAGCAGGGAGTAAAGGGAAAACTGTACCAAAGCCTCTCCTATTTGCATCCTCAGAGTTCCATTGAAATATACTGAGCTCTTATTCCAGGTCCATGGATTAAAACCCTACGTCAAGGTATTTCCCTCCTAAACCTTACTGACACAGGAAATATTACTGACTGTTTCTTATGTGCTTATCTCGACCATTCTCCGATCGCAGCTGTCTCCATCCCTAATCCTCTCAATGTCACTGACTCCCCCTACACCTTTCCTCTTAAAGGATGCACCTCTTCTCTAAGATCCTGGAAGCCAGCTGCAGGTATGTTACGCCACTGATAGCACCTCCTCCTGCAACCAAACTATTCCCATATCAGGAACCACCACCAGCCCCGTGGTACATTTTTTGGTGCAATGGAATGCTGCTATGGACCGTTAACTCTGCCTCTGCCTTCCCCTGCTTCCTGACCGTGCTGACCCCACAGCTTATGCTTTATAGAGAGGGGAAGCTCAGGGACAAACTAACCAGGCATCAAAAACGGGCCAGTCTTCCTGCTCATACTAGCAGGTATAACCTTCACAACCCTGCCAGCAGCTGGAGTAGGCAGCGCTGGGTTAGCACACAGTTTCTAAGCCATTTGCCAACTACGGGCTGAGTTGGAGCAGGCCCTTAATGCCTCTGCCACCTCTCTAGCATCTTTGCAAAGACAGATAACCTCGGTAGCCCAGGTTGCTCTCCAGAATCGTAAAGCCCTAAACCTACTAACAGCAGGAAAAAGGAGGGACATGTCTTTCTGCAGAAACATTGCTGCTTCTATGTAAATAAAAGCGGCCTAGTAAAGGGAAATGTCAATACCCTACAGGATCTCAGGGACAAATTACGCCAGGACCCTACCTCTCTCAAAACAACTCCGTGGTGACATTCTTTACTCTTTACCACCCTGGCCCCGGTCCTAGGGCCACTCATAATAATCTGCATACTATTAATGTTTCGCCTGTTTCCTGAAGTTTCTCCAGGAAAAATTCGTGAAGCCTCCCGGGTTACCTTCAACCAGATGCTGCTTCAGGCCCACACCTACTTGCCCTTGCCTGATGGACCAGAAACAGCCGACCTCTCGCCCCTCCCCTCTGCGCCCATTCTGACAGCTCGAAGAAGCCAGATTGACAACTACGCCCCCTTATCCCTATACCAAAACGGTCGGAATGTCAGGATGGGCAGGGTAGGACAAGTGGGAATCTAGTTACAATTAGCATTTTGGACTACAAATATGGCCACCATTTGGACTACAAGTAATATGGCAACTGAACTCTGACCCAGAAGAGGTGACTGACATCAGACCAGGAGCCACCAATGCTAAGTTGCTTCTTTGTTCACCAAGACCCAATCCTTGGCTCCCGCGAGAAGTCCAGCCATATAAAACTCCCAGCCTTTCCCTTCTCCCAGGGGGTATTTTCTTAGCCCCTTCTCCGGGCGGGGAAAACGTCGCCCAGGAGCACAAACTTCCACAATAAAGCTCACCTGCCTGTTTCCATGGCTAATTGGCTGCTTATTTCCTCGGCGGGGTCTAAGAAAACCTTACAGTAACATTTCAAACTTTTTTTTAGCAATAGTTTTTATGATATATCTCCTTGGCAAGGAAAACGAAGGAAAAAAATAAACAAATAAAACTACATAAAGCTAAAATGTTTTTGCACAGCAAAAGAAATCGACAAAATAAAAAGCAAACCCACTGAATAGGAGAACATATTTGCCAATGATACATTTGACAAGGGGATAATTTCCAAAATATAAAGAACTTACACAACTCAATACCAACAAGATAAACAACCCAATGAAGAAATGGGCAAAGGACCTAAACAGACGCTTCTCTAACAAAGACACACAGATGGCCATACTCATATGAAAAAATGCTCAACATTACCCTGGCTGAAAGCCGTCCCATATACCAAATGGTTGTGGGTTCGATTCCCAGTCAGGGTACATATCTAGGTTGCAAGTTCAATCTCTGGTTGAGGCAGTGTGTGTGCAGGAGGCATGTGATGGATGTTTCAATTTCACATCAATGTCTCTGTCTCTCTCACTCTCTTGCCCCATCTCTCTCCATAACCAGTGAAAACATATCCTCAGGTGAGGATTAAAAAAGTAATAATAAAAATAAATAAAAAATTTTAAAAATTCTCAACACCACTAATCAGAGACATGCAAATTAAAACCACAATGAGATATTACCTCTTACCTGTCAGAATGGTCATCATAAACAAATTAACAAACAAGTGCTGGTGAGGTTGTGGAATAAAGGGAACACTCGTGCACTATTGGTGGGAATGAAGCCTGGTGCAGCCACTGTGGAAAACAGTGTGAACAGTCCTCATCAAAGTGAAACTGTCTTTTGACTCACTGATCCCACTTCTTGGAATATTATCCTAAGAATCCCAAAACACTAATTCTAAAGATATATGCATCCCTATGTTCATTGCAGTGTTATTTATTTACAATGGCAAAGATCTGGACACAGCCCAAGTACCCATCAGTAGATGAATGGATAAAAAAGCTGTGGTACATTTACATAAGGGAATACTACACAGCCATAAAAGAGAAGGGAATCTTACTGTTTGCAACAGCATAGATGGACCTGGAGGTAATTATGCTAAGTAAAAGAAGCCAGACAGAGGAAGACAAATACCATATGATCTCACTTACATGTGGAATCTATTGAACAAAATAAACTGATGAACAAAATAGAAACAGAGGCATGGTAGCAGACTGACAACTGTCAGAGGCACCAGGTATTGGGGCTGAATGAAAGAAGGTTAAAGAATTCAGAAAAAAACATATATAATATATAAAACACACAGACCCAGATAAGAGTGTGGTGATACACAAAGGGAAAGGGGGTAGTGGTAGGTGGAGGTGAGCAAATGGGAGTGGAAAGAATCTTTGCTTTGAGCAATGGGTGCAAAACGCAGTGAGCAGATGATATTTAGCTGACTGTACACTTGAAACCTGTATGCTTTTGTGAACCAATGTCACCCCAATAAATTCAATTTAAAGAGTACAAAAAATAGAAGAGGGACAAAGAAAGTGATATATTAAGAATATAACATTATGGCCCTGACTGGTGTGTCTCAGTTGGTTGGTGGGTCATTCTGTAAGCTGAAAGGTTGCAGGTTTGATTCCCGGTCACAGTACAGGCCTAGGTTGCAGGTTCTGTCCCTGGTTGGATTGGGATGCTTAGGAGATACAACCAGTTGATGTTTACCTCTCACATCAATATCTCTCTCTCCCTTTCTCTCTCCTTCTCCTCCCAGCTCTCTAAAATCAATAAGCATACCCTCAGGAGGGGATTTAAAAAAAAGAATATAACATTAAGTATGATATGATCTATTACTTGTAAACAGACTATAATTAGTTAACCATCTATAGCATAAACATAAAACACACCAAAATTAGAAAACTAAAAGAGCTAATAAGTTGATATGCTATTTACTATTCCATTTTTATTATTATTCCATTTTATTTATTTATTACTAAATGCAGAAGAATTGTCACTCCATTTTTACCATTCAGTTTTGTTTGGAATGGTAAAAATTGACTAGTAAAGGTTATTCATTCCAAAAGAAGGTAGAAAAGGTTGAAAAATTAAGATAGAACACATAAAAGAAACAAATGCCAAGTACAGGACTTAGCAAAATCGTATGTAATATTATCCAGTCATGCCTCAGTACCCATCAGCTTCAAAACTCATCAAACCATGAATTCGTTGCATTTTCATGAGTAAAATTGAGAACATACCTGAAGAAATAGTGACCAAAAACTTCCCTAACCTGGTGAAGGCAAAAGACATATTAATCTAGGAAGCACAAAGATCCCCAAACAAGGTAAGTCAAAGAGGCTTATACCCAGACACACCATAATTAAAATGGCAAAGGTTAAAGACAAAGAGAGAATCAGAAAAGCAGCAAGAGAAGGATAGTTACCTATAACGAATTCCCATAGGAGTGTAAGCTGATTTGTCAACAGAAACTTTTCAGACCAGAAGGGAAAACATGAAATATTCAAAGCAATTAAAAGGAAACACCAACAACCAAACTACTTTACTCAGCAAGACTATCATTTAAAATTAAGTCAAATAAAGGACTCATCAACATGTGAAACAGTGTGGTGATTGCTGGGGGTGGTGTATAAGGGGACTAAATGATAATGGAAAAAAATACAATAAAGGTTAAATAAAAAAAACAAAAACAAAAAACACAGCTCACCAGAAAAGAAAGAGCCAGAAGAGTTCATCACCACCAAACAGTATTACAAGAACTGTTACAAGAACTGTTAACTTTAGGAAAAAGAAAGAAAAGAGGAACATAAATATGTATAACAAAATGGCAATAAATACATACCTATCAATAATCATTTTAAATGTAAATGGATTAAATGCTCCAATAATAAGGCACAGGAGAGCTGAATGGATAAGAAAACAACATACACAATATATATACATGCTGTCTGCAAGAAACCCACTTCAGATATAAAGACATAGACTGAAAGTAAAGGAATAGAAGCAGGTATTTCATGAAAATGGAAAGAAACAAACAAAAAACCTAGGGAAGCAATAGGTATATCAGAAAAAGTAGACTTTGAAACAAAGGCTGAAACAGAGACAAGGAAGGACACTACATAATGATAAAGGAATCAATCCAACAAAAGGATGTAACCCTGTAAACATTTATGAAGCCAGCATAGAAGCACCTAAGTATAGAAAGTAAATCTTAATGGACAGCGAGACAGCGACTGTACCCCAGTCATAATAATAGTAATACAGTCATAGTGACACAGTCATTGACACCAGCAGTTATATATTCCAGACAAAGTCAAGGAAACAGCGGCTTTAAATGAAATGCAACACCAGATGGATATAATACTTATTTTCAGAGCATTTCACCACCAAAGCAGCAGGATATATATTCTTTTCAAGTGCACATGCAACATTTCCAGAAACAGAGAACGTGTGAGGCAACAAAACAAGTCTCAATAAATTTAAGAAGATTGAAATCTTATCAAGCATCTTCTCTGACTACAATGGTATAGAACTAGATATGAATTATACAAGAAAAAATGAAAAACACAGAAACAGATAGAGGCCAAATAACATGTTAATAAGAAATGGGTTAACAATGACATCAAGGAAGACATCAAAACATATGTTGAAAAAAATGGAAATGAAAACATAACAACCCTCTAGGACACACTAAAAGCAGTCCTAAGAGGAAAATTCATGGCAACAAAGGCCTACCTCAAGAAACAATGAAAATCTCAAATAAACAATCTAACCTTACACCTAAAGGAACTAGAAATAGAACAACAGACAAAGCCCAAAAGAGTAGAAAGAAAAAATAATAATAAAGGTCACATCAAAAATAAAGGAAATAGAGTCTAAAACCAATACAAAAGATCATTGAAACCAAGAGCTGGTTCCTTACAAAGATAAACAATATCAATAAATCTTTAATAAGACCCATGGGGTTGGGAGGAGAGAGGACCCAAATAAATTCAGAAATAAAAGAAGTCAAAACTGACACTATACAAACACAAAAGATTATAGGATAATATTATAAACAACTATATACCAAGAAATTAGACAATCTAAAAGAAATGGATGAATTCCTAGAAATATACAATCTTCCAAGAATAAATCAAGAAGAAACAGAAAAATCTGAACAAATTAAAACCAATGAAACAAAAGCAGTAATAAAAAATAAAAATAAAACACTCCCAAAAACAAAAGTCCTGGACCAGATGACTTCCAAGGTGATTTTCACCAAACATTCAAAGAAGAACTAACGCCTATCTTTCTCAAACTATTCCAAAAAATTAAGAAAAGAGACTACCAAGCTTATTTTACGAGGCCACCATTATCCTAATTCCAAAACCAGATAAAGACACCCAAAAGAAAGAAAAGTATAGGCCAATATCCCTGATGAACATAGATGTAAAGATCCTCAACAAAATACTAGCAACGACACAATAAAAATTCCAATTCCAGCAACACAATAAAAGATCATACACCATAGTCTAGCAGGATTTATTCCTGAGATGCAGACTGGTTCAATACCCACAAATCAATAAGCATGATACACCACATAACTAAAATGAAGAATAAAAATCATATGATCATAGAAACAGGTGTAGAAGAAGCATTTGATAAAATCTAGCACCCATTGATGAAAAAACCTCTGAGCAAAATGGCAACAGAGGGAACATACCTCAACATAAGGGCCATATATGACAAATCCACAGCAAGTATCAAAGTCAGTGGGAGAAAACTGAAACTGTTTTCCTTAAGATGAAGAGCAAGACAGGAATGTCTGCTTTCACCACTCTTATTCAACATAGGACTAGAAGTCCTAGCTATAGCAACCAGACAAAAAGAGGAAATAAAAAACATCCAAATTGGAAAGGAAGAGTAAAGCTGTCATTATTGCAGATGACACAATACTGTACACAGATAACCTTAAAGATTCCACCAAAAAACTATTAGAACTGATAAATAAATTCAGTAAAATAGCAAGATACAAAATAAAGATACACATATCAGTTGCATTTTATACACCAATAATAAACCATCAGAAAGGGAAACTAAGAAAACAATTCCACTCACATGGTATCAAAAAATAAAATAAAATACCAAGGAATAAATTTAACCGTGGATGTAAAAAACCTATACTCAGGAAATTATATAAGACACTGAAGAAAGAAATTGAAGAAGATACAAATAAGTGGAAGCACATACTATGTTAAAGGGTAGGAAGAATTAACATCATTAAAATGTTCATACTACCCAAAGCAATCTATAGATTCAACACAATTACTATCAAGATACCAAGGGCAAATTTCACAAAACTTGAACAAATAATGCCCAAATTACATGGAACCAAAAAGACCCCAAATAGCGGCAGCAATGTTGACAAAAAACAACAAAGTTAGAGTTATCAAGCTTCCTCATAACTATACTACAAGGCTACAGTAAACAAAACGGCATGGTACTGGCTTAAAAACAGACATAAAGATCGGTGCAACAGAATAGAGAGCCCACAAATAAACCTAAGTCTCTATGGTCAATTAATGCTTGACAAAGAACATAAAAAATACAATGTGGCAAAGATAGTCTATTCAGTAAATAGTGTTGGGAAAATTGAATAAAAAAATGCAAAAACTGAAATTAGACCACCTCCTTTACCATATACAAGAATAAACTCAAAATGCATTAGACTTAAATGTAAGACTTGAAACCATAAAACTCCTAGAACACAACATAGGCAGTAAAATCTCTGCCATTTCTCTTAGCAACATTTTTCTTATATATCTCCTCAAGCAAAGGAAACAAAAAATAAAAAATAAACAAAGGGAACTACACCAAAGTAAGGTTTTGCACTGCAAAGGAAATCATCAACAAAACAAAGACAGCTTGCTGAAAGAAAAACTATATTCATCAATGATACATATAATAAGGGGTTAATATCCAAAATTTATAAAGAACTCATAAGACTCAACACCAAAAAAACAACAACCCAATTTTAAAAGTGAGCAGAGGACTAGAATAGACACTTCTCCAAAGAGGAGATACAGATGAACTATAGACATATAAAAAGATGTTCAATGTCATTAATCATCAGAGAAATGTACATTAAAACCACAACAAGATATTGCTATCACCTCACCCTGTCAGAATGGGTATCTTAAATAAATCAACAAGCAACAACTGTTGCCAAGGATGTGGAGAAAAGGGAACCCTCATGCACTATGCCGGGAATGCAGGTTAGTACAGCCACTGTCGAAAACAGTATGGAAGTTTCTCAAAAAATTGAAAATGGAGCTGTCAGCAATTCCAATTCTAGGTATATACCCACAGAAACCAAAAATAGTAATTCCGAACAATATATACATTCTTATGTTCACTACAGCACTATTGACAATAACCAAAATACGGAAGTAACTAAAAGATGCCATGGAGGAGACAAGTGGATAAAAAAGTTAATGTTTCAAGCACACAAGGGAATATTACCCAGCCACAGAAAAGACTAAAATCTGACCATTTACAACACCATGGAAGGATCTAGAGGATAATTATGCTCAGTGAAATAAATCAAAGACAAATACCATATGATTTCACTTAAAGGTGGACTCTGAAGAACAAAAAGAACAAATGAAAACATTGAAACAGACTCATAGGCACAGAGACCAGACTGGTGATTGCCAGAGAGGAGAGGGTTTGGAGGCTGAGTGAAAATGGTGAAGGGATAACGAACTACAAATTGGTAATCAAAAATACTCATGGGGCTGTGAAGTACAATATAAGAAATATAATCAGTACTACTGTAATAGTTATGTGCAGGGCCAGGGGGGTGCTTGAAATATTTGAGAAACCACTTTGTAGAGTAAATGATTGTCTAATCACTGAGCTGTGCACCTAAAATTAATAAAAAATAACATTGTTCTGACCAGTGTGACTCAGTTGGTTGGGTGTCATCCCACAAAGGAAGAGTTGCAGGTTTGATTCCAGTTCTGGGCACATGCCTATGTTGTGGGTCTGGTTCCCGGTCCAGGTGCATGCAAAAGGCAACCAACCAGTATTTCTCTCTTACATCAATTCTTCCCTCTTTCCCTTCTCCCTCTCTCTAAAAATAAATGAATAAAATATTTTTAAAAATAAAAACAAAATAATATTGAATGTAAACTGTAACTAAAAAGAAAATATTTAAAGCCACAAAAAATAAATAACACAACATAAAAAAAGTAACTAGAAAATAAAATATGCATCACAATTAGTAATCAATTTTCTTTTTTTTTAAAGATACATTTTCATTTTTTTATTTTTTAAAGATTTTATTTACTTATTTTTAGAGAGGGAAGGGAGGGAGAAAGAGACAGAGAGAAACATCAATGTGCGGTTGCTGGGGGTAATGGCCTGCAACCCAGGCATGTACCCTGATTAGGAATCGAACCTGCGACACTGGTTCGCAGCCCGCGCTCAATCCACTGAGCTATGCCAGCCAGGGCTAGTAATCAATTTTCAATAATGTAAATGCTCTGAGGTCTATTTAAAAGACAGAAATCAGACTTCCGGCCAAGATGGGGGCATAGAAGACACACTGTGCCTCCTCGCACAACCAAGATAGGGACAACAACAATTTAGAAACAGAATAACAACCAGAACTGACAGAAAATTGAACTGTATGGAAGTCAGACAACCAAGAAGTTAAAATAGACACTTTCATCCAGACCAGTAGGAGGGGTGTAGTCAGGCACAGGTCAAAGCATGGAAAGCAGAGAGCCTTGGAAGCTGGCATGTAAGGCATCCAGGGCCACAAGACTGCAGCGCGCAGACCCTGAGCATGCAAATGGCAGCTGGCAGACCCCGGCCAAGGGGTGGCAACCAGCAGGTCCAGCAAGGTGGCCATTGGGAAGCAAGGCACTATGGGCAACCCAGGATCACAGCACTGGGAAATAGAGCCTTGCGGCACTGACTGAAAAGACCTGTGGGGGTTGAGGCACAGGGAGACACTCCAAGCCTAACAGGAGAGGGTCCTTGGAAAGTACCATGGGGTGCACAAACCCACCCGCATGGGAATTGGCACCAGAGGGGCCCAGTTTGCTCAGGGGAAGCAGCGGAAGTCACTGAGGTCCCATGGAGAACACAGCAAGCACCAGTGTTCCCTCTTGGACCCCGTGCCCACATACAACATCACAACCCAGCAACTGGGTTGCCCTGCCCTGTGAACAACTAAGGCTCCGCCCCCTCATACATAAAAGGTGCGACCAGACCAAAGGGGGATAGGGGAAGATGGCTCAAACAGAATTGAAAGCCACAGAACCAGTGCTTTTAAGTGACCGAGAGATAGCCAACCTATCAGATGCACAGCTCAAAGCACTGGTGATCAGGATGCTCACAGAATTGGTTGATTTTGGTTGCAAATTAGATGAAAAAAAGTGAAGGCTACAATAAGTGAAATGAAGAAAAATGGACAGGGAACCAATAGTGATGGAATGAAAGCTGGGTCTCACATCAATGGAGTGGACCAGAAGGAAGAAAACAACATACAATCAGAAAAGAATGAAGAAATAAGAATTCAAAAAAATGAGGAGAGTCTTAGGAACCTCCAGGACATCTTTCAACTATCCAACATCCGAAATATAGGGGTACCAGAAGGAGAAGAGAAAAAGCAACAAGTGGAAAACTTATTTGAACAAATAATAAAGGAGAACTTCCTCACTCCGGCAAAGGAAATAGACTTCCAGGAAATCCAGGAAGCCCAGAGAGTCCTAAAGAAGTTGGACCCAAGAAGAAACACACCAAGGCACATCATAATTACATTAGCCAAGGTACAAATGAAGGAGAGAATCCTAGAAGCAGCAAGAGATAAGGAGACAGTCACCTACAAAGGAGTTTCCATCAGACTGTCAGCTGATTTCTCAAAAGAGACCTTACAGGCAAGAAGGGGCAGGAAAGAAGTATTACAAGTCACAAAAGACAAGGACGTACATCCAACATTGCTCTATCCAGCAAAGCTTTCATTTAGAATGGAAGGGCAGATAAGGTCCTTCTCAGATAAGGTCAAGTTAAAGGAGTTCATCATCACCAAGCCCTTATTGTATGAAATGTTAAAGGGGCTTATCTAAGAAAAAGAAGATAAAAAATATGAACAGTAAAATGACAGCAAACTCACAATTAACAACCACACCTAAAACAAAAACAAAAACAAAAACAAAAACTAACTAAGCAACCAACTAGAACAGGAACAGAACCACAGAAATGGGGATCACATGGAGGGTTAGCAACAGGGGAGTGAAAGGAGGAGAGAGAGGGAAAAGATATGGAGAATCAGTAGCATAGATGGTAGGTAAAAAATAGACAGGGGGTGGGCAAGAACAGTATGGGAAATGTAGAAGCTAAAGAACTGATGACACGTGGACATGAACTCAAGGGGGGGAATGTGAGTGGGAGAGGGTGTGCAGGGTGGAGGGGAATGAAGTGGGGAGTAATGGGACAACTGTAATAGCATAATCAATAATATATTATATTATTTACTTTTAATAAATATATTAAATATTTTAATAATAAATATATTATTTACTTTTAATAAATATATTAAAAGTAAACAAATCAAAATGAAAAAAAATGAAAACACATTACTGCTATCAGCAGAAAACACACCTTTATAATAAAGATACAGAGAGTTAAAAATAAGAGGATGACAAAATATATAAAATGTAAACTATATCAAAAAAATCCTGGAGTTGACTACACTGATACCAGAAAAAGCAGACATCAGAAAATGAAATATTGACTTCCAGCAAGATGGAGGCATAGGTGGACGCAGCATACCTCCATGCACAACCAAGATTAGAACAACAACAATTTAGAGCCAGAAAAACACCCAGAACTAACAGAGAATTTATCTGAATGGAAGTCGGACAACCAAGAAGTTGAAGTAGACCCGTTCATCCAGACTGGTAGGAGGGGCTGAGAGGAGGAGAGGACTCGGGTTGCGGTGCACAGAGATCGGGGAGAACTGGGCGCGAAAGGCCACTGGGAGCCCATAAGCCTTCCGGATCACAGCGGTGGACCCTGAGTACGCAAGCGGTGGCGAGTGGATCTGTTACAGGGTGCAGCCAAGAGGGGGGCCCCAAATAGGCATTTGAAATGGGGTCCAGAACTTAAGGTGTCCAGGAGATTTTGGGATGTCTCCATTCCCCCTGCCTAGGGTGTGGGTTGGGGAAAGGGACAAATGGAGCAGGGCCATTGAGAGCTGTTTAGCATAGCAACAGCCTTGCAGCTAAGCTCTGGCGTGGTCATTTAACATATCTGTAGCCTTTGACTGGTTGCATAGATATGTTAAGTAGCTGTGATCAGCTCTAAGCCAGGGGAATGAAAGTAACTTCCCACCCAGATGTAACTGGGGGGGGGCGGGTCCCCTGAGTTACAGCACCTGCGTGGGAGCTCAGAGAGGATTGGCTCCAGGACATGGGGCCACGCCTGCCCAGACTCATGATGGCAGCCCAGTAAAGCTGGAAGGATACGAGTTCTGGCAAGTGAAGCCAAGTGTGGGAGGAGTCGGAAATGAGGCTGCAGAGGAAGATTGGCCGCGGGGATTTAAAACCCAGATTTGGTGGCCATTGAGAGGGAGAACCATGCTGCTTTGGGAAGGAGAGCCATGCGCAGCCCTGAGGAGGAGAACCATGCTGCTTGAGGAGGAGGAGAAGTACGCGGACTTGACAGAGTGTAGACTCCTGCAGCCCTGAGAGAGGAGGAGAACCACGTGGACTTGATGGAGTGGAGATTCCTGCAGCCCTGAGGAGAGAACCACGCGTCTTTAGCAGAGTGGAGACTCCCGCATCCCAGAGAGGGAACCACACGGCAGCCCTGGAGGAGAGAACCACGCGGCCTGGCAGAGTGGGGTCCCCCACAGCTTTAGAAGGGGGAACCACCACCTGGTTCTAGCAGAGATCCCGGCGACTCAGCTGAGGGTGCCGGGAACCCAGGGAGGTCTCCCAGTTGAGATGGAGTACTAACTGGGAAGAACCAGAGGACTGCCTGAGCCATGGACTTCTATTTCCTTTCCTGAGATACGGTACTCTGGACTGGGCAAAGGGGGAAGGAAGGAAGGACTGTGTCGTGTCTGTGGGTGTTTTAAGGGACTTTGGGATTTTGGTAAAGACATTAGGTCACTACTTTAAGTTAGTATAGCATTAAATAAACATTTCCTTTCCTTTTCACGAATCTCTGGCATTGAGAGACGTCTTTCCTCTGGCGGCGGACAGAAAGGACCCGGGGCCTTCTTTCAATAATAGTATATTGTCCCAGGCCCCCCTTGGTGTGTTCTGTAATATATCCAGTGAGGCGGCATTGTGGACCAGGGCAGAGTGCGCAACCCAGGATCTCAGAGAAGGGACTGAGATCCCAGGAGAACGGAGCTACAGCCATTGTTCCCTCCCGCCCCCGCGCCCACCCCTGCCCCCACATACAATGTCACAATCTAGCGACTGGGGTGCCCAGCCCAGGTGAGAACACCTAAGGCTCCGCCCCTCACCATAACAACAGCGACCAGACCCCAGAAAAAAAAAAAGGAGAGAGAGAGAGAGACATGTCTCCAACAGAAGAACAGATCAGTCCCAGAGGACTCATCCTTTTGAACAACCAACAAATAGCCAATCTATCAGATGCACAGTTCAAAACACTGGTGATCAGGAAGCTCACAGAATTGGTTGATTTTGGACACAAATTACATGAAAAAATGCAGGTTACCATAAAAGAGATGAGGGAAGATGCACAGAGAGCCAATAGTGAAGGGAAGGATACTGGGACTCAAAACAATAGAGTGGACCAGAAGGAACAAAAAAACAACCAAGCAGGAAAGAAGGAAGAAATAAGAACTCAAAAAAAACGAGGAGAAGCTTAGGAACCTCCAAGACATCTTGAAACGTTCCAGCATCCGAATTATAGGGGTACCAGAATGGGAAGAGGAAGAGCAACAGATTAAGCATGTATTTGAACAAATAATAAAGGAGAACTTCCCCACTCTGGCAAAGGAAATAGACTTCCAGGAAATCCAGGAAGCTCAGAGAGCCCCAAAGAAGTTAGACCCAAGAAGGAACACACCAAGGCACATCATAATTACAGCAGCCAAGGTAAAAATGAAGGAGAGAATCCTAGAAGCAGCAAGAGATAAGGGAACAGTCACCTACAAAGGAGTTCCCATCAGACTGTCAGCTGATTTCTCAAAAGAGACCTTACAGGCAAGAAGGGGCTGGAAAGAAATATTCCAAGTCATGAAAGACAAGGACCTACATCCCAGATTGCTCTATCCAGCAAAGTTCTCATTTAGAATGGAAGGGCAGATAAAGTGCTTCTCACATAAGGTCAAGTTAAAGGAGTTCATCATCACCAAGCCCTTATTTTATGAAATGGTAATGGGACTTATCTAAGCAAAGAAGATAAAGAAAAAAACATGTATAGTAAAAGGACAGAAAACTCACAATTATTAACAACCACACCTAAAGCAAAATCAAAAGAAACTAAGCAAACAACTAGAACAGGAACAGAACCACAGAAATGGAAATCACATGGAGGGTTAGTAACAGGGGGGTGGGAGGAGGAGAGAGGGGGAAAAGGTACAGAGAATAAGTAGCATAGAATGTAGGTTGAAAATAGATAGGGGGAGGGTAAGAATAGTATGGGAAATGTAGAAGGTAAAGAACTTATAAGTATGACACATGGACATGACTAAAGGGGGGGATATGGGTGGGAAAGGGTGTACAGGGTGGAGGGGAATGAAGGGGGAAAATGGGACAACTGTAATAGCATAATCAATAAAATATATTTTAAAAAAGAAAATGATATATTAATTAGATAACATTAGATAAAGACATATATTTCTTAACACTCTGAAATGTGCATGCACCCAATAATAATGCATGGTGCAAAAAAGAGAAAAGCAGATAGTTACCTACAAAGAAGTTCTCATAAGACTATCAGCTGATATCTCCAAGGAAACCTTACAGGAAAGAAGGGGCAGGAAAGGAGTACTCAGAGTCATGAAAGGCAATGGCCTACATCCAAGATTACCCTATCCAGCAAAGCTACCACTTAGAATGGAAGGGGAGATAAAGTGCTTCTCAGATAATGTCAAGTTAAAGGAGTTCATCATCACTAAGCCCTCATTGTATGAAATGTTAAAGGGACTTATCTAAGAAAAAGAAGATCAAAACTATGAACAGTAAAATGACAACAAACTCACAACTATCAACAACTGAACCTAAAAAACAAAAACAAAGCAAACTGCTAGGACATGAAAAGAATCACAGAAATGGAGATCACATGGAGGGTACCAGTGGGCAGGGGGAGGAGAGAGAATGGGGGGAAAGGTAGAGGGAATAAGAAGCATAAATGGTAGGTACAAAATAGACAGGAAGAGGTAAAGAATAGTATGAAAAATAGAGAAGCCAAAGAAGTTATATGCACATTCCATGGACATGAACTAAGGCAGGGAAGGCTGGAGGGAGGGGTTGCAGGGCGCAGGGGGATAAAAGGAGGAAAAACATGGGACAACTGTAATAGCATAATCAATAAAGTATACTTAAAAAAAATGTTACCTTCAGTACAAAGCTTAAACTAGTAAAACAAGTAAACAGAAAATCAGTAAGGTGAGAGAACATTCAAATAATACTATCAATCAACTTGGCCTATTTGATATTTGTAGAACACCATTCAACAATGGGAGAAAACTATTTTCAAGAGCATGTTCACCAAGACAGATCAAATTCTGGGCCATGAAACAAACCTTAAAAATTTTGAAATCCTGAAATTTTATTAGGTTATGTTCTCTTACCACATGGAATAAAATTTGAAATCAATAACAAAAAAACTAAAAAAATCACCAAACACTTAGAAATTGAAAACCACACTTTAATAATCCATGTATCAGCAAAGAAATACAAGACACACTGGAGAATATGCTGAACTGAGGTTTACAAAATAAATCATAATCAAATTTGTGTGATGTAGGTAAAGCCCTACTAACCATACATTAGATAAAAAGAGATTAAAATCTATTAAAGACACTTTCACCAAGGTAGTAGAAGAAGGAAACACTACAGGTAAGAGCAGAATCAATAAAAAAGATAAAGAACAGTAAGAACACTGTTCACTAAGAACTATGAAACTTAAAGCTGGTTATTTGAAAAGATGATTAAAAATACAAACCTCTAGGCAAATGACCTCCCCCAAAACATGAATTTTCAATATCAGTAATAAATGGGAAGACACAGTACTGATTCTACATATATTAAAATATAGTGATATGTTAAAAACAAATAAATGCCAATAAATTTGGGAACTTATGTGATACAAACAAATTCAAAAGATATTTACCACCAACACAGAGCCAAAAATACTTAAAAAATACAAAATTATCTATTAAATTAGGATTTAAAACTTTAAACAACATAAATCCTCCTGGCTCAAATGTCTTCTCTATTGAATTCTGCAGAACATTTAAGAAAAGACTACTAATGTTGTTACACAAGCTGTTTTACAACTAGACGTAGAGGAAACATTTTTTTACTCATTTTATTAATCCAACATTGCTCTGATTCTAAAACCAGACAAGAACATTATAAAAGAAGAAAATGACAGATCAATATCTCTCTTGAATATACAGATAAAAGACTTTACCAAAACAACTACAAATAAATTCATACAATGTCTAAAAGGGTCATGATTGATTAATCATGACCGAGTAGGGTCATGAAATTAATCTGTTATCATAGTAAATAGGTACAAGGAGAGCTGAAGTTATAGGGCAACCAAACAACCCAAACTCGACGGAAAAACAGGTGCCTTAAAGGACAAATGGGACATGAGTATAAGAGTACCTGGAAAGACCAGAAAGATTAATTCAGCTAAACTGTGTACTGGTGAGAAAATATAGAACTCATAGAGGTCAAAAACAAAGGGAAGGCATACCTATTTATACCTATTCACAGGTTCTTCACAGACCTCACCAGGTGAACCCAAAAAAAGACAAGGTGCAGAGTGAGAAGCCTAAGAAAGTGTCCCTCACAGAGCATACTTGGTGGGGAAAACAACGGCCACTGAGAAGAAGGCATAGAGTCTAGCTGAGACCCCTTCTACCATCTCTAATACAAGGAGGGGAAAGCCTGAAACCACTGAGGGAAGTGCACAGCCTATCAACTCTGGACACTGCTGAAAACACATAAGAGCTGGGGCAAGAGCAAAAAAACCCCGTATCTGTGGGGGAGGAAAAGGAATTTGTCCCACAAGTAGAAGTGGGGGATGCACATCAAGCAGTCCCCTTTCCTAAAACCCAGGACACCATGGTTGCCCAGTATATTAGGTGGACATGTTGCTATATCCAATACAATAATGAATTGGGATAGAAATGGCAGCAATCTGAGAAGTACAGGTTCCAGTGACCCAAACTGTCTAAGAGCCGCAATTTGTTTCCATGGTTTGCAGTCCCAAAGAGAGATGTTTTTACTCTGTGGATCTTCCAAGTGGTACAGCTGAAAGCTAGGCTACTGGAAAGAGCCCAGCCAGAAGTCAGTAAAATATGCCAACCTTAATGAAGGGGAATGGAGTGGTCACTTCCACCCTCAGTTTTCTGTAGCTGGCTCTGAGGTTGAATGGCTGCATCAGCACAAGGGATACATCAAGTATTTACAGGAACTTCTGAAAATCAAAGACTCCATTGAGCCAGTGGCTTTGTTTCAGGTGGGAGAGATAAGGTCTTGCCAATGGGCTTGCTTGCACACCTTCATCCAAAATCACAATGAAAGGAAGCCCAGGCAAGATGTTCCCCCTTAATACACCATTTTCATTTGATCAAAGATGTCTATTAGGCCCTTTCCTTGTTAGTAGTCAAGTAGAAATTAACCTAGCCCCAAATGGTGACATGAGTCACCTTGTGACTTGAGAGTCACCAGACATCTACGGGTCAGGTGTTTCCCTTTAACATGACCTTAGTAGCAGACTTTTTCCAGAGGTGCACTTGGTAGCTGGGTCAGGCAGGTGGCACTGCTGTACTAAGAAATAGCCTGAGTCCTTTTGCAGCCACAAAATCACAACTAAAGCTATTGTGATTTTTTCTTTCTTTCCTCCTGGAATGATACATTGTGCTGGATCACCTAGGGACAGGACATGGAGCAGCCCATGAATGGGAGAATCTCCCGTGAACTTGTAAGCATTTGCAGTTTATTTATGTAAAAAAGATCAACACCAAATATACATTTGACAGAGAAGTCAGAACAACAGTACATTAAGTAGGCCCAAGGACCCCACTAACACTTTAGCTTTTCTTAAATGTGTTTTTCACACATACAAAAAGGACTATAGCCAAAGCTCCCAGGAGATGACATTATTTTCTGACCAGAAGCATTGGAAGTATAGTGTAGTGCAGGAGGCCAACCTGCAAAGGTGGACTGAGAAGGTTGGGACTTTTCTTCCAATAGGGCCTCAAAGTGCCAACTCTCCTCCTCAGCTCCAAGCTCCTGAAAGCACCTAAACCTAGGGGCCCTTACTTTGCCTTTGTGCAAGCTCCACACTACACTTGGCAGTGCCTTCAGCCTCTCTTGCCCCTTACTGTGCTTTCTCCCCCACAGGATTTGGTAGGATGGTGCCTGGGCACCTCTATCCAACAAAGCTATAAAAGTCTGACTCCCTCCCCATCCTTGGGATTCCTTCCATACTTGGCTTTTATCCTAAGCAGCTGAGGTTACAGTAGAGGGAGAGAGGAATCCGAGGGCACAGAAGGAAAGAGGAGCTCTGCACCAATAAGCCAGACTTTGTTTTGCATTTACATCGAATTTCCAGTGGCTGGGGTGGCTGCCTATTTGGATTTAAGGAATGAACTTAGAGTGTATTCAGTCTCACCAAAGCTCTGTATATCCTCATTGTTGACACCTTTAATTTTTGCTCTGGCAAGCCCTTGATTAAGCAGCCACAGCCACACATGCTGCCTTCTGCCTAGAACCCAGAGGCTTGCTGCCTTACTGATGTAATAACATGTTTTCCTCCTGTAACCTAGAAAGTGAGCAGTGACCAAAAGCACCATTCAAGCAGCTTCATTTAATTCTATCTCTCACTGCTTAGCCTCTAAAAAGTCAATATGGAATCTAATAGCCCACCACTTCAATAACACCATTTGCTACTGGATCTCACAATCCCTACAATGGCCCACAAGAGCCCTTGTCTTTTCCCTTGCAGGAAGCCATGCTTCCTTCAAAATCATATCATTGTTTCCAAAACTGTCAAAAATCATGGAAGGTCTAGGATTTTTGCAGCAGCAAAGCTATGATGTTTCTATCATGGATGCTGGCAAGTAATGAGATGCCTGTGTCAGAGGAAAAGGACTTTATTACCCATGACACAGCAGGCAGCAGAGGATAAGGTAAGTGACAGTTCACCTTCCCCTCCAAGTCACCTAGCAGAGGGGCCTGGTGGATTCTCTGTATATAGTAGGTTTATATCACAGTTGAAGAACACTGAGCTTTGAAAATACACCATTTTTATAACAAGCAGAAGCAAGTCTGCTCTTTGCCTGGGGAGTCATTATTGCATCTCTCAAGGTTGCCAGCTTCAAACACAACCCCCAAAAATGGATCAAGTAAAGAACAGTAAGGTTTTTGCATTCTTAACATACCCAACAATACCCAGCATGCCCAAGGACACTCAGGGATGCTCAGGGCCCATGGCAGGTTGCTTCTTCTCACACACTCCCTTCAAATCTAATACCAAAGGTCTTAGGCAGTACAATAAGCAAGTAAATAAAAGTTATGGTTCAAGGGAAGTAAACTGTCTCTATTTGCAGATATTACCTAGATAAAAACACTATGAAATTCACAAAAAAGTTCCCAAGACCAATATGTAAGTTTAGTAAAGTCGCAAGACACTAGGTTAATATATATATATATATTCTCTATACACTAAAAATAAACACTAGGAATTTTGTTTTTTTTTTTAAAGGTGCTGTTTCAAATAGCACTGAAGAAATTAAATACTTAGGTATAAATCTAAAAAAATATGCACAGGATCTATAAGCTAAATGCTATAAAACATTGATAAAGTAAATCAAAGAAGACCTAAAAATAGTAGAGATATTGTATCCATATATTGGAAGAGTCAATATTGTTAAAATGTCTCTTCTCAAATTGATCCGTAAATTCTCTGTAATACCAAGACTTTTTGTAGACAGTATATCCCTAAGTGGGGACAAGAAGGTAGCAGTAACTGAGGGTATACTGTTGTATTTTGCTAGCAGAAAGTTACCAGTGAGCATAGCCTGTAACTACTGTTAGTAAATGCTTAAAATGCATCCATTTTCCCAAATGGATGCCCCAAGTAGTACTGTAGAAATTACTAAATCTATAGTAGAACTCTACCATTATCTGACTGTATGCATCAAGGATAACAGCCTACTTACAAAAGCATTTTGTGTCTAAGTAATTTTAATAAAAGATCAGCAGTTCATAGACAGCCATTCAATTATGTCTCCTATCAGAGCACAGGGCAAATAACAGCACAGAAGAGGGTATCTGCCATAGCTTTGTTAAATATATGATCTAGTTTATCAACTGACTTGATTTCAGGACACAGAAATGAATTTGATTCTGCAAAATAACCTACAATAGGAGCATTATTCAAAGAAAAAGAAACAAAAGAAAAAGAAAACCAATGCGAAAAGCACAAAAATTACTGATAGATTCTTTTATGGAAATTTAAACAAAATCATAATAAATAAGGACACAAAGAGGGATACAAGGCAGTCAAAAGAGAAAGACAAAATTGGGGGTAGAGTTGGTAATAATTTGGACAAGAAGCCAAAGAGAACATGCAAACAGCAGGAAAACAGATGGAGATTAATAAGTGGTAATAGTCACCGAGTCCCAAATCTAGACTGGATGAGAAAATGGAAAGAAATCTATGCATTTATTTTAATAATATGTCATAATAGCCATTGTTACAAATACATAGCATAAAAAATAAAAATAAAAACTTTAAATGCCAAGCTAAGTTAAGGTAAAAAAAAAAAATGCCGGTGGAGTTACTCTGTTAAGGTATAGAATTTTACCCTGAAGAGCCACAGCACTTTTCAGAAAGAAGCACAAAGTTGGAGGAGTCATGCTACCCAATATCAAACTACACTAGAAAGCCATGGTAATTAAAACAGCATGGTACTGGCATAAAAACAAAGAAATGGATCAACAGAACAGAACAGAGAGCCCAGAGATAAACCCACACAGTTATGGTCAGTTAATATCTGTTAAAGGAGGCAAGACCATACAATGAGGTAAAGATAGCCTATTCAATAAATAGTGCTGGTAAAATAGGACAGACATATGCAAAAAAATGAAACTAGACCACCTTCTTACAAAATACCCAAGAATAAACTCAAAAAGGAAAAAGGCTTAAATGTTAAACTTGAAACCATAAAAACCTAGAAGAAAACATAGGCAATACATTCTGAAACATTTCTTGTAGCAACATTTTCTTTATGATATATCTCCTCAGGCAACGAAAACAAAAGAAAAAATAAACAAATGGGACTACATCAAGCTAAACAGTTTTTCCACAGAAAAGGAAACCATCAACAAAATGAAAAGACAACCCCACTGAATGGGAGAACATATCCGCCAATGATACATCTGATAAGGGATTAATATCGAATATTTATAAAGAACTCATAAGACTCAACATCAAAAACAACAACAACAACAACAGCAAAAAACAATTAATGATGGGCAAAGGACCTGAACAGTCACTTCTCCAAAGCAGACAGAGATGGCCAACAGACACATGAAAAGATGCTCCATATCAGTAATTATCACAGAAATGCCAATTAAAACCACAATGAGATATCAACTCACACCTGTCAGATCTTAAATAAATTAACAAACAACAAGTGTTGGCGAGGATTCAGAGAAAAGGGAACCCTTGTGTACTATTGATGGGAATGCAGACTGGTGCAGCCATTATAGAAAACAGCATGGAGTCACCTCAAAAAATTAAAAGTAGAATTACCTTGTGACCCAGCCATTCTACTTCTAGAAATATATACGAGGAATCCTGAAACCTACTTCAAAAGAATATATGCACTCTTATGTTCACTGCAGCATTATTTACAATAGTTCAGATTTGAAAGCAGCCCAAGTGTTCCTCAGTAGATGAGGGTATAAAAGAGCTGTGGTTAAAAAAGAAAAAGGAAATCTTACCTTTTGGAACAGCATGGAAAGACCTGGAGAGCATTATGCTAAGTGAAATAAGCCAGTCAGAGAAAGACAGATACCACATGATTTCATTTATATGTGAAATCTAATGAACAAAATAAAATAACAACAACAAAAACAAAAACAGAAACAGACTCACAGAGGTAGGGGGCTGGGTGAAAATGGTGAAGGAATTAAGAAAAAAAACAACTCATAGATACAGACAACAGTTTGGTTGTTTCCACAGGGAAAGGGGAGTTGGGGAGGTAAAAGAGGGCATAGAAGGGATAAATGCTGATACAAGGAGACTTGGCTTGGGGTATGAAAACACAATAAAACATACAGATGATGTATAATAGAACTGTACATCTTAAACTTATATAATTTTAATTAACCAATGTCACTCTGATAAATCTAATTTTAAAAAAGAGTATAGAATTTGGATGCAAGTACTTTATCCAATTATAATCAGTTTTTAATTATTCTCTTACAGATAATGAATCACCAGTGTTACTGACTCTCTACTACCTTGGCTACTGCCCATTTGATGTTTCAGCAGATAGTCCATTTCTGTTTTTCTGGTAGGACATTTGTTGTGAAATAAATTTATCAGAAGGCAAATGAAAGTTTGGAATTAGTTTTAAAGCAAAACAATCCTTTCTTCCTTGGGCTCTAGTATCAGAAAGAGTTGAGAGCTTTGTTAAGTATTCATTGAAAAAGGGCCCCTGAAACAATACAATTTAAAAAGTGAGCTTTCAGCAATTAGAAACAGTTTTTGTACATATACATTCAATTATGATTACTTCCAATATTTTGTGAAGTTGAATATATTAATATGCAAATTCAGAATCATCAGAAATGTGGCATCAGAACTAAATATAAGCTAGGTAAGAGGGATCTGATATAAACAGTGCAATGTAAATATAAACTACTCTTTTACACTCACCCTTGTGCAAACCTAAGAAAGAAAATGTGTAGAATTAAATATTAAAGGTTCCCATAGCAAGAATTTTATGAATTAAAATTCCTATGCAATCAAACTATTTAAAACTATAAAGAAAACATAACTTGTAAAAAAAGAATTTTAATAGAAATATTTAGGGTTAGGTCCATAGCTGTTGCTTAGTTATTAGAAAAGTTAAACTGCATTCCCAGACTATTAAGTAATTAATAATTAATCTATAAAAATATTTTATAGACTTCTGGCCAAGATGCAGGTAAATATACTTTGCTTCCTTGCATAATCAAAAGAAGGACAACAATAAATTTAAAAACAAAACAATCAGAACTGCCAGAATACAGAAATGTGTGGAAATCCAACAACCAAGGAGTTAAAGAAGAAACACTCATCCACACTTGTAGGAGGGGCAAAAGCAGACAGCCAGCCATGTATTACAAGGTGATGGCTGGAGGACCAGGTGGGTGAGGTGGTAGCTGGCAATCCCACATTCTCATGTGGATAAATCAGGAGGAACAACTGGGGTACGAGACATACCACACAACCCAGGGTTCCAGAGCAGGGAAATAAAGCCTCAAAACCTCTGGCTGTAAAAACCTGTGGGTATTATGGCAGCGAGAGAACTCTCAACCTCATGGGAGAGTTCATTGGAGAGACCCACAAAGTCCTAGAATACACAAAAAATCACTCACCTGGGAACTGGCACGAGAAAGGCCCAATTTCCTTGTGGGTGGTGGGAGAAGTGACTGAAAGTGGGTCGAGCAAGCAGCATTGTTCCCTCTCTGACTCCTCCCCCTAACACAACGCAGCAAAGTGGGTTAACCCACCCTGGCAAATACCTAATGCTCTATCTCTTACACATAGCAGGCCCACCAAGACAAAAAAATATGGCCGAAATGAAAGAACAGGTCAAAGCTCCAGAGAAAGAACGAAACCACAAAGAGACAGCCAGCCTATCAAATGCAGAGTTCAAAACACTGGTAATCAGGATGCTCACAGAAATAACTGAGTGTGGATACAAAATAGAGGAAGAAGTGAAGGCTATGCAAAGGGAAATAAAGAAAAATATACAGGGAACCAACAGTAAAAAAAAGGAAACCAGAACTCAAATCAACAATTTGGAAAAAAAAGAAGAAATAAACATTCAACCAGAACAGAATGAAGAAACAAGAATTCAAAAAAATGAAAAGAGGCTTAAGAACCTCTGAGACAACTTTAAATGTTCCAACATCTGAATCACAGGGGTGCCAGAAGGAGAAGAGGAAGAACAAGAAATTGAAAACTGATTTGAAAAAATAATGCAGAACTTCCCCAATCTGGCAAAGTAAATAATATACTTCTAGGAAATCCAGGAAGCTCAAAGAGTCCCAAAGAAGTTGGACCCAAGGAAGCACACACCAAGACACATCATAATTACATTACCCAAGATTAAAGATAAGGAGAGAATCTTAAAAGCAGCAAGAGAAAAGGAGACAGTTACCTACAAAGGAGTTCCCATAAAACTATCAGCTGATTTCTCAAAAGGAGCTTTGTGGGCAAAAAGGGGCTGAAAAGAAGTATTTCAAGTCATGAAAGACAAGGACCTAGATCCAAGATGACTCTATCCAGCAAAGCTATCATCTAGAATGGAAGGGCAGGTAAAGTGCTTCCCAGATAAGGTCAAGTTAAAAGAGTTCATCATCACCAAGCCCTTATTGTATGAAATGTTAAAGGGACTTATCTAAGAGAAATAA
The DNA here is from genome assembly GCF_004126475.2 of Phyllostomus discolor. Lineage (NCBI taxonomy): Eukaryota > Metazoa > Chordata > Mammalia > Chiroptera > Phyllostomidae > Phyllostomus > Phyllostomus discolor. The sequence goes on from NC_040912.2 coordinate 49,612,957, forward strand.
GATGATCAAAAATATGAACAGTAAAATGACAACAAACTAACAACTATCAACAACTAAACCTAAAAAAACAAAAACAAACTAAGCAAACAACTAGAACAGAAACAGAATCACAGAAATGGAGATTACATGGAGGGTTAGTAACAGGGGAGTGGGAGGAGGAGAGAGAGGGAAAAGGTAAAGGGAATAATAAGCATAATTAGCAGGTCCAAAATACATAGGGTAAGGTTAAGAATAGTATAGGAAGTGGAGAAGCTGAAGAACTTGTATGTCCGACCCATGGACATGAACTAAGGGGGCAAAATGCTGGTGGGAGGGAAGGTGCAGGGAGGAAGGGGATAAAGGGGAGAAAAAATGACACAATTGTAATAGCATAATCAATAAAATGTAATTTAAAAAGGATATTTATAACATAAAATTTGGTTTTAAACCACCAATTGTAGCATTTTTCAAAATTGGTATCCTACATGAATACAAAATATATTAAATGCAGAAGTATCAGAATCTGTTATTATGGAAATAAGAATCTTTTAGAATTCTGACATATGTAGTTCAATATTGTTTTTTTCAGGAAATAATACCATCTGATTTTCAATTCTGAGATATAGACATTTTCCTCTTTGTTAAAGAAACAGGAAGTTAGGATTATCCTGCTAAGAAATCAGAGAACCATGTTATCACCAAGCCAATCTGTGGTGTTTAAAAAGAAAACTATACTAAACACCGTATGCAATAAAAACATGTTTGTAATATACTGTGTACCTTAACCACAGGGAATAAAGAACAATGTCCAGACCTCAGCTTTTTTCCTGCCATTATTTCTTACAGAAAGCCCAGAATATGTTTTTTCAATATAGTCTCAATTTCACTTGGAAATAATGCCTCACAGAGAGTTAAACAAAGCACAGAAATACACTTCAACAACAAAAAAAATCAAAGCTCTGTGACCCAGAAAATGATTGATTTTCCAAAAGTCGTGTAACTAATGGGTAGTATATAAACCCAGATCATCCAAAACTAAGTGCCAAATACCTTCAGAATTTTCTAAAGAGAGAGAGCCCACTACAGGTAAAGGGGAGTTTGCTGAGTCCTAACACTGGCTTTACTACTAACTTACCAGGACTTTTTCAAGTCATTAAATATCTCTGTGTCTTGGTGTCCTCTACTTCATGTGGATATTTTAATTATAAATACATAGCAAATACTTGAACTTTGGCAGAAAGGCACTATATGTATTTCACTGCATTAATAATCTCCCCTGCCCACAAGTGTAAACTGATGCTAACATTTTTTCTCTGGTTTTCGTTTCAGGCTTCAATTAACATGTTTGTGTCATGCACACACTATCTTTCAACATGGCTGGCGTTCTAATAAGACTCTTTTCTCCAGCTTTCAAGATGTATGAAAAGTAACACAACATTTTAAATTTTTAGCATTACCAAAGCCTTGCCACTCAAAGCTCTGCAGAAAATTTTAAAAATTCACAACAAAATTTTCTACCGCATTATTTTCAACCACTACAGAAATTCAATTCAAAACTCATATACTACTTAGCTACCCCCTGTAAAGCTTGAATACTACCAGCAGATTATAAAAATGTATAGTGCTTTTCAAAAATATAAAATAATAATTCCAATTAAAATTTAAAATTAGCATACATTTTAATAAATGAAGGTCACTAGTATTCCTAAAATAATGAAAATAGGATGGTGATCAATATTCTAATAATTCAATCATTTGCATTGTATCCTCTATTTTGTCAAAAGATAGAATATAGCTACTTTATATACTCAAGTCTTCAAAAACCTCCAATTATTGAAAATAGAAAATTATTTATAGGTAACCAAAGTTAACAGAAATCTAAGTTAATGAAATATTTTAAGTTAATTACATATTGTAACATTGTTTTTATTCTTTTGACAGCATATCTATCTCAAAATAACTTAGCTTTATAATCTACAAAGACTGTAAATAGTTTCCCTTTCCTTTACCAACATATTTACTCAATAATATTAGCATATAGCCACATATAATACTTAGGACATAGCAATCCACTAATATTTCCCAGGTTAAAAATAAAAATAGCCAGTTGAAATAAAATATTATGGCAAGATCAGTATATATCCACTGAATAAAAGGGTTACCAAAGGTGAAGGCAATAGTAATGCACATGATTAAATCTTTATACACTGAGAGTATATTAATAAAAATGGAATTTTTAAAAAATACTGAACACCTGGAAATATTCACAATTTGGAATACACAGAGGAGGTGATTTGAATACAAACACACTACTTGAAATTCAATGTGGTTCACAGTAAAGATGCAGTGGCTTCCATTTGTACAACAAAGAATCTCAACCTAAAACATATATATGACCAAAATACTCTGAAGCACAATTATCCAGGCTTTAAAAAGAAAATATATTCTTACTATGTGAATTCTTTCTTGACCCCCATCTCCCTGTGTTTTTTAATGTTTCGCATAAATGAACAAAACCAGAACAGAATAGACATTTTTAAAGGACTAATTTACTCATATTCTATTTAAGAGCAACATAAAACCACTTATAAATATAGCCTTTCAAAAAAGTATTCTTATGTAAAAACATTGGGGTAAAAAAACCCTGTTATACATATGAAGCACAGTTGAAGCCCAATAAAACTGACCAATCAAAATTAGTGAATGCACTGCATCTCCCTGCAGTAGAGAGCAGCAACAAGGTAGGCTGTCATTCTGCAAAAGCTGCCCAGAGCAGGCTTTCCTCTGAGAAGCAGTGCCGTTCCTTTTCAGAAAGACAGAATCTAAATGTTGTCTCTGGAGACAAGAAGACTTCAGCATGTTAAATTACTTTCATTATGTATTGTCAGACGCTTATTGATTCCACAGTAGGAAGAGTGAGAGACTGCCGCAGCCTCTAAGCAGCATTACATGTTCCATACATTAGCAGTACTGCTGAAACAATGGCACCGTACAGACCTATTTTCATTACAGTCTTTTCGAAGAGATGTTTATGACTCTCTTCCCCAAGTCCTCTACTAACGAGTGAACAAAATGAATCAATCAAAACTGGAAATGCTTCAACTACATCAGGAATTTATCAAATCCTTAGCAGAGAGAGGTAAGGTTCCTTATTATAGTATGCAGCTGCTTTTGAACGGGCACAGTGGGGTAAGATCACTTTTGAAAAATTTTAGCCTGAATTTTAGGAGTTTATTTTACTTAATTCTATTTATTGCTAAACATGTGTTTGTAAGATCTATTTCTTTTAAGACAATGTATTTTGCATGTAATTTAAGGGTGCTATGTTAAATACAAGAAGTATTCTTTAATTCACTATGAAGACATCAGTTTTTAAGTCACTTCAGTTATACTAAGTATTTGTAATGTCATCAATACAGTTGTTTCTCAACTGTTCAAAAAATGCTTTTTTTTTCCTTAAAAGAACCAGGTTTACTATTTTGCTATTATGTATTACTCAGCTTTTGGTTAAGTTTATTACTGGGCATGGCCATTGAAAATTATTTAATTTGCAGTTACATTTTGCATTATCTTTTATATTTTAATTACATGAACAGCTCTTCAGTGCAAGTTGATAATATCATGAAATCTGTTGTAATCAGTTGAAATTCAAACTATGTGCTAATGGTGTAGCAAGCTACAATATTTTACAACAGGAAATAATGTCAAATTTATGATAAAGACATGGGGGAATGACAGTATGTTTAGTATAAGCTAATTGCCTATAATCTCTGAAAATACAGGTTAGCTTCAAAAAATGCAGAAATCAATTTAAAAAAAGAACAGTTTTCCTTTAATGGTTATATTTGCAATATTAATTCTGTTATTAAATAACATAATATTTATAATCCTTATTAGGAAAATAAAGTATTTTATTTAAAAAGCCCTTAAATTTATGTATAAGCTGTGTCTATAATAACATAGTTTGCTTACATTGATAACAAATACTATATATAGTGTTAAACAAACAAAGCTACTTTCAATTAACTGGAAATTTTAGGAACCCTGTTTCTTAACTACTTTTTTTTCTTTTTCACAAGGGCCACAGCAGCTAATTCAGTACTTACAACTGAAAATATGAAGAATGCATCTGACCGAGCATCTCTCTCCCTAGCTGTCTGAACCATAAACTGCAGGATATTCTTGTAACACATGATTTTAAGATACCAAGGAGATAAAAGCAGGGAATACAGGTCTACATTACTGCTGGAATACAACACATCGACAGTAATCATCTTACAAAGATGCTGTATAAAATAGCCACAAAAAGAAAAACAATGTAATTATAAAATCCTGAAGACAAAATGGTGAGCATTTTTAAAAAGGGAGTTTATACTTTAACACACCAGAATTGTGGAGCTACTAATTCTTAAACGATGAAACATGGATTGCCACAATAAGAATGCCATACATTACCAGCAAGCTAAATGAAGCTTTAGCAAGTATTTTCTGCATTAAATATACAGATATTTGTATTAATTGATATTACTAAAGGATTGTTCCATTGGAGTTTTATGACCAATTATATATCCTCTTCTAATGAAAACAAACCGGATTGAACAGCAGATGGTTCTTATCGAAAAACACAGACTGGATTTGTAATATAAAGCAAGTTATGTGATCAAGAAATCATTCCAAAATAATCAAGACTGCTATGGAGACAGTTTGTAACAAAAGGATGTCTGAATACATTTTAGGAGCTAGAAACCTTATGTTTCCTTTTTTGTTTTCACATGTTCTGGAAAATAGAGAGACACTATCATATATTCCTTCAAAGGGGAACATAATTCTTTTCATCTGAAGAAGTTTCTCTTGGTCGTGACATTTTAAGATAAAACATAACATATTTTGTACTGGTCTTTAGAAATCCATCAGCCAACTAAATCTCACAATTCATGCAGTTGAAGTACTGGAGAGAAAATGAAACAATTCCTACAAGACTTGAAATAAAACACAGCTACTTCACTGTTGTCAGGTAAAATTCATGTCAAAATCGGTCAATGACATCATATTTCAATTTGTGAAAAACTGCTATAATAAGCCAAAAGGCCCATAAGGCAACAGCAAACAGGTAGGTCAGAAAATGCATGCACGCCACCACACTGTTGAACATTTACAAAAGAAAAGAATCTTGTTCTAGAAGAGATGCATTTTTCTTAATTATCACCTAACTTCACATTTCTGCTTTATTTACTTACAAATTTAACTGATGTGACAAAGAACTGATGTTTACTCTGTCAGTTCAAAAAATTTGGCACACTTAAAATTTTTCAATTTTATAGGACTCCCTTTACTTAAGTATGTACCTCTAATAATACTTTATATCAAGCTCAAAAGAAATTAATATTGTGATCATTTTTACTTCTGAAATTTTATCCCTAAAATAGTATGCATAACTGTATTCTTAAACTTGTAAAAGGTAACATTAAGTGAAAGGTTAACAAAGTTCTCAAAATTATGAGCTTTTATAATTTGTTTGGTTATGCTTTTGCAATCAAAATGCTGTACTTGAAATGTGAAATATAGTTGGTTGTATAATTTTATATTTTAACTGAATATACCACCGGTTACTGACATTTTAGCCCAGAAAATCAGACATTTTTATAAATTACTCCAAACCTTTGTATATTAAAATATAGATTTGCATGACTTGGCAAGAGTTTTTTTTTTAAGTTTCCTCAAAATTATACTCAGGGTAATTTATATAAAAGGTTCCAGAGCAAATGTGTAACTTCAAAATATTCTTCAGAAAATGGGCTTCAGATACTTTTTCCCTAAAATTTCACTTTTTTACTTTAAACTTTGTTTAAATAAAATCAACTGATATAGTCTCTTAAACCACTTTGAAAGGGGCTATTTATTAATAAGATATTAAATTTTAATTTTCTTCCATAAGATACAAGAGGGTGTGGTCACAAAATAAATCATTCATAAGAGTGATTATTGTTCCAAGCTTTGTGCTGTTTTACTTTAACATATGTCCTTTCTCTTCCAATTTTTATAAGTTTGCTCACTTTAAAGTTCAGTGAACATTTTAACTATGAAATGTGAAATATTCATCCTTTGTCTCCTTCTGTGGGAAAATAAGTCCCTAGTCACACTGTTGACATGTGAATATGAATTTCAATCAAGAACATGAACAAAATAATTTAAACAAGCAAGTGCTTTATGCCATTTACCATGTTAAATGAACACTGTTCTGTTCATCTGAAATCTCATGGGAAAAATTAGACCTACACTAATTATGCTAGAACAAATTAAAACAATGTTTATTTGCTACCTACTCACAATATTTTAAAATGAAATCTTAAAATAATGAGCTAAAATTAGTTTTCCAGACTGGGTAGTTTTATTATACAAAAGTACACTGTGTCTAAAAAATAACTTTGAAAAACCCAAATGAGTAAAATGTTTTTAGTATATGAAATAATTTTAAACTATATAGGAGTAATCCCCACATAGTTATTTCTTCAAAGGTAGAACCCAATATCCTTTTATATCAAAATAATACAACCTTGATGTTTCCTAATTCTGTTTTCAATTAACAGCTTACAAACTTAAAAATTAAACTAAGTACACAATAAAAAAGGTTGTTTTTTTTTTACAAAGAACATATGTTTTATACGTCATTTAAAATGCCAAAATATCAAATAGTTTATTCTATTTCACTTTCCAGGGAAAAAATCCAACTGCTCCAAAAGAATGTGTTTTTCTCCCCTTCTGGAAATCAACATGCAGTCTGAATCTAACATTACAGTTCGAGATGACATTGATGACATCAACACCAATATGTACCAACCACTGTTATACCCATTAAGCTTTCAAGCATCTCTCACTGGATTTCTTATGTTAGAAATTGTGTTGGGACTTGGCAGCAACCTCACCGTACTGGTACTTTACTGCATGAAATCCAACTTAATCAACTCTGTCAGTAACATTATTACAATGAATCTTCATGTACTTGATGTAATAATTTGTGTGGGATGTATTCCTCTAACTATAGTTATCCTTCTACTTTCACTGGAAAGTAACACTACTCTCATCTGCTGTTTCCATGAGGCCTGTGTATCTTTTGCAAGTGTCTCAACAGCAATCAACGTTTTTGCTATCACTTTGGACAGATATGACATCTCTGTAAAACCTGCAAACCGAATTCTGACAATGGGCAGAGCTGTAATGCTAATGATATCCATTTGGATGTTTTCATTTTTCTCTTTCCTGATTCCCTTTATCGAGGTAAATTTTTTCAGTCTTCAAAGTGGAAATACATGGGCAAACAAGACACTTTTGTGTGTCAGCACAAATGAATACTACACCGAACTGGGAATGTATTACCACCTGCTTGTACAGATTCCAATATTCTTTTTCACTGTCATAGTAATGTTAATCACATACACCAAAATATTGCAGGCTCTTAATATTCGAATAGGTACCAGATTTTCAACAGGACAGAAGAAGAAAGCAAGAAAAAAAAAGACAATTTCTCTAACCACACAGCATGAGACTACAGACATGTCACAAAGTAGTGGTGGGAAAAATGTAGTCTTTGGTGTAAGGACTTCAGTCTCTGTAATAATAGCTCTCCGACGAGCTGTGAAACGACACCGTGAACGACGAGAAAGGCAAAAAAGAGTCTTCAGAATGTCTTTATTGATTATTTCTACATTTCTTCTCTGCTGGACACCAATTTCTGTTTTAAATACCACCATTTTATGTTTAGGCCCAAGTGACCTTTTAGTAAAATTAAGGTTGTGTTTTCTAGTCATGGCTTATGGAACAACTATATTTCACCCTCTTTTATATGCATTCACTAGACAAAAATTTCAAAAGGTCTTGAAAAGTAAAATGAAAAAGCGAGTTGTTTCCATAGTAGAAGCTGATCCCATGCCTAATAATGCTGTAATTCACAACTCTTGGATAGACCCTAAAAGAAACAAAAAAATTACCTTTGAGGATAGTGAGATAAGAGAAAAGTGTTTAGTACCTCAGGTTGTCACCGACTAGGGAGAAGTCTAAGCTTCACCAAATCCACATTCAGAAGTTTTAAATTTAAATTGTAAAAAGTGAAATTACTGCCAAATATAAGAAAATAATATTTTAAGTATTGGTTATGTTACAAATTTTCGATGTAAATGTCAAGATTAGATTAAGTCATATATATACAATTTCTTCATAATTTAATGTATTTGTTGCATGGTAGTTTGTTAAAGTGATATTGTGTATATTTTGTCAATATCATGTCCATCAGAAGATATTCATGTAAGTCATATTTTCTAAATAATAAATACATAGCCTTAAAACAGTATATAACTTTAAAATGTAACTGACACAGGTATCCTTGGTTTTTTTTAAATAAAGCATATTGTTTCTAATCCACAAACTACAGATATATTTATATAATGATAACCGAGATAGCATTTTAACATAAGAACCAAAATCATGGCTCCAAACAATCAAAACAATCCAGGATTTTCTGTACCACTATTTTGTTTTCTGTTATAGTCAACTTGCTATATGATTTAATGCACCAAAATTAATGAACCATGTATAAAACTTTATCCTTTTTCTAATGTAGAAATTGTAGGGTTTCTCAGGATTTCAAAAATCCTATGAATGTTAGAATTCATTGTTATGTGTTAGAATGAAAATGTTAAATGTAAAAGCAATAGAGGTAACAGTAAACAATGTGAGATTCTTCTTAAAATTATGTCATTCTACCCATATGTCACAAATCACAGAGATGGATATCAATTTCTATTCGTTAACTAGATTAGTTTTTTGAAAGCAAACAACCTGTATATGTACACCAAGATAGGAAAACTTTGAAATTCAAGTTTATCACGAGAAAGAGACTGATTTTCTATGAACAAGAGCATTGTGCCTGTGCTACACAAATGACTGACAATAGAGAGACCGGAGCAAACAAAAGCACCAGTCCCTTTCTTCCTTTCTCACTTCCATCTAAGCCAAATGCTTGAAATTAACACAATCTGCTGGAAAAAGAGTACATTAACTTTATTCAAGCTGGCCTTTTTATATAGTAGAAGTTAACTATTAAAATCTGAATACAAGGGAGAAAAAAAGTATATCAGTGTAGAAAAGCTTAACAAAGCCAACTATTTCTAATTTTAGATACATAGCAAGTTTAGAGTAATACAGTTTACACAAATATTTCTACCCTATCATGAAGCTCCCAAATGTTTAAAAACACAGTTCTATTTCCACTCTGAAAATCACTGAAGTAGCGTAAATCTTGTCATTTTGTTTTACTTTACATCACTTAATTTAACTTTAAGCATTTTGCTTCCAATCCTCAAATCATGCTGGAAAAATATGAAATTACTAATCTAAACCACATATATCAGGTTTGGAAATTCTTATCAAACAAATATTTTCCAAATATAATAATCTAATAATCCATCCACGAGTGCTAAGTATAACTATATCAAAAAATAGCAATAAATTACTTAATAGGCAAATACTTGTCACCTTATAATTGGTTAACTGGACAATTTTTTATTCTATTTTTAACACTATCCACTAAATCAAGTAGCAACTCATTTTTAATTAAATTTCCTATCAAACAACTCAATATCACTTTAATGTAAATAAATGAGATTCATCCAGCTGAGTTTACTGAATTCCCTAATACTTCAGGAAAGGATTACAATGCAATAGTTTGAACTCCCTGAGGTTACACAACAAATTTAATAGTGATTTACTTCTCATAATAATACTAACAATGTCAAGTCTCAGCAAAGCAAAAATTACCTTCTTTTCTACTTTTCCAGATTTAAAGAAGTGCTTCAATTTGACAAAATGTTACATAAGGCTTATTTTTTAAAACCTTGAAGAAAAATTAAGAATTCACAAAGATATTAAGAAAATGTTCATTTGATAAATATATTTGGCATAGAATATCTGCTAATATATTAATTTCAAAAATATTAAACTAATTTTATATGTAGACTTCTAAGCATAAATTAAAATCTTAAGATATAGTTTTATAATCTTACTAAAAAATTAGACTATTTTTAGAGTTTTCTTATTAAAAGAAAACCCTTTGTGTTTTAAATATTTTTTAATATATTTTATTGATTATGCTATTACAGTTGTCCCATTTTCCCCCCTTCATTCCCCTCCACCCTGCACACCCTCTCCCACCTACATTCCCCCCCTTTAGTTCATGTCCATGTGTCATACTTATAAATTCTTTTTAGAGTTTTCTTATTAAGAGAAAACCCTTTGTGTTTTAAATATTTTAAATTTTCAAGTCTATATGCATGCCAAAGAACTCAGTTAAAAAACATTTTTCTAGCCCTGGCTGGTGTGGCTCAGTTGGTTCGAGCTTTACCCCATACACCAAAAGGTTGCAGGTTCAATTCCCAGTCAGGGCACATACCTAGGTTGCGGGTTTGATCCTTGCTTGATCCAGGCATGTACAGGAGGCAACTAATAGATGCTTCTCTCTCTCTCATCTATGTTTCTCTCTCTCCCTTTCTCTCTCTCTAAAAGCAATAAAAAAATGTCCTTGGGTGAGAAAAAAAATTTTTTTAATTTTTCTAAAATATTTGCCTAAACTGCTTTTAAGCCCTCTTGTTCTCTGTAATAAGAAATCCAACAAAATAAGAAATAAATGGCAAATATTATAATGATGCCCTCTAAACTGTTGTTATTTATACACCTGACATTGAAACAGAAAATTAGCAAGCATTTTTGCCCACTTGTCATGAACTTTTGGATATACACAAGTGTACCCAATAATTTACAATAAAGAAAAGGCACACTTATCAAGACAACTTCTCATAGCTTTTTAATGTTAAATACTATGTAATATGTGAATCAAAATCATATTTATAAGTTCAGTTTTTTTAAAAAGATTGCAATTACTGACCTCAGCTTAAATAAAAGGACAAGAGAACGTTTCTGTTAAATGTCTGTTCTATGAAAAGGTACATTTTTCCCCCTAATAATGACGTTCACCACTATGTATAAATTTTTCCCTTTACTTCAAGTAACTTTACCAAAAAGAAGCATTAATGGTAATTTCTCATATTAGAACAAAATTTTTAAATGCAAAAGCAATAGAGGTAATAGTAAACAACATGGGATGCTTCTTAAAATAATGTTTTTCTACCCATATGTCACAAATCACAGAGATAAATATCAATTTCTATTAGTTAACTGGATTAGTTTTTCAAAAGTATAGAAATAAGAAATATTATTTTAAAAACTAACCAAAGATGAGCTCACAACATATGAAACTGTTATTTTCTCTTTTGTTTTGTCTACTAATTTAAGGAGGTTATTATTCTAACAACTAGTACCCAACAAATGTTCAACCTATTATGAAAATTAAATTATTTATAATTATGCTGTTTTAAAAAATGGTATTCACAATAATTCTGTACTTCTCACTTGATGTAAGTCAATTTTTAGGTATGTGCTCTATTTTCTAATACCCCAAGTAAAATTACAGCAAAATCTCAGTTCTTTGGACATTAAAAATCAAACTCTTTATTTAACAGAGATTAGACTTAAAAATTAAAATCTAAAAGTATTCAGAAAACAGGTGCTTAGTAGCACTTTAGTAAACAGTAATTTCAAGACTGCTTTCCAAAGTCAATAAAACTTTTGGTTTTATTACATTTTATGATTATACACTTAAGTAAGCTTTGTAATTCAATTAACACTTTAATTCTTGCCATGCAGATGACCTATGGCAAATACTTATATTCAGATGGAACAGAGTCATTACTCTCAGAGCTTAAAATCTAGAATCAAGCTACAAAAAAGTGTAACAACATCTGTTTTAAAAGGTAGAATGCGATAAGTGCTACAAAAAGATTGAGTTCTTAAAAGACTGAAGACAAAAGAGATTGTGTTGGATTTAAAAACAATGTAAACAAAAGCACTGCTGAGGGAAGCTGAAGCACATTATGGCAATGGCAAATTAATTGTTTTCTTTAGGAGAAAAGTAATACACTAGTGAGAAGTTTACCTGGGAAGTTGAATTGGGGTCAAAAGACAGAAGGCCTTTAATGCCAACAGAGAAATTTGAGCAGGGGAATAATACCGTGCAAAATGAGATACAAAAATAATAATAATAGACAGCAAAATGTAGAAAAGAGTTGAGTGGGTAAAACAGAAATGAGAAGCTGAGACACCAACTTGTTGCTGGATAAGACACAGAAAACAGGAAGCTGTTGCCATCACCCGGATAGGTAATGAAAGACCTGGTAGTAGCACTGCAAAGGAACATATAGATGTGACAGGCAATGTGAAGGTGAAATCAATATGGAATGTCAGCTGACTAGAAAGACAATGGGTATAAGGAATTAAAGAATTTAAAACGATGACCATAAAAAGAACCATAAGAAACTAGATTATCCTCAATGATCTAAGAACTTTTTAATTGTTTTGTATAAAGTACAAGGATGAAAAGGACAAAAAATTCAATTAATCTAAATAAATAACATTATTCAATAATGTTCCACCCTTGCAGGTGTGGTTCAGTTGGTTGGAGCATAGTCCCATCAACCAAAAGGTTGCGGGTTTGATTACCAGTCAGTGCACATGCCTGGGCTGCAAGTGTGTATGGGAGAGGCAACTAACCAATGTTTCTCTTTCACATCAATGTTTTTCTCTCTCATTCTCTCCCTCCCCTCCCCTCTCTCTAGAGTCAATGAACATAATACTATACATAGAGAATAAGAAATATTTCTAAAATAAATATTCAGTGAAAAATGCTAAACAGATGTCACTAAAATTAGGTAGATGGTTTGAGTCAAACATGTTTCCTTTATTATTGTAATTTCCTTTGTACCATTAACACAATTTAGAGAATATTCAGCTGTTCTTAATGATTTATGACAACTTTAATTTCCTAATCTGTTATATAACAGTTTATATAACTCATACACTGATATTCAATAAATACTTCAAATGATACTGTGGAAACACTACCCTGGGAACATTTCTTATTAGCCCATTCACTGAGATTTCTTTCCAACAATACTGATATTATCATCTTTGGTTATAATTCTTGCTTTTTAGCATTTTCATTCATTGAATCATGGAACTGAGCTATAACAAGCTAGTATTATTGGAAATGGGCTGCTAAAGAATACAATTTAAATATATAAAGATAACAGCTCAGATGATTGGATATAGCCACCTTCCAGAAAAACATCCACCAAACAATATATTATAGATAAACAATGACTTTGGGACAGGGTCTTGAGAGTCTCATAAATCCCCTGAAATTTTGCGCAAAATGTCGTGTGTGTGTGTGTGTGTGTGTGTGTGTGTGTGTGTTTTTCCTCTGGAACAAACATCTATAGATCATAAGATCCTCAAAAGAGTATATAACCCAAAACTAAAACAAAAACTATTCCTCGTGTTAAGAAAATAAGAAAACAAAATTGGTAAATGTTAGATGTAATTTTATTTATTCAGATCCTGCCTTTTTCAAAAGGCGCCTTTTAAATACATACAATTTTAGATACACTTCAATGAGAAAATAGGTGATAAAATCAGAACAAGAAGGATGAAAAGAATGAAAAAATTAAAATTAACCCAGGTGTGAAAAGAAAATACAAAATGCTTATCATTAAGTCCTATATTCTTGCAAAAAGTCAAAACTGTCCCTATGTTTTCTATTAGGTCATATAAAGAGAGGGAAAATAAAACTCTTCTAGCTTTTCATAAATACAAACTGTTCTTAATACTGAGACCATTGTCTTTCATGGGTCTTCTCAGAAAGTGCAGAATGTATAAACAATGTTTCTACAACAACTTGTTTCTTATGTACAAAACTGGCCATAACAACCTTACAGAAAAGGCAACAAGAAATCTTTATACTATTATAATTTTCCTCAGTGTATAGTTACAACAAACTAAAGGGAAATTAATAAAAGAAATTTTATGGAAATGAATAATATGATGTCCAGGTACATAACCCTTTTCTGGTTTATTCCAAGGATAGATTCTAGAATAGTGAAGCAGCGGATCTCACTGTTCCCTATGCATCCAAGGGGTTGACCAGGCTCTTTGGAGCAGAGATGTGGTGCTGCCAACTGAACACAGGTGTTCTTAAAAACAAACAGAAAAAGGCCTCTAGGTAATTCTGATGTACTTAATTCATCTCCTCCCCGTACTCCCCAATCTTCATATTCACTATTCAAGAGAAATGGATGGCCTAACTAGCCTTCAAAAAATCATCCATAAATATTCTCTCTCAACAAAATTATGGAAAAAATAATTGGCAGGGAAATGGTTAAGTGCAAAACCATAAATCTGAATAGCCACCTGAACCAAGGGAACGACTAACATTCACAAACTGACACTACTCTTTGCACAGAGGTGGCTATTGGCAAATTCGAAAATGACAAGTTAAAAGCCTGGATTTTCATCAACCAATTTTACAATCATCTACTTTGCCTGAAATTTCTGATCCTCATTAAAACATCTTACCGATGGTTCAAATATACAATTAAACAGATACAATAAGAGCTAAAAGAAAAGAACTGTGCTTTCAACTACATCGAAAAAGACTCCATATAAATATTTTATCACTGTCATTAAGTACAAAAAATAAGATACAATAAGTTTTTACTTTTAAATATAGCACTCTATCATTACCATTTATATTAACAAATAAGCTTACTGGTTCAATAACACATAAATGTTTCTAAAAAACTTAAGGAATAACATATGTCACAAGATCTAGTAAGCAGATACACAAAATATCCCAACAAAATAGTCAAATAGCAATAACCATAAAATCCTAGTGACTATCATAAACAAGTCTGTTATCTTGTAAGCATTTTAAAAAATCATAAAAGCACTTTTAAATGGCCCCTTATAATAGCACTTAGCCCTCACTTGCCCAAATTTGAATATTTCATAAGAGGTTTGGGTTGTATGCACTTACAGAAGAGGTGGCAATAAGAAAAATATGTCAACATCAGTATCACAAGGCAGAATATAACTACAATAAAAAAAAAGAGTGCAAATGAAAAGCAATGGGGCTCAAAGTAAAAGGTGCACATGGACCTGGACAAGCTGCAGAAAGAAAACGGCAATTGAAATCAACAGTAACTGAGGGACGAGAGAGGCTGATGGCATCTAGGCAACAGCAGCATATCAAGCACAGACAGAAGCATGAGCAATTACACAAAAGCAAGAAAACAAAGTCTCCAGAGCAGCGAACAATTCAATTTGGCTGGTACACAGGCTATGAATATGAATATGGATGTGTGGAGAGATAAAGCTGAAAAATAGGTTATAATTCTGTTCTGCCAAAGAAAAAAAATTAAACCCAAAACCCAGTGAAAGCCTTTCTAGAGTTGAGGGTATCTAAAATATATAACCTTGTACTTCATTTCTATCATCACAGTCTGGCCCCCAATACCTAGACCACTCAACCTCCCAGAGTTGCCACTTTTCTCATCCTAAAGGACAGTTCTCCTCCCCTCACTTCCATCCCCTGATCACAGCATGCCTCCTCCCATCAGGTACTGTTCATCGAGACTTAAAATAAAATGTAATATTTAGTAGAAAAGAACTAAAATCCAAATATTAGTAGTAGTAACACCTCCATGTTTCTCAAATGTAGAATCAGAGATAATCCACAAGTTATACAAAAACACAGCCTTTAAAATACATCAGTGGAAAAAAATGAGTATGTCTTATTCTACTTTCCTATTAAAAACAATTAAAAATGCTGGAAACATTCAGCTGTGAATAGTAACTAAAAAATAATTAAACACAACAACTTAACCCCAGGATTTAAAAAGGAAAAACAGAATAGACAACTGAGATATAATAGAAAACCCAATAAAAAATTCAAGCAAATGAAGGGATGTATTTCAAATGTGAAGTGATAGATTATCCATTAAGGGGTACTGGGGAAATAATTAAACATTGGCAAAATAAAGATAACTGCTTACCTACCACAAAGGTCAGAGAGTTGCACATCCAGGAAGCATAATTCTATAATAACTCATGTGAAAGTAAATGGCACTGCTGAGTGCTATGAAATATGTGATTACATGTGTTCAAGTTATACCAAAGTAAACTGCAGATGGGCAAAAATAAAAACATAAAAATATTTAAAAGTAGGTAGATGAGTACTTTTCTAACACTCTGGTGAGGAACCAAAGTAATCCATTAAGTAAAAAGGTTAACAAGTATAACTACAGGACTTTTAAAAGTATGCATAAAAATCAAATAAGAAATAAAACAAACTGGGAAACAAACTTACAGCCTATAATAGCAATGCAAATAGGCCTCAATTATGTAAAGAACACTTACAAACCAACACAGCAACAGGAAAAGGAGCCAAGAACAAAAACAGGTAGCTTCCCAATGAAAACAAACAACAAACACAGAACAGTTCAACCACAGTCAGCAAAAACAAATGTAAATTAGAATAAGTTATAAAACAAATCAATATGTTATTTTTTACATAACATGATTGGCAAATAATTTTTAAATGCTAATGTCTACTAATTATGGTTAAGTTGCAGGTATGCCTTCACATTGGTACTAGAAATAAATTTCATTTTGAAATATTAAGCAAAATCTTAAACATAACTTTTGATCAAGAAATTCAACTTCCCAAGTTTATCCTAAGAAAACAATTATACAATTTCGCAAAAATGTATATCCAAGCATGGTCATCAAAGGACAGTAATAGTAGTTAAAAAAAAAAGCAGTTAAAATAGTAGACTATTTACATAAATTAACAGAAAATTTTCAACTGAATACTATCTAGCCAGTAAAATGATATAGATTTGTTTATTAACATGGAAAGTTAAGAACAAAATAATGTAAAGTTAAGAACAAAATAATATGAATAATAGAGTAACATATAGGCAAATAGTTAGGAGGTTAGTTTCCCCAAATGAATCTCTAGGTGATACTTACCAACATTTTCTAGTTTTTAGCAATTAACACATAGCTAAATTTTCTAGTTTTACAGCACACATATATTAGTATAATTTTACAAATTAAATAAATTACTTTTTAAACCATTGCTAGTAGTCTGACAGTAGTACTTAATTTTTAAAATAACACACAATTGACCTGGTAATTCTAAACCTATTTATTAAAAAATAAAAAGATACAGCCCTGACCAGTGTGGCTCAGTTGGTTAGCCATCATCCCACAAAGCCATAGGTCTCTGGTTTGATTCTGGGTCATAGCACATGCCTGGGTTGAGAGTTTGGTCCTATCAGGGCACATGCAGAAGGCAACTAATTGATGTTTCTCTCTCACATTGATGTTTCTCTCCCTCTCTTTGTCCCTCCCTTCCCCGCTCTCTAAAAATAAATAAGTATTTTCTAAAAAGATACAGTAAATGGCAGGCTTTATCAAAATTCCTTCCTCAGCTGCCTTTAGGATCTTAATAATAGTCAACAGCCATAAGTGTAAAACCATACTATTAAACAAACCCTATACAAGTAAAACTGAGACTTTAAAAGTCAAATTAATTGGGCCTAGCTGGATAGCTCAGTTAGGGTGTCATCCTGATATGCCAAGGCTGTGGTTTAGATTCCTGGCCAGGGCACTTACAAGAATCAACAATGAATCCATAAATAGTTTTTTGATCCATTCATTTATTGATGGGCACATCAGTAAATGAATGGATCAAAAAACTATGGTACATTTACACAATGGAATTCTATGCAGCAGACAGAACGAAGGAGCTCCTACCCTTTGCAACAGCATGGAAGGGAACTGGAAAGCATTATGCTAAGCAAAATAAGCCAGGCAGTGAAAGACAAATACCATACAATCTCACCTTTAACAGGAACCTAAACAACAAAACAAAGAAACAAGCAAAATATAACCAAAGACACTGAAATAGAGAACAGGCTGACAGTGTTCAGAGGGGACAGGGGAGAGAATTTCAGGGGACCTTCAGGGGAAAATGGGAAAGGTTTACAGGAACAAGTATAAAGGACACACAGACAAAAACGAGGGCAGGTGGAAATGGGAGGAGGGAGGTGGGGAGGGCTGGGTGGGTGGGCTGGGAGTAAAAGATAGAAAATTGTACTTGATCAACAATTAAAATAAAATTTTTAAAAATTGAATCCATAAATAACTCTCTCTAAAATCAATAAATAAAAAAATTAAGTCAAATTAATTGATCACTTTTTTTAAAAGATTTTATTTATTTATTTTTAGAGAGGGAAGGGAGGGAGAAAGAGAGAGAGAGAGAGAAACATCAATGTGTGGTTGCTGGGGGCCATGGCCTACAACCCAGGTATGTGGCCTGACTGGGAATCGAACCTGCGACACTTTAGTTCACAGCCCGTGCTCAATCCACTGAGCTACGCCAGCCAGGGCTTAATTGATCACTTTTAAATTAATGTATTTAAAAGAGACATTTTCCTCACAAAGGTACTATCCAGATTGAAACATATTTGTCAATAGCCAGCTCTTATTCTTTCTCTTTTAACATTTTCATTATTTATGTGTATACACTATAAAATACTCATTTCTCTGCCATATTTTGCAGAGATTTTTAAAAAATGTATTGTTGTTACCTAATTTTTGGTTTATTTTAAACCAAGAGTAATAGATAACATTTTTCTCATTTCTTCCTTTTGCACTCAAAACTATATATTTTACCCAAAGTTAAAATGTTAAATATATGAAATATAACATTTTCATTTAAAATACCCTGAATAACTCCATACACATGGTATATTCATTGTGATTTCTCCAGCCCTTAAAATGTCCCATGAATAAGTTTTCCTCTGTTATCTTATATTTTAATTAGGCCGAGCTACTAAAACTTCAGAGGTAAAAATGTCTGAAGCTATACACTTACAGTGTGTGCACACTTTTTGTATTTCAATAAAATGTTAAAACAAAAACTACAGGGGCTATTTAAACAATGCCTGTTTTTGTCCTTAAATGTTCTCTAGAATATATTTAAATAACCAGAAACAAATTACAAACCCCTGACTAAGATATATTTTTATTTTCTTGTAATACTCAAAAGGAACTCATTTAAATCCCAAATCAATCTCCTATCTCAGCTGAGATAAATGTTCAAAAGAAAATGCAAGCAGCATCAATGGAAGACAGAAAGCACCATTAACATTTTTTTTATTGACTGAGTTCAGAGAAAGAGAAAGAAACATTGATTTGTTGATCTACTTTTTTATACATTTATTGGTTGCTTCTTTTTTTATGAGATCTAATCTTTATTAAGAATGGACACACATATCTAAATGCCTAATCAGACTCTTTGAAAATTCCAATTTGTTTTCCATTTTCTAAAAGTCCTCTTCAATGACTCTGATAAGATGAATTCCATGACCTTCATACCCAGATTTGAGGGGAAGGGTCCTGCCTTTCCTTCCTTCCTTCTTTTCTGTCACTCTCCCTCCCTCCCTTCCTTCCATTATCTTATTTTAGGAAATTCTAAAGTTAATTTATAAGTATATTTTATTGATTATGCTATTACACTTTTCCCAATTTTTCCCCGTTTCCCCCCTCCACCTTGTACCTCCAATCCTCCAATATTCCCCCCGCTTAGTTCATGTCCATGAGTTGTACAAAGAACTCAAAGTTCTTTAAATTCTCTGTTTCCTATACCATTTTGGACCTCTCCCTGTCTATTTAATGCCTACCATTTTGCTGCTTCTTCCCTATACATTTTCACCCCACTCCTCCCTTCCCCTTCCCCACTGAAAGCCCTCCATGCAATGCTCATTTCTCTGATTCTGTTCCTGTTATAGTTGTTTGCTTAGTTTTTGTTCTCATTGTTTTCCTTTCTTTTTTAATTCAGTTCATTTGTTGATACCTGTCAGTTTGTTGTCATTTTACTGTTCATATTTTTTATCTTCTTTTTCTCAGATAAGTCCCTTTAACGTTTCATATAATAATGGCTTGGTGATGATGAACTCCTTTAACTTGACCTTATCTGGGAAGCACTTTATCTGCCCTTCCATTCTAAATGATAGCTTTGCTAGATAGAGTAATCTTGGATGTAGGTCCTTGCCTTTCACGACTCTGAATACTTCTTTCCAGCCCCTTCTTACCTGCAAAGTTTCTTTTGAGATATCAGCTGATAGTCTTATGGGAACTCCTTTGTAGGTAAATGTCTCCTTTTCTCTTGCTGCTTTTAAGATTCTCTTTGTCTTTAATCTTATGTGACTTAATGATGATGTGCCTTGGTGTGTTCCTCTTTGGGTCAACTTCTTTGGGCCTCTCTGGGCTTCTTGGACTTCCTGGAAGTCTATTTCCCATGCCAGATTGGGGAAGTTTTCCTTCATTATTTGTTCAAATAAGTTTTCAATTTCTTGCTGTTGTTCTCCTCCTCCTGTCACCCCTATAATTTGGAATGTTGTAAGTTGTCCCAGAGGTTCATAAGTCTCTCATTTTTTTAATTCTTGTTTCTTCATTCTGTTGCAGTTGGACATTTATTTCTTCCTTTTGTTCCAAATTATTTGTTGATTTGAGTCCTGGTTTCCTTCCTGTCACTGTTGGTTCCCTGAATATTCTGCTTTATTTCATTTTGGGTATCTTTCATTTTTCAACCAAGCTCAAACAGTTCTGTGAGCATTTTGATTACCAGGGCTTTAAATTCTCCATCAGATAGGTTGCCTATTTCCTCATTGCTTAGCTCTCTTTCTGAAGATTTGCTCTATTCTTTCATTTTGGCCCCATTTCTTTTTCAGGGCACCTGTTAAGTTGCAAGGGGGTATGTCTTAGGTATTCACCTGGGCAGGGCAACCCTCCTTGCTGTCCTACAGCACTGCTTGTGGGGGAGGGGCCAGAGAGGGAACAGTTGCTGTGGACTACAGCAATTGCCGTAGTCCACAGTCAGCTCTTAGTCTCATTTTTCCCCTTCAGTCAGTCCCACCTCCATAGTCTGCCCCCTCACCTAAATCGTCCATCACCTCACCTCGGGTGCTCTCCGTCCACCACCTTACTGGTCTGGTTGTTCTGTTTGACTATTTCTTTAATTCCATGGTTGTCGGAGTTCCATGCAGTTTGATTTTCTGGCACTTCTGGTTGTTTATTGATTTTAGATTGGTTGTTATCCTCCTTTTAGTTGTGCAAGGAAGTGAAGGGTTTCTACCTATGCCTCTATCTTGGCTGCAAGTCTGGTTGTTTCTTTTTTGTCCTTTGATCAGAGGTCGAACCCACAGCCTTGGCATATTGAGATGAAGCTCTAAATAACTGAATACCAAGCCGGGGCAAAAAAAATTTTTTTAATTTGAGGAAGGTTACATAGTTCATTCAACTTCCACTGACAAGTAATATTCTTATAGCCCCTGCCCCAAATTTACATAAATCCCAATTCACACAATTCTTGTGCCTCATAAAACTTTTATTCTCATTAGCACTTCTCTACCAGAGAACAAGTAGAGGAAATAAGTAAGTACAAATTGAGGTCCTCTCCTGGGCATGTTACTTAAATCTTATCCAGACTCTGCTTTCTCGTCCGTAAAATGATAACATGTACCTCAAGGGGCTATTGTGAAGCTTCAATTAGGTAAAACAAACACCGTATTTAGCACAGTACTTGCCACACGGCAATAAATGGCAGCTTTTATCATTTTCCTGATATTTCATTTTTTTAAATATTAACAAATGTATTTTCAATTCAATTATGTAATTGAATCAGCATGGGTTGATTATTCTAGTTTCTCAAAAAAGCAGAAGCTTTGACTATTTATTTCCATAGGAATTTGAGAATTGATATTCACTTTTCTTTTCTAAGATTTGATTGATTTATTTTTAGCGAGAGGGGCAAAGAGAAAGAAAGAGGAGAGAAACATCAATTTGTGGTTGCCTCTCATGCACCCCTTACTAGGGACCTGGCCTGCAACCCAGGCATGTGCCCTGACTGGGAATTGAACTGGCGACGACCCTTTGGTTCATAGGCCAAAACTCAATCCACTGAGCCACACCAGCCAAGGAAGATATTCACTTTTCTTAAAGGCTATTTATTTCCTTTCAATGTCTATCTTTAACTTGAAAATCCTTATAGTAATACTTTGATATTTAGTTACTAGAAAAACATGCATGAGACGTACATTATGATGTGATTTTTGAAAAACAATAGCATTCTTGCACAAGAGTAGAACACACTACCACAAATTATGAGGTGTAACCAATGTGACCTTCAAAGTGTCATATATATTCATTCTTTACCTCTATTTCTAAAGAAAGATGGATAAAGGAAAACATTATTTGGGGGTCTATTATACGCTAGGTAAGGTCAAAGGCAATCTATAAACTTGGTCTCATTAAATCAACCCAACAGCCCTTTGAAATCTGAGAGTGAAATTAACCTGTTGAAATTCACAGTTAGCAAGAGGGAAGGAAACTGTATTTAGAGTAAAGGTCTAGATGGTTTCAAAGCCTATGTGCTCCTTTCTCTTCATTACAAAGTACATAGCAGAAACAATTTGGTATTTTATGTTACAATCTTATGATGTGTAAGTCTCTAAAGTGTTAGTAAAATAAATATTACTTTGATGGAAGAAAAGTTTATGAATACTGTGTTGCTCTGGTTGTTACATTAAAATAACTAGCCTTGTGTGTCTATTCAACAAGATTTCCTCCTAAGTCATTTACGCTCAGTAGAAGTCTTTCCAACTACTTTTTTTCCAGTTTTTATTTTTGTTGCCACAGTTTAACTCAATCTCAAATACCAATTTTACTACTTGGTTTTAGGTGGAATGTCTCTTTCAAGTGGCTATTCTTAAGTATCCCCAAAACTTATATAAAAAAACAACAGTAAACATGCTACCTTCTCTCTACCTTCTACCCAGCAACTACCACATCTCAGTATTTATGGAGAAAACCAGGCAGACACTACCTCTATCCTTGATCTTCCAAAGAGAAGATTGTCACTTTGGGTAGCCTTCCATCCCTGAAGAGTAACTGCAGCAAGCTGGAGGATGTAGGCCATCACACAGCACTAAAACACTCACCAGAAGAGTATGTATCATATTTTGTAAGAAGTATCTCCTCACAGGTATTTACTTTAAAATAGTCAGTTAACATTTTATAGCTGTGTATAAAATTTTTACTCACCAACACTCTTAGTCTATTTATTTGTTATTATATATTTTAGCCACTCATGCTCCCTCCACTATGTCCCAAAATGTAATTCTTCCTGAAGTCTCTTCCCAAGTGAAGGCTTAGATCCTTCAACTGCCTCAATCAATGATCTACTAAACTACATCTTCCAAAATATAACATGACTTCCATTTTCAAACTTATTTTAGCAATATAACTTTTTTTCAAACAAATTATTTTACCAAATCTAATACATATGATAAAAGGTGCTTACTCTCAATGAAATAAAACTAAGGGACCTGAGTTAAGTAACTATATATAAATAACCAGGATTCCTCAAAATACAATTTGGAACAATATGATTTTGAACTACTAACCTTAACAAGAAATTCTATAGGAAATTTCCTCCTCACTGTATTGAGATCCTGACTAAATATTACTCTTTTCTGTTAGAAATTAAGTAACTATGACTCAAACTGACTCTACCACATGCCTGTAACCAGATCTGGATTCACATTCTGTGAGTTCCCTGAAGATCACAAATCCACTTTATTACTTTATATAACTCTAAAACAGTCTCAGAGATGAACACATAATAGGGTTTTAAAACATATCTGAACACAGAATTGAGTATGTAAATCAGGTTAGAATAAAAAGCTGTTTTCTTTAATTCCCAAATTATTTACCTGTAATAACTATATTTCTTAAGAGCAAAAAAGCGGCCCTGGCTGGCATAGCTCAGTGGATTGAGCTCAGGCTGCGAACCAAAGTGTCGCAGGTTCGATTCCCAGTCAGGGTACATGCCTAGGTTGCAAGCCATGACCCCCAGCAACCGCACATTGATGTTTCTCTCTCTCTGTCTCCCTCCCTTCCCTCTCTAAGAATAAATAAATAAAATCTTTAAAAAAAAAGACAACTCTTTGAAAACTTTTAAAAAAAAGAGCAAAAATAGAAAAGAAAATGTATCATTAGCAGTAATATTAGAAGAGTATGCAGGATATTTTATAACCAGTATCTCCTTACAGTTGTTTACTTTAAAATCTATAGTTAACATTTTATACCTGTGTATAAAAAATGTATCTAGTTCCCTGCCAATCTCACTTAAGGAAACAACTAATTTGGTAAAATGGTAATAAGACCCATGAATACAAGACACATCATCCAGAATCTTGAATCTCCATCCTGACTATATCCAAAGATTAAAAAAAGGGTGTTGCTGCTTTAAACTAGTTTAGGCAAAGAGAAATAATAACTTCTATGAGCATAGTTTTTCTGCTGTTCTTCTAAGTAAAGATTTACCTTAGAAAATCGATTGTTAAATATTTGGAAAAATGATCCCAAGGAACTGATTTCTGACTTTAAGTAAAAATTTCCACAAGACATGTCATCTTTTTTCTGAAGTGTATATATTTTTTAATATTTAATTTACTTATTTAAATAAATCCATTTATTAAAATTTATTTTAATAAATTAAATGCAAATAAAATTTAAGTTTGCAATTAAAATAAGTAAATTTTAATAAATCAATTTATTAGAGTAGAATTGGTTAATATAATTATATAGGTTTCAGGCGTACAATTCAATAATATGTCATCTGTGTATTATACTGAGTGTTCACCACCCCAAGTCAAGTCTCCTCCCATCACCATTTATCCTCCCTTTACTCTCTTCTACCTCTCTTCACCCCCTTTTCCCTCTGATAATCACCAATCTGCTGTCTGTCATCTTTTCAAGACAAAGTAATAAACTTTTAATAGTAGTAGACTCCAAAAGACAAAGTAATGATAAAATGATTTGGCAACTTTATTGTCCTAAATTTGTATTTACTTAGTCTATGAAACATTCTTGTTTCCATTTGTTCTTTAGAAGTATAGAGATTTCATATACATAAAACTTAAGTTTGCATTTAACATCACTTCTAATTGTATTTAAAAATTAAAAGTATGAACTCTCAACCTGCACATATTTTTATCAAAGGGGCAGAAAATGGGGACATCTGTAATGATTTCAAAAATAAAAGTAAAGTCAAAAATTTTACAATGCTTATTCAATTTGATGTACTTTTAGAGCATATGAAAAACAAAACTGCTCAGGTTGGCATGGCTTAGTGGATTGAGAAATGGCCTGCGAACCAAAGGGTCTCTGGTTCAATTCCCAGTCAGGGCACATACCTGGGTTGCAGGCCAGGTCCCCAGTAGAGGATACACAAGAGACAACTACACATTGATGTTTCTCTCCCTCTCTATCTCTCCCTCTTCCCCTCTCTCTAAAAAGAAATAAATAAAATCTTAAAAAAAAAACAACCAATTACAAATTAATTTAGTCTTGCTTCCACTAATGGCAGAATGAATTGCTCAGGTGTGGTTTCCTGAAGATCATTTAAAAAAAAAATTTATTGACTACAAGAGAGAGAAAAAGAGAGAGAGAGAGAAACATGTATTTTTTGTTCCACTTATTGATGCATTCATTGGTTGATTCTTACAAGTGTCCTGACAGGGGATCAAACCTACAATTTTGGTATATTAGGACCACACACTAACCAACTGAGCTACTCATTCAGGGCATGGCAAATAATGTCTAAATCTAGATAAATCGTTTTTAAAAACACACTATTTGAGGGCACTAGAAAGTTATAAAGTTAGGAGCAGACCAGAGGAGGGTTTACCTTTGAAACATAGAAACTGCAATGGGTAAGAATCACAAGTTTGGGCATTATGCCTGAGGGTGCTCACCACCACTATTCTTACCAACATCCCCATTCAATACCCATAGCTCTTGCAGCAGAAAAATACAGTCTTACAGTCCTGTGTGACAGCAGAGCACAGAAATCGGGGCAGACAGATTAGCTATAAATTTAGGGGGAGAAATCCTAAAAACAATAGAGCTACAGAAGGAGAGAAACCCAAATCCTTGGTTTACCATTAAAATTCACATTCAGGAGGGGAGACAGGAAGGGATTCAGAGTAAAGCAAGCAAAAATCAGATGGGAGTATGTCCTTTGAAAACTAGTAGGATATGTATGTTTACTGCTTTTTTCAGACTGATGGAATTTCCCAAGCAGTGCGTAGTTCACAGAGCAGAAAGCTAGGGTCTGACTAACTTGAGATGTTAGAAGACAGGTGTTAGAAGACAGGTGTAGGAGACCGTTCTGCGTGGCATAGGCCTAGCTCCCACTCAGAGATGCATAGGACCCACGCCCACGAATAGGTTCTCCCATGGGGTATCAGGCCTGCAATGTGCCTAGGCTGCTTTGAGACTTGCTTTTTGCTAAAACTCCCTCACCCTGAATTGAGACAGCAAGTACTTACTGTAACTTCCTAAAATCCATGCTAAACCTTCCAAGGACAATGTAACAGGTTCAACTACTTTTCCCTTTTCATTTGCAAATATCCTTCTGTGGCATTGGCTCCTTTGTTTTCTGTAAAAGGTAACCACCTAAAGTGAAACTGTGCATAGTAAATGAGGACCATCATGTAATGTGACCAAAAGGGGAAATAAAAAGGCCTGTCATGGCAGAAGCCATGGCTTTTTTGCTCCCCTTGAGAGCGAAGCCACTCACCTTTTTCCTCCACAAGACTTGGTAGTCCATGGAGTCTTTCCCCCACCCACAATGTCTCGGACCCCACAAGCCGGGCTCCCCAGACAGGCCTCATGGCTGAGAAAGGAGCTGCAAATTTAGGGAGGAAACTTGGAAAGAAAAAGACACACAGAGAGGTAAGGCCCATAATCTTAGTAACAACTCTGCCCAAACTCCTAGTGACAGCTAATGACAGAGGTACAGGGAACATTCCTCAGGCACTAGCTTCTAAAAGCAATAGCTATAAGCTGAAAGAATTGAGCAGAGACAAAGACTACACAACACAGGGAAAAAATGTGTAGTTTGTTTGAGACCAGTCAAGTTAACTGCCACTTAGAGCAACAACAAAGCCATCCTTAGAGAACATAACAGAATCTAAAATGACTAAGAGGTACTGCAAGCAAATAGCCCAAAAGTCACCAAAGTAAAATGAAATACACAAAAGTATTTCATTAACACAAAAGAAAGTACAAAATTCCAACAAAGGAAAGCCCAACACCAGGTGGCTTCATTGGTGAATTCTTTCTACCAAATATTTAAAGAAGACTTAATATCAAAATTTATCACTCTTCCAAAAAAAAATGAAGAGGCAGCAACACTTTCTAACTCATTCTATTAGGTCAGCATTACCCCATTACCAAAGCCAAAGACACACTACAAGAAAAAAAGAGGAAGAGGTGGAGGCACCGTGCCTCCTCGCACAACCAAGATTAGAACAACAATGATTTGCAGACAGAATATCACTCAGAACTGACAGAGGATTTATCTGAATGGAAGTCAGACAGCCAAGAAGTTGAAGTGGACCCGTACATCCAGGCTGGTAGGAGACGAGGAGCTGGGCAGGCGCGGGGCTGGCGCAGGTCGGCGGTGCGCAGAGGTCAGGGAAAATTTGGTGCAAAATTGGTGCGACAGCCACCCGGGGCGCAAGAACGCAGCGGTGATCCCTGAG
The DNA here is from genome assembly GCF_004126475.2 of Phyllostomus discolor. Taxonomy (NCBI): domain Eukaryota; kingdom Metazoa; phylum Chordata; class Mammalia; order Chiroptera; family Phyllostomidae; genus Phyllostomus; species Phyllostomus discolor. The sequence continues at coordinate 49,640,559 of NC_040912.2, forward strand.
TACGCAAGCTGTGACTGGCGGACCCAGTGGGGCAGCGATTGTGGACCAGGGCAGAGCTCGTGGACCAGGGCAGAGCTCGCGGCCCAGGATCCCAAGCAAGGAAGGGTCTGAGCCCAGGAGAACGGAACTACTGCCATTGTTCCCTCTCGCTCCCGCCCCCACCCCCACATATAACGTCACAATCTAGCGAACGGAGTGCCAAGCCCCGGTGAACACCTAAGGCTCCGCCCCCCACCCTAACAAGAGTGACCAGACCGGAAAAAAAAAAAAAAAGGAGGAGAGACAGGGAAAGACTTAAGACATGTTTCCAACAGAAGAACACATTGGTCCCCCAGGACTCATCCTTTTGAGAGACCAAGAAATAGCCAATCTATCAGATGCACAGTTCAAAACACTGGTGATCACAAAGCTCACAGAATTGGTTGATTTTGGACGAAATTTAGATGAAAGGATGCAAGTTACCATAAAAGAGATGCAGGAAGATATGCGGAGGAGAGCCAATAGTGAAAGGAAGGAATCTGAGTCTCAAAACAATACAGTGTACCAGAAGGAAGATAGAATCAACCAAGCAGGAAAGCATGATGAAATAAGAATTCAAAAAATTGAGGAAAAGCTCAAGAGCATCCAGGACACCTTTAAACGTTCCAACATCCGAATTATAGGGGTACCAGAATGGGAAGGAGAAAAGCAACAGATTGAGCACGTATTTGAACAAATAATAAAGGAGAACTTCCCCAATCTGGCAAAGGGAACAGTCTTCCAAGAAATCCAAGAAGCTCAGAGAGCCCCAAAGAAGTTGGACCCAAGAAGAAACACACCAAGGCACATCATAATTACAGCAGCCAAGGTAAAAATGAAGGGGAGAATCCTAGGAGCAGCAAGAAATAAGGGGACAGTAACCTACAAAGGAGTTCCCATCAGACTGTCAGCTGATTTCTCAAAAGAGACCTTACAGGCAAGAAGGGGCTGGAAAGAAATATTCCAAGTCATGAAAGACAAGGACCTACATCCCAGATTGCTCTATCCAGCAAAGCTCTCATTTAGAATGGAAGGGCAGATAAAGTGCTTCTCAGATAAGGTCAAGTTAAAGGAGTTCATCATCACCAAGCCCTTATTTTATGAAGTGCTAAAGGGACTTATCTAAGAAAAGAAGATAAAGAAAAAACATGTATAGTAAAAGGACAGCAAACTCACAATTATTAACAACCATACCTAAAGCAAAACCAAAAGAAACTAAGCAAACAACTAGAACAGTAACAGAACCACAGAAATGGAGATCACATGGAGGGTTAGCAACAGGGGGGTGGGAGGAGGAGAGAGGGGGAAAAGGTATAGAGAATAAGTAGCATAGAATGTAGGTTGAAAATAGATAAGGGGAGGGCAAGAATAGTATGGGAAATGTAGAAGCTAAAGAACTCATAAGTATGACACGTGGACATGAACTAAAGGGGGGAATGTGGGTGGGAGGGGGGTACAGGGTGGAGGGGAGAGAAGGGGGAAATGGGACAACTGTAATAGCATAATCAATAAAATATATTAAAAAAAGAAAAATATGTATTTTAAATACATTATTTTACTAATGTATTAAAAAATGTTACCAATTTACAGTAAGGTCCAGCTAAATTTAGTCCCAAAACTCTTCTTGAAGAAAAGCCATAAATTAATGTGAGACAATTTAATCCTGAAATGGGCACTATCTAGTTTTATTTTTAATCATTAAAGAATAATCAGTATGAAAAATTAAAATGTCTTCACTTAAACAATTTTATTTATTCTGTCAATATGACACTAGTATGATTTTAATTTTTATTTCCCTAATGCTTAATAATGTTGAGCATCTATATGCATATTTGCAATAAATCTTTTTTAAAATTTATTTCATTGATTATGCTATTACAGTTATACCAATTTTCTCCCCTTAGTCCCCCTCCTCCCAATACCCCCACTTCATCCAGCAATTCCCCTCTTAGTTCATGTCCATGGGTCATGCATATACGTTCTTTAATTACTCCATTTCCTACTCAGTTCCCTAATATCCCTGAGCCTATTTTGTACCTACCAATTTGTACTTCTTAATCCCTGCATGTTTTCCAACATTCTCCTACTTCTTCCTCCCAACTGATAACCCTCCAAATGATCTCCATATCTCTGATTCTGTTCCTGTTCTGCTTGTTTCCTTAGCTTGTAATTGAGATTCAATTACTGATAGTTGTGAATTTGTCATTTTAATATTCATAGTTTTGATCTTCGTCTTTTTTATATATAATTACCTTTAGCATTTCATATAACAATGACTTGGTGATAACGAACTCCTTTAGTTTTACCTTGTCTAGGAAGCACTTTCAAAGTGCTGCCCTTCTATTCTAATGATAACTTTACTGGATAGAGTAATCTAGGTTGTAGGTCCTTGCTTTTCATCACTTTGAATACTTCTTTTCAGTCCCTCTAGCCTGCAAAGTTTCTTTTGAGAAATCATCTAACAGTCTTTCGAGAACTGCCTTATAGGTATCTAATTGCTCTTCTCTTGTTGCTTTTAAGTTTCTCTCTTTATTTTTAACCTTTGGCATTTTAATTATTATGTGTCTTGGTGTGGTCCTCTTTGGATCCATATTGTTTGTAGCTCTCTGTGCTTCCTGGTCCTGTATGTCTATTTCTTTCATCAAATTTGGGGAGTTTTCTTTCATTATTTTTTAAAATAAGTTTCAGTTTCTTGCTCTTCCTCATCTCCTTTTGGCATCCCTATGATTCAGATGTTATGTTTAAAGACATCCCAGAGGCTCCTTAGCTCATCCTCATGTTTTTTTAACTTTTTTCTTGCTGTTCTGATTGAATGCTTTTCTCTTCCTTATGTTACAAATCATTGATTTGATTGTTGGCTTCATCCCCTCCACTGTTGGTTCCCTGTCAGGGGTGTCCAACTCGCGGCCCACAACCCCATTCAGCCCAGGATGACTATGAGTGCAGCCCAACACAAAATCATATATTTACTTAAAACATTTTTCATGCTCATCAGTTTTCGTGTTTGTGTATTTGATATGTGGCCCAAGACGATTCTTCTTCTTCCAGCGTGGCCCAAAGACATCAAAAGATTGGACACCCCTGCTGGATTTTTCTTTATCTCACTTAGTGTAACCTTCATTTCTGTCTGGGTCTTTTTTATGCTGTTGAAGTACCCGATGAGTTTCTCGAGCATCCCAATAACCAATGTTTTGATCCCTGCATTTTATAAGTTGTGTATCTCCATTTCATTTAGTTCATTTCTGGAGTTTTGTCCTGTTTTTTCATTTGGGCCATATTTCTTTGTCTCCTCATTTTGGCAGCTGCATGTTTATTTTTGTGTATTAGGTACAGCTGCTTTGTCTCCCTGTCTTAGTAGCGTGGCCTACTGTAGAAAAGCACACCCCTGAGTTGTATGGTGTGGAGCCTTAGGTAATAGCCAGGGCAGGGCAACCTGTGTCACTGCTGTGTGGCTCTGTATAGGGGAAGGCTCAGACAGGGGACAATACCACTGCCTGGCCTCTGGAGATTTGCCCAGGAGGAAGCTTTCTCTCAGCACTTGCCTTGTTGCCAGTCACTTCAATTTCTCCCCGTATGTTACTGGTGTCCTTCCAGCTATTGCCCTGGAGCTGAATCCCAGAGGAGATGTGTCTGGGTGAGTCCCAAGTCTGTTGAGGGCCCTTTAAGAGGAGTCTCTTAAGAATCCCGCAGTTTCTTCTGTTACCCCAAACTCCACTGGTTTTTACAGCCAGAAGTTACAGGGACTTATCTTCCTGGTGCTGGAACTGTACGCCACATGGTTTGGTCTGGGACTGGGATCCCTCGCTCCCAAGGTATCTCTCCCAATTTTTATCCACCAGACATGGATATAGGACTGCCCACTCTGCATCTCCACACTACTCTGAGTCTCTGCACCTCTCCAAGCGTCTCCACCACTCTTTCCCTCCTACCCATCAGGGTGAATATAGTTCTTTAAACCCTTGGTTGTTGTACTTCTATATAGCTCAATTTTACGACAGTTCTGAGTGATATTTACTTTATAGTTCAGTTATAATTTGCTGTAGTTGCACAAGGAAGAGAGGCGTGTCTATCTACACCTCCATTTTGACCTGAAATCCCATATATCTTCTTTGGTGAAGTATCTCTTCAAATCTGTCTATTTTTGAATTAAATTGTTTGTGTTACTACCAAGGTTGGGGAATTTTTAATAAATGCTAGACACAGTCCTTTACCAAACATATACTTTACAAAAATCTTCGCCCTGTCCATGGCTGTATCTTCAGTCTTCTAACAATATCATTCAAAGAACAGAAATTTTAAATGTTTATAAAGACTAATTTATCATTTTTGTGTATGTGAATTGTGCTTTGGGTGACATATCTAAATAATTTTCTGATTCAGAATCACAAAAATGTTCTCCTATGTTTCCTTCTAATTTTATATTTGAGATTTTACATTTAGGACTATGATCTATTTTCATTTAAAATTTTTATATGAAGTGAGGTACAAATAAAGTTCACTGTTTTGCATATAGATATCCAATTGTTCCAGTACTATCTGTTGAAAATACCTGTTTTCTCCACTAAATGTATCAAAAATCAGTTGTTCATATATGTCTGGGTCTATTTCTTTGCTCTCTATTCTATTCAATTGATTCATCTACGTTTTTGTCTTAATTGCTGTTTTTGTAATAAGTCTTCAAATCAGGTGGGGTAAATACTCCAACTTTGTTTTATTTTAAAAGTTCTGGCTATTCTAGATCCTTTGTATTTCCATATGATTTTAAAAATCAGTTTGTCGGCCCTGGCTGGTATGGCTCAATGGATTGAATACCAGCCTGCAAATCAAAAAGTTGCTGGTTCAATTACCAGTTAGGGCACATGCCTGGGTTATGGGCCAGGTCCCCATTAGGGGGCACGTGAGAGGCAACCATACATTGATGTCTCTCTCTCTCTCTCCTTCTATCTCCCTTCCCCTCTCTCTCTAAAAATAAATTAAATCTTTTTAAAAAATCAGTTTGTGAATTTCTAAATAAAAGCCTGCTGAAATTTGGAAAGTAATTGCTTTGAATCTGTATAGATCAATTTAAGGAGAATTAGCATATTAATAAACATTAAGTCCTCCAACTCACAAACAAGGTTTATTTATTTATTTAGGTAATCTTTAATTGTTTTCAACAATGTTTTCTAGTTTTCAGTGTACAGGTCTTATGTTTCTTTTGTCAAATTCAACCCTATGTATTTTGTATTTGTTATAATAAGTGGTATTTTTGAATTTCAGTTTTCAATTGCTTGTTAATGGTAGAGTATTGATCTTATATCCTGAAATCCTGTTAGAATCTTTTATTAGTTCTAGTCATGTTTTTGCAAACTCAAAAGAAGATACAACTACACACCTATTACAATGGCTAAAAGAAGACTGACTCTAAAATCTGTTGGGAAAAATGTGAAGGAATTAGAACTTTCTTGTACTACTGCTAGGAATGTAAAACGCTACAACTAGTTTGAAAAACACGTTGGCAATTATGGTATATAAAAACTTAAACATACATCTACTATATGAACTAGCCATTCTACTCCTACATATTAATCAGAGAGAAATTAAACCCTACATCTTACAAAGACTTGCACATAAATGTTCATGGCAGCTTGATTTGTAAGTCAAAAACTGGGAACAACCCAAATGCCCACCAAGAAGTGAACTGATAAATCAGCTACAGGATACCCATACAATGGAATACTATCAACAACAATAAAGGAATGAGCTATTAATACACACAACATTAATAAATCTCAAAGTAATTAAGCTGACTGAAATGAGATGAACAAAAACACATACAAACTGTATGATTCCAATTAATGTAAAATTTGTTTAAGTATCAGCTAATCTATAATAACAAAAAGCAAATCAGTAAATGCCAGAGGAGGTAATTACCAAGGCACATGAGGAAACTTTTGAGGGTGATAGTTATGTTTATTATCTTGATATTTGCCAAAGGCTTCATGTCAAAACTTACCAAATCATACATTTCAATATGGGCAGTTTATTGTTAGTCATTTAGACCTCTATTTAATAAAAAGAAAAGGTGTCACTGTAAGATTATTGTCACTATATATACTATATACTTTTTAAATTTATACATTTAATGTACTTTTAAAATTGATACATATATACTTGTTAAATTGATATATATTTTTATATCGATATATAATTCACATACCAAAAATTCAACATTTTAAAGTACAAATTCACTGGTTTTTTTGTTTACTGACAAGGTTGTGTAATAATCATCACAATTTAATTTCAGAACATTGTGGTCACGCCCTGACCCCAGAAAAGAAATCTCTACCACATTCCCCCCCAGGCTCTCAGAATATATTTAATTTCTAGATGACAGTTATTTTATCTAGTTACTGCAATTCAAGTCTCAAGACCTTTCAAGTTTGAGAGGTTGGTTTTAAGTTAATTTCAAGGGCTTATGGTGTAAGTACTGGTACTCTTCATCATTTTATTCCTTCTAATATGAATCAGACCCATATTGATATAAAAATTGATAATTTCAAGACATTCCAGTCATAAAAATATAATTGAGATACATGTATAATTATAGTAGTGATTACCAAATTATTACTTCTATTAAAATATTAATTTCAAATACAGAAACTTCATTTCCCTCTTGGTGTCCCTTATTATCAATGCTAGATCTAGCCAATACTGAACCACAGCAATGAATAAAGAGAAGATGCCTTCGCAAATTTTGAATAGCACATAATCTGTAAAGCTTTAAAAATTTAAATTAATACAATCCATTTTGAAATAAACTCACCATGAACAATATTTTCTCAACAACCTCTCATCATCATCATATTTATAAAACTTTGGGTAAAGTCAATACCTCATTGGAGGGATAGTGTGTTTATACTCTGCACTGCACCAACTCAAAGAATTATGACTAACTATATGGTCTCACTTATGTGTGTAATCTAATAATGAACAAAATAAACTGACAAACAAAATAGAAACAGAGGCATGGATACATGGAAGTGACTAACAGCTGTCAGAGGGGAAGGGGAGGGGGAGGGGGAGACTGGATGAAAGAAGGTGAAGGGATTAGCCAAAGAACATGTATGCATGACTACGGGCACAGACAACAGTGTGGTGATGGCCAGGGCAGGGGGGAAAAGCAGGGAGACCAGGTAAAGGTGGGCAACAGTGGGGAAAATAGGGAATCTGTAACATGGTCAACAATAAAAATAAAGAAAAAAGTCACCATTTGCATTACAGCATCCATTGTTTCTAGAAGAGCTAATAATCATAAAACCTAGCAATTTTTTATTATGAAGGAATATTAGTGATGATGAATATATATAATAAACCTTGGAATAATTTGTATGTTTTTACTTATTCTATTATCCTACAGATTACTTTTGAAGCACAGCAATGAAATTTGATAAAGCAAAAAACGTGCTGATACTAGGGATTTTACACTCTTGCATTTAGCACACAGTCTGAAAAAGAAGCAATTATTACTCACTGCTAAAAACTTAACTTTTTAAAAAATTTATTTATTTTTAGAGAGGGGGGAAAGGAGGGAGAAAGAAGAGAGAAGCATCAGTGTGTGGTTGCCTTTCGTGCACCGCCTACTGGGGGCCTGGTCCACAACCCAGGCACATGCTCTTGACAGGGAATCAAACAAGCAACCCTTTGGTTTGCAGCCCAGCACTCAGTCCACTGAGCTACTACACCAGCCAGGTTTTAGCCAGGACTAAAACTTAACTTTTTATACAATATATTCCAAGCATTTCAAATAACAAGTAAGATATATTCCCAATAATGTGTCTAAGCAATACATTTAAGTATTATAAATTGAAAAGTGTTAAAGCATGATTTGTGAAAGGTATTACATTTTCCTAGGAAAAAATATGGAATAAACATTACAGCATGACCATGTAACTGAAATATCAAAGACAGAAAAATTTAAAAAATCATTTAATACACATCTTTCTGATAATACTTTGGCTAAATAATATCACCAAGACTAAGTAGAATCTTGATATTTGAGATGGATATAATCAAAGACCTTCTGAACCTACAAAGTTACAAACACCACTAAACAGATCTACTTCAGAAAAATTACTGGGTACGTACGTATTGAAAAGAAAACCACAAATCCTCAATAAAATGCAGGTGTTAGGTAATTCTATGCGCATTTGATAACTATTCAAAATTTTGCCTGAAAAATTAGGAACTGCTTCATCATGGACCTTCCAACTTGTTAATAGTTAAAACCATAAATATTAAACCCTTGAGTGTCAAGAGTCTACTCTGAATATTTGAGAAAGTAAGGAACAAATGAAGAAATGAATTAACTAAGTCTTCTAGGCATAATGTCAACAAGGGATCTGTCACCTACATAACAGCATTTCTCCCAGATATTTCTCCTAGAGAAATGAAAACGTTTAAGTTCACATAAAAACCTTTACATGAATGTTTATAGTAGTTGTATTCATAATCACCAAAAACTAAAAACAATACAAATTTCCTTCAACCAGTGAATCAATAAACAAAGTGGTACAACCACACAGCGGTATCTCAACAAACACAAAGTAACAAATTACAGTGTATACACAACAACTTGGATAATTCTCAAAGGTATTAAGCTGAGTATAAGAAGTCACCCTCAAAAAGTTATATACTTGATGACTCTATTTACGTGACATTCTCCAAAACACAAAACTACTGTGATGCAGAACCCACAGGTGGTCACCAGAGTTAGGCATAGCGGGTGAGGGGAAGGTAGGCATCACTATAAAGAGAGATCATGATGGAATTTGGGGGTGATGGAGCTATTCTGTATATGACTGTGCTAGAGGTTATATAAACCTATGCATATGTTAAAATTCACAGGTCTATATTTTTAAAAGGCCTATTGCATATGATAGCTTTAAAAATAAACAGCATTTCTAAGAAATCAATTGTTTACTCACCCATTCTGAAAAGTGTAACAGTGTTGAAAATAGCCAATTATTAAATAAATTTGATCAATAATATCTGTTAATGGTGATAATATAACAAAAGTCAACAAATCAAGTGACTGAAAAAAAGCCTTTAAAACTCTGCTAACTTTGTAATAAAAAAGAACTTACCAAGTTCGTTGAGACTTTGGGCGGCTTTTGTTATCTCTCTACTTCCCCCTTGCAGCTGTCCTTGGAGTCTCTTACTGAGATGTAAGATGCGAATTATTCTCCGAAGCAAATCACAGGCAACCTGTACAAATAACACAATGTTAAATGCAAATCACTCCATTCTTTCTAGATGCTATAGATTGTCTTTTTTGATTTCCACCAATCAGAAACCTAAATAAGCACAAGTCTTCAAAAGCATCATTATAATAAAATAAACTCAAATTCATCCCACATGGAGAGAATTTGGGATTAAGATACTATGAAACCTAGGGACTCTTCTCTTCAATCCTCCACCAGTTTTCCTCTCTAGGCCAGTGGTTCTCAATCTTGACTTCCTATTAAATTCAAGTGGGTAGGTTCAAAAAGTTCTAATGCCAAGGCCATAGTCCCAATCAATTAAATCAGAACTTCTAGCAGTGGGAACTAAGCATCAACATTATGTTTTAATATCCTCAAGCAGTACCTTTGTGCAGCCCATGCTGACATCCACTGTGCAAGGACTGCCTAGCTTCCTACTACGGCCTCCAATTGTTTCCAGTCCTGGCTTCTCTTTTCTAAGGACCAGAGGAACAGACTTGAAGTTTTCTCCCAATTTTACTAGACCTTAAAGAATAAGCATGCCTTAAAGAATAAGTTGAATTTTCCTAACTTTTTAATCACTAATAATTATCCCAGAAAAAGTTATTTTAAAAAAACTTTAAAAAAATAAAAATGTTTTAACTTTTGTCACCATATGTGTCACCTCCTATTATCTTTCCTTATCAAATCTAATACTGGTTCTGTATGTGTCCAAAAGACTAAGGCATAAAATAAAACAGATTTTGGGGTGCTTCATTACAGAAGCCGGATCCAGGACAACTGCCTGGGGGAGAGTGAGGAGAAGGGAAACTGATGGAGTTAACATACATCTAATGTCCTTCAGCTTCAGCAGTGATAATGAACAAGAGACAGACCGTCTGTGCTGCTGCAGCACCACCACCATCTTTGCATGGCCCCGAAGCTTGTTGAACAGCAAGAACATCTCCTGTCTAAGGAGGAAAATCCTAACTAGTAACAACAAAAAAAGCAAAGGCAACCAGGCATTAAACATGTGTTTACCTGATTGCTTTTCTGTGTAATTATAGTCTGAAGTACTTAAAATAATAAAAGAATGCCAAATACAAATCTCCCACTGGAAAGTGAAAGACTTGGGCATCTTTATTTTTTAATTACATTTTATTTATTTTCTGAATAGGTAATATGAGCACATGATTCAAAATTCAAAAGCTAAAAACGATGAAGGCACCCTCATATCTCTATGTCCCAACCATAAACTCCCAACACAACCACTACTGTCAGCTTTGTGCCTGTCAGATTGCATTTTCAGAAAGCTAGACCATTTGGAATGTAGAGTCCCTAGCAATCGTTCCTCTGGGATTTTAAATACATCATGAGGAGAAATACACATCCTTTTTTAGTCTAATCACCTAGAATTGTCCTGTCAGAATACCCCAGTACCTACCCAATAAAGGATATAACCACAAACATGAAATCTTTGAGCTTATTTCTACTTCTTTTACTTATAACCATAGTTAATCTCTCACCAAGCCTAACTGACTATCCTTTTGTTGCATAACACAACAGCTATTTTAACTCTATTCCTACAACCATCACCCTAATCCAAATCTTCATCACCTTCCCCTTAATACTGTGGTCTCCTGGCTAGCTTCCCAGTCTCTTACTGAAATCCATCCTGCCAGATTTATCCTCTTACAAACAGTTTTCAGCACTCCAGCCCCTTTTTTTTAAATAAACCTCACTGACTTACTATGTTGAATATTCTCAGAATAGCATTTAATAAAATCCTCAGTCAACAGGTCTTAAGATAGTCTATTAAGGCATTACCTCTCAGCATTTTCTAATATAGTTGCCTCCACTCCAATCAATTTCCTTTTCTTAATTTTAGACTTTTATTATCAAAAATAATACAAACATATTATTCAGCACTAAAAAGGAATGAAACTATCAAAATATGAAAAGACAGGGGAACCTTAAATGCATATTACCAAGTGGAAGAAGCCAATCTGAAAAGGCAACCTACTATATGATTCCAACTATACGACGTTCTGGAAATGCCAAAACTATGGAGACAGTAAAAAAAAATCAGTGGTTGCCAGGGGGTGGGGGATGAGTAAGCTAAAAACCAAAGATTCTAGGGCATTGAAAATATTCTGTATGACACTATAATGATGAACACATGTCATTATACATTTGTCCAAACCCACAGAATGTATTCCAAGAGTAAACCCTAATGTAAACTGTGGGCTGTAAGTGATTCGTCAGCTGCAGCATATGCACTACTGTAGCAGGGTACGTTGATTAAGGGGGAAGCTATGCATGAGAGGATACACAGGAATTCTTTGTATTTTCCTCTCAATTTTGCTGTGAATCTAAAACTGCTCTAAAAAACTAAAGTCTTTAAAAATACAGATAAGATACGACAAAGAAAATCACATACAGAAGTAATAGCTGACTGAACTTATAACCACCACACAGAGCAGGAGAAAGAGCTATGTCAGCCATTACAGAAGCCCTCCATGAACCCTCTGCCAATGTCAAAACCCTCCATCCATCACCCTGCATGCTTCATCCCAAGAAAAGAAACAACTATTCTGGCTTTTGTGGTAACCACTTCCTTACCTTATTTATGGTTTTATTATTGAAATGTCTCTACATAAACACTATAGGTTAATTTTGCCCAACCCCCTTTTTAAAGATTTCATTTATTTATTTTTAGAGAGAGGGTAATGGAGGAAGAAAGGGAGAGAAACATCAATCGGTTGGTCACCCCTCACACGTCCCCAACTGGGGACCTGGCCCTCAAACCAGGCATGTGCCCTGAAAGGGAATCAAACCAGCAACCTTTCAGTTCACAAGCTGGCACTCAATCCACTGAGCCCAACCAGCCAGGGCTAATTTTGCCCTTTTAAAATCTATATAGATTCCATTATCATCTCTTTTTTCTTTTCAATCTGTTGTATATATTGGATCATCTGTCCTGTATAGCTTCTCACAGACTAAGTTTTCTTGGTTGCACCCCCACAGTGTAGTTCAACATGTTCCACTGTCGTCTGTATTTCCTACACCAGATTCAGGTTTAATATCTTTGGCAAGATTACTCATTAGATGGAAGAGTAACTAGAACACATATGATTTTCTCTTTCAGTGCTTTTAGCAGCCACTAAAACTAAATGTCAAAATCCATTAAAATGATGATATTCCAATTCTATCATTTTGTCTTTATTTGTCAGTATATAAAATTTCCCTATAAAAAGAAACTTTACCTCATCTACTATGTTTAGCCAATGGTATGTTCATACAAAAAAGTAAGAATAAATACTCGACTCTTCCCATGGTTTATCAGTTTGAAAATTAAAAACTGCTTTCCTAGTATCCACCAAAGATAAATAATTACTTGATTTTGTTTTGGCTATCATCACAAACTCATAGATGTAAGCATAAAAAGGGTGTCAATCCACTGTAGTTCTTATCCTTATAGATGCTTACACTGTCCCACTTTTGGCCAATGGGAGCCTCTGAAGGTGATCAAATGTACACATTTGCAGAAGACTAAGAGGTCTCTGAGGACATAAAACTTTCTTTCAGTTCTAAAACTGGGGAGTTGGTCACCCTAGAACCAATGCAAGTTAGCTGCTGAATCCTTTTGTCATGACCTCTAGTTAGTAGCTGTTGATAGCTTCCTTAGTATATGATATAAAAATATTCCAGAATCATTTTATATATTTCATGCCCCAGACCTGGAGTGAATGATTTATCAAAAAAGCCATGGTTTCTTTTAGAAGTCAACAGCATGTCAAACCACATTCTGGGAATTAGGTTTCCACATTTCTGGGACTTTTCAGTAGACACAGCTAGGAAATGTTAGAATTAAAATATCATATAAATATTCATTCATTCTATTCCATAATATAAATAAAATTCTCAAATTAGCATTATATGCACATATATATTTGTACAAAAATATATACGCATAATATATATACCATTTTAAGATAAAATTAAAATATGAATTCACACTGATTACTTTCAATTAAAAATCAAGAAAACAAGGTGTTTACTTCATCTTCTAACTTATTTCTTCCACACAGGAACTCCTGGCTCTTAAGACATAGGAGATTATCAGCATTATAGTAATTTAAACTATTCCTTATTTTTGCTACACAATACATAGAAAACGTTATCTTAATAAAAAAAAACAAAACTACAGAAATATAATTGCTAAAGACAGTTTTGAAAAATTGTTTTGTGTATGTTCTTTACACATTTTTCTACAATTAAAATTTTTTTTCTGTCAAAACATACAGCTAATTGCCCTGACCAGTGTGGCTCACTTGGTTGGACATCGTCCTGCAAAGCAAAAAGTCACCAATTTGATTCCCAGTCAGGCACATGCCTAGGCTGCAGATTTCATCCCTGGTCAAGACATGTACGAGAGGCAACCAATTGATGTTTCTCTCTCACATTGATGTTTCTCTCCCTCTCTTTCTCCTTCCCTTCTCCTCTCTCTAAACATAAACAAACAAATAAACATACAGCTGTTAAGTGAAATAATCAGTCAGAAAAAAACAAACACTGTATGTTTTCTCTTGTATGTGGAATCTAAAGAACAATATAAATGAACAAACAAAACGGAAACAGATTCAGATACAGAGATCAGATTGATGGTTGCCGGAGGAGAGGCTGGTTGGGGGACTGGGTGAAAAGGTGAAGGGATTAAGAAGTACAAATTGGTAGTTACAAAATAAAGTACAGGGACAGCTGGAGTATTGAGCAGGCAGAGCAGCCGCAGCCTCCACGTGCCCAACAAGCAAGGTAGAGCCAACTGTGCAGAGCTCTGCAGCCAGCAGCCTGAAGAGAAGCAGTTACGTTGTCCAGCTGAAGTGAACTGGCCTCCTTAAAACTGCCCGAGCCCTGGTACCAGGTCTCTGTCCCAGCACTAAGACTCTTTGTAGAGGACTTGCTTAGGCAAGGGTGCTGTCACCTATGGCTTCATGCTGGGAATTCACCATTGCAGGAGAACATCATAATACAGAGAAAAGTGCCCCAGCCTCAGAGACATTTGACCTTGGTTTGAGCCTGGCTTGACCATAGTTGTGTGATTACCTGGCCTTTCTGATCCAGTTACCTCATCTGTAAAATGGGCTGAATAATAACTAACTATAGTGAAGGTTAATAGAATTACTTATATAATGTTTTCCCCACAAAGTAAATGACTATTAAATGGTACCCATTATTTTTTTCTTGTACCTCTACTGAAGTATAATTGATAGACAAAAACATGCACAAATTGCACACCTTGATGAATTTTAAAATTTGTATATCCTCATGAAGTTCTCCCCCCAAAGTAATGAACATAAACATTACCACTCAAGAGTTTTCTCCATCACCTTATCTCTCACTCCTGCCCCTCTCTCTGTCTTGCTTCCCATGCCCAGGGTATCACTATTCTATTTTCTATTAATATCAGTTAATTTGCATTTCCTAGAACTTTCTGTAAATAGCATAATACAGCATGTGGCCTTCTTAAACTCAGTGTAATTCTACTGATATTCATGCATGTTGTAGCAACAGTTCGTTTCTTTATTGCTGAATAGTATCCATTGTATGGAAATACCATGATTTGTTTATCCATTCAGCTGTTGACAGACATTTGGGTTGTTCTCATTTTGGAGGGGCTATTAAAATAAAGCCACTGTAAGCAAAATAAATAAATAAGTAAGTAATGAATGGAACTGGAGAGCATTATGCTAAGTGAAGTTAGCCAGGTGGTGAAAGACAAATACTATATGATCTCACCTATAAGTGGAACCTAATCAACAAAACAAACAAGCAAGCAAAATATAACCAGAGACAATGAAAATAAATAACAAACTGATAGTGACCAGAGGGGAGAGGGGAGGTAAATAATGGGGGAAAGAAGGGGAAGGGTCGTAGAGGAAATGTATAAAGGACCCACGGAAAAAGCCAAAGTAGGGAAGGATGGAGGGTGGGGCAGGAGAAAGTGGTGTTGGGAAAATGGAGTCAACTGTATTTGAACAACAATAAACAAATGATAAAGAAAAAAAATAAGTAAATAAATAAATAAAGTACAGCATAGAGAATATAGCCAATAATATTGTTATAACTATCTGTGGTGCCAGGTGGGTAGGGGGACACTTTATAAAGTAAATGATTACCTAAACACTATGCTGTAAACCTGAAACTAATACAAAATAATATGGAACATAAACTGTAATTTAAAAATAAAATAATACAAACAGGAGAGTATATATAGGAAGTATAGCTATTATATGCTATACTCCCCTATATATCAGTCATTTAATCCTAGTTTTAGTAATCATCACTAGTCTTACTCTGATGTTTCTCTAGTCACTTTGGTTGTCTCAAGTGCACTGTCTAACAGATTCCTGGGGAAGGGGCAGAGGAACCATCCATCTATAAGAACTTGCACTCTTTTTCTAAAAAAAGTTTTATTTATTGATTTTAGAAAAAGAGTGAAGAAGAGACAGGGAGCAAGGAAGGGAGAGGGGAGGGAAGAAAGAGAGAGATACAGAGAGAGAGATTGATTTATTGTTCTACTTATCATGCACTCATTGGCTGCTTTTCTTAAGTGCCCTGACCAGAGATCAAACCTGCAACCTTGGTGTATCAGGAGGATACTCTAACCAACTGAGCAACCCAGCAAAAGCCAGAACTTGCACTCTTATATGTGGATACCTGCTGTTATCAATTTCTATTGCTGCACAAAAAACTCTAAAACTTAGTGGTTTAAAATGACCTATTATTTCTCACAATTCTGTGGATCAGGACTTTAGGTAGGGCTCAACTGCTTCATGTGGTAACATCTAGGATTACACACTCTGCTGCACTGACCTAACAAGGCTCATCTGGATGGTACAAGAAGGCTGCACTCATATGTCTGATGCCTCACTGCTTCTCTACCTGTTATCTCCACAAGGCTACGAGCCTTCTGCACAGCATGTTGATGTCAAGGTATTTTGACTTCTTACATGGATAGTGGCTTTCCCAGAGCAGAAAAAAAGTTGCTATGCTCCTTGAAGGGTAGGCCAAAACTAGCACAGCATCACTTTCACCAGCATGAGGTCTTTGGTTTTTCTATCCTAGTTGCTCTACATGTTTTTACAGTGTTTAGGGATACTGGTAATTTATGTTGCTTTTGTTATTCTTGCTCTTCCTTCCTTCCTTCCTGGTACATTCACTTATTTGGTGGATAATTGTAAAACCAGTATAAAAAAGTCATTATTCCACATAACAATATAGATAAAATTATTTGATTATCAACTGAAAACTAAAAATGGCTCCTACTAAAGTATATTAAGAAAACTGGAAAGACTTCCAGTCAAAATGGAGGTATAGACAGACATGCTTTTTGTGCAACCACAAAAAGAATTACAACTAAATTTCAAAACAAATAACACACAAAACTGCCAGAAAATTGAACTGTGTGGATATCCGACAACCAAGGATTTAAAGAAACCATATTCATCCAGAAGCATTGTAGGGCGAGACTCGAGGAGACACAGTGTGGTGTGGAGGAGCAGCGACAGCAGCAGCAACAATGGAACAGGCATGGGTGGTCCCACATTCACATGTGGTAGAAAAAAATCAGGAGGGATACCTTGGGAGCAGATAATGCCAGCCACAGGCCAGACCTCATAGCCCAGGGTTCCAGTGCTGGTAACATAAATCCCCATAACTTCTAGCTATAAAAACCAGTGGGAGTTGGGGTGGTAGAAGAATAGCCAGATTATCAGGAAACTCCACTTAAAGGGCCCCCACTACCATAAAACATATGCAAACCTACCCACTCTGGGATTCAACACCAGGACAACAGCTGGAAGGGCACCGGTCACATCAGGGAGTGGGTGAAGTGACTGGAAGCAGGGCACATGCTGGGTAAACCACCAGAAGCCAAGCAGTGGCACAGTCACCTCTCTGGGCCCTCCCCCAACACAGAGCCACAAAGTGGTAAAGAGGGTTGCTCCACCCTGGCGATTAACTAAGGCTGTGCCCCACACAATTTACAGATGTCTTTCCAACAATAGGCCATGTTACTAAGAGAGGGATTCAAAGCAGCTCTACCTAATAGACAGAATAAAACACAGGGAGGCTGGCAAATTGAGGAAACAAAGAAACATGACACAATGAAAGAACAGAACAAAACCCCAGAAAAAGAATTAAACAAAATAGAGAGAGCCAACCTATTAGATGCAGAGTTCAAGACACTAGTGATCAGGATACTCAAAGAAGTCATTGAATACGGCAACAACATAAAGGAAGAAATGAAGGTTATGCTAAGCAAAATTTTAAAAAACATACAGAGAACCAACAGGGAAGGAAGCTGGGATTCAAATCAACAATTTGGAACATAAGGAAGAAATAAACATTCAACCAGAACAGAAAGAAGAAACAAGAATTCAAAAAAAAAACACAAGGATAGTATAAGACTCTGGGACATCTCCAAATGTGCCAACACCTGAATCACGGGGATGTCAGAAGAAGAGGAACAGCAAGATTGGAAACTTATTTGAAAAAATAATGAAAGAAAACTTCCCTAATTTGGTGAAGGAAATAGATGTACAAGTCCAGGAAGTACAGAGAGCCCCAAAGAAGTAGGACCCAAAGAGGACCACACCAAAACACTTCATTATTAAAACAACAAAGGTTAAAGATAAAGAGAGAATCTTAGAAGCAGCAAGAGAAAAGCAGAGAGTTACCTACATAGGAGTTCCTGTAAGACTGTCAGCTGATTTCTCAAACTCTGTAATCAAGAAGGAACTGGCAAGAAGTATTCAAAGTGATGAAAAGGACCTACAACTTAGATTACTCTATTCTGCAAAGCTATCATTTAGAATGGAAGGCAGATAAAGTGCTTCCTAGACAAGGTAAAACTAAAGGAGTTCATCGTCATCAAGCCATTATTACATGAAATAATAAAGGAACTTATTTAAGAAAAAGATAAAAACTATGAACATTAAAAAGGCAACAAATTTGCAACTAGCAATAACTGAAGCTAAAAAAACAAAAATTTTAAAAAATTAAAAACTAAGCAAACAATCAGAACAGGGACAGAATCATAGGTATGGAGATCATTTGGTGGGGCTATTAGCTGGGAGGGGGAAGGGGAAGAATGGGGAGAAAGGTGCAGGGAGTAAAATGTATAATTGGTAGGTACAAAATACACAGGGGGAGGTTAGGGATAGTACAGGAAAGGGAGAAGCCAAAGAACTTACATGCACAGCCCATGGACATGAACTAAAGGGACAGAGGAATGCTAAAGGGAACACGGACACTGGGTGGAGGGGGACAAAGGGGGAAAAATTGTTACAACTATAACAATATACTCAATAAAATATGCTTTAAAAAAGAAAACCATGTATATATAAAACATATACATATAAAAATAAAGGTTTTATGAATGATTTCTCCCTTCTTTATTCTAACATTTTCATAAAGTCTTACTTAAATAATTTCAAAGTTAAAAAATTAAATAAAAAATATTTAATTGTATATGTATGACTTAAGTATAATATGTATATGTATGGCTTAAAATATTAAAAAGTAAAATGATAAAAAGTTAAA
This sequence comes from Phyllostomus discolor, assembly GCF_004126475.2. NCBI lineage: Eukaryota > Metazoa > Chordata > Mammalia > Chiroptera > Phyllostomidae > Phyllostomus > Phyllostomus discolor. The sequence goes on from NC_040912.2 coordinate 49,659,404, forward strand.
AAAGAAAAAGATAAATTTATAGTAGTTGTATGAATTATATCTCAATAAAGCTGTTATATTTTTAAAACATAATTAAACATATTAAACTTATAATATTTGAACATTAAAAATGTTTTTCACTTATAACTTTAAAAATTTTAAATATTCTATATAAGGGATAATAAGCTCTTCAAAATTTCTTTCTGAAAAACTCTGAGACAGTTCATAAACAAACAATGTTACTAACATAAGCTAAGATGGAGATTATTCTTGGGATGATAATTAAATTCAACTCATGTATTCATATAGATAAATAGGAACTCCGAAACTTCTGCTTGAAGAAAGAGTGAGAAAAATGAAAGGCAAAAAGCATTAAGTGTAAAAGTACTTCTCATTGAGGTTACATCCATAGGGACTTTAAATTCAAGGTAAAAACAACTTTGTAGGTATTTCTTACTTGCTTTCAAATACCACATGCATCTAAATGAATTAGAAGATCAAAAAATAAAAAGATTAAACAGAAACATTAAAGTTTCTCCAAATGTTTAAATTGAAAATGGCTAGAATGAAGAAAATAAAAATGGCTAAAACATAAGCTCCCAAAAAGCCCTTAGATTTCAAAAGTGTTTGAAAAGCAACAAATTTCTAAGATAAACATCCTCCCTAAGTGCATATGAGTTAATCCAGGAAAAATTAAATTCTGGATATAAAAATAATAAAATGTTCTTAGGCATATTTCTTTTTCTTTTCCCTTCCTTCCTCTCTTTCTTCCTTTATAATAATTTGATCAAATTCAACTTGATTGTCCCTATACAATAACATTTTTATAGTAGGAGTATAGAAAATGAGGGCTAATATTTAATAACAATAATAAAAATAAAGTGTTTATCTTAAACACAAGTAATCCTGACATCTCATGCTTGCATAACCATAAAAATTAAAAACATCCATAAAAGTAACTGTTGCAGCTTTACAGAATCATAGTATTTTAGAGCTGGAGGAGAATTCACAAATCCAGTCCAAACTTTCATTGTAAAAACACACTATACCACCACCATACAACAAACATGATAATTATATGAGGTGAAGGATATGTTAACTAACCTTGTTGTGGTGATCATTTCACAATATATACACATATCAAATCATGAAGTTATACACCTTAAACTTTTACAATGTTACATGTCAATTACATCTCAATAAAGCTGGGGAAAAAAGACACTAAGGTTTGTTTTACATCATCATGCAGCTAGACTGACAAAAGCAGTCAGGGCTCTTCATCTGTACTTCGAGATCCTAAATTTGTTTTTTATTTTTTTAACCTACAGAGAGCATCTTCACCTGTGTTAGGCAGTACAGCTAGTAAACCAAGGCAGGGAGAGGGAGGAAGACATGTCTCACCATTAATTCTGCAGTCCTGAGTCTGGTCCAATAATATTGCCAGATGTTCTGAACATCACAAGCAAGACTATGATAGTGCAAGAGAAGGGAAGTCCTTGAAATTCTCTGTGTATCGTCTCCACTAGCTGGGAAAGACAGCCTTTGAAACTGTGTATTAATCCCAAAGTCTGGAGAGAGAAGGAGAGGTACCTAGAAGCTGGCTAAAACATACAACCCCTGAGCTCCAATAGTTGAGGCACTCAGATTAGGTAGGTGCCCGCTTACAGCTTTGATAAGTATATAAACAATTTACATCTTATTTCTACTATACCTGAGGCACACAGAATAGCTGAGTGCCCACTTGCAGTCTTGTGCTCAAGTTTACTTCATTAATAAACTTATCTCATTTCCACTATCTGTGTTTGTCTTTCACCTGAATTCTTTTCTTGTAAGCAAAGCAAGAACTGAAGAGGAGGGCCCCCTGACTCAGGTCTCCCCAGTAACAATCTGTACTTTGCCCTTCATCTGTAGTTTATGAATCCAGGTTCATCTATGATTTTTTTTTTACCTACAGAAAACTCCTGAAAAACAGAAACAATATTTTCTACTTTTTTACATATTCCACAAGATCAAAAGCAAAAAATACTAAATTTACAGAAAGACATCCTGTTTTACATACTGGCTACATGAACTTCAGAACCTTGGTTTATTCACCCCATAAAATGATGAGATAAGTAAACTCTAAAAATAATTATTATAAAAATTAAATAATTTAGAACACTTAGAATTTTTCTTACATTATAAACTCCTGCATAAACATAAACATTTTTTATCACTAGTGCCTAGGTAGGTGACAAAAATAAGTAGATTCCTAAAACTTACTGTCAAAAAGACTGTATTGAACAAAGGAGAAAAAAAGAAATGAATGATTCTGACATGTTTAAGATCCAGAGTTGAAAGCAGAGAAGTGATCTGAAATTAAATACCAATTCATTTCCTAAAATTAAATAATAATCTATAACCAAAACAATATTCTATGATGCACATAAGGACTAACACTCCCATACTCTTCATACATAAACATATTTTAAAGTTTACTAACCTAAAAGTCAATTTCCATCTATGCCCAAAATATCAGAATAGAATTTTATAAAATTTTATTTTGTTAAGGGCAAGTCTGTAAACATAGACATAATCAGTTTTTTTTTAACAATACCATCCTTACATGTTAGTCTATATTTTAATGTTTTTAATTTAATTTTTTATTTTTTTCCATCTCTACTTATCCCCCCATATCCTCTTCCACCCAACCTCCTTCCTGCTAGCCCCCACAATTACCACACTGTTGTCAATGTCCATGAGTTCTTTCCCTTCTCTTCTCTTTTGCTCAATCCCTCCATTCCCAACTCTCCCCAGAACTGCAGACCTGCTCTCTAACTACAACTCTGTTTCAATTTTTCTTGTTAGTTCAGTTTCACTAGATTCCACATGAGTGAAATGATATGGTATTTGTCTTTCTCTGACTGGCTTATTTCACTTAGCATAATATTCTCCAGGTCCATCCATACTGTCGCAAACACTAAAATTTTCTTCTTTTTTACTGCCAAGTAGTATTCCATTGTATAAATGTACCTAAGCTATTTCATCAACTCATCTGATGGATGGACATTTGGGTGGCTTTCAAATCTTGGCTATTGTAAATAACACCACAATGAACCCAGCATATATTCTTTCAAATTAGTGTGTTGGGTTTCTTTGGATAAATTCCCAGAAGTGGAAATGCTGGGTTATAAGACAGTTCCATTTTTAAGTTTTTGAGGAACTCCATACTACTTTCCACAGTGGCTACACCAATCTGCATTCCCACCAACAGTGCGTGGAGGGCTCCCTTTTCTCCACATCCTCACCAACACTTGTTGTTCCCTGATTTATTGATGATGGCCATTCTGACAGCTATGAGATGACATTTCATTGTGGTTTTAATTTGCATTTCTCTGATGATTAGTGACATTAGTATCTTTTCCTATGTCTATTGGCCATTTGTATGTCCTCTCTGGAGAAGTGTCTATTCAGGTTCTTTACCCACTTTTTAATTAGACTTTGTTTTCTTGGTATTGAGTTTTGTAAGTTCTTTGTAAATTTTGGATATTAACTCCTTATCAGATGTATCAGTGAATATGTTCTCCCATTCAGTGGGTGGTCTTTTAATTTTGTTGATGGTCTCCTTTGTTGTGGAAAATCTTTTTAGTTTGTTGTAATCCCATTTGTTTACTTTTTATTAGTCTAGGATTTCACAAAAGAAAGAATTCCAGGAAACTTAATCCTATAATAAAGTTATCCTAAAAAGCAATATTTAAATCCAAATTTAAGTTTGGGCAGTACTGTTTTAATGTGTATTTTTAACATTAAAGTAAACCTTAGCTTCCTGGAGAGAATTTTAAAATGCTCTAGGCACTTGCAGTGACCACACCCCTTCTTCAGGAAAGTAGCTTGGGCAAGTCCTTGTGTACGGTTCCCCACATTTTAGGTCATATGACCTTGAGACCTCAGTCACACTGGTTAGATCAGGGAAAGGAAGCTAGCTGAAAGGAAGCCATACAAAGTCTGTCACCAGTGGCCTATGATACCATCTTGCACAAGAACTGCCCAAAATTGTTACTGACAATCATTGCTGTTTAGAGAAATGGTGTACAGGAAAGGGCAGAAGCTGAGGTGGCAATAATCAGATGTCTTGAGACAGAAGCAAAGAGTGAGAAAACAATGAGCAAGTGAAACAGAGAATGAGGGAAAATTCATAGTGGCAGCAAGAAAAGCTGCAGACGAAGAGAAATGCAAAAATGCAGGAACTAAGGTATAGGAAAGGTTAAGGTGCTATTGTTGGCAGGGTGATGTTCCACCAGTCCAAGACACCTCTTTGGATATTAAGACAGGTTCCTGTGCATCCTTACTGCCCCATGTATTCTTCTTTTCAATTGATTTTAGAGAGAGAGGGAGGGAGAGAGTGAGAAACAATGATTTGTTGGTCCACTCATTTATGCATTCATTGGTTGATTTTTTTAAGTGCTCTAATTGGGAATTGAACCCACAACCTTGGAGGATCAAGATAATGCTCTAACCAACTGAGCTACCCAGCCAGGGCTTATACCATGTACTCTTAAGTGGTTATCCCTGAAATAAACTGAAAGTATCTCTTCTCATTTCAAAAACACTAAGACATCTAAACTTCTCAAAAATTATATTACCCAAGTTTTTATAGGAGACATGTACAAGTACATTATTAAAAAGATTTTTTAATACCATGTATGTTTTATTCAGTCACATGTTACATTTTAGAAAAAACTGTATAACTGGGGCACAGAACAAGGAACAAATCATTTTATTCATTCCTTAAACACTTAATAAGTTTAAATGCCTGATACATAATAACACTATATTAGGCTAGAGATTCAAATATTAACATATATTATCATAGTCCTCAAGGAGCTCAGTATTATGGGAGAGTATGAGTAAGGGGAAAGCTATGTAGAAAGTACTATAATATAAGTATAAGAAATTAAAGGAACCACAAAACGAAAAAAGACACACTCTGCTGTGCCAGAAGAAAGGGCAGGAAAGAATATCACAAAAGAGATGACATATCACTTAGAATATGATGAGTGGCATTCTGAGAACATTCTGAGTTAAAGAAAAAAGAAAATGTGGAAAGGAATGAATGTGAGAATTTCTAGCACATTAAGGACTAGTAAGTAGTTCAATATGATTTTGCCCAGAATTAAGTTTTTTTAAATGACAAAAGGTAAATTTGATAAAAGCAAGAAGAGGTCACGTAATGAAGTGGCATATGCGCCATATTAGTAACTTGAGATTTCGTTCTCTTTCTTGTTAAGGAACTACTAATAATTGTATCAGGAGAATAAAATATCTTATGTTTGTTTTATAAAAAAGATGAGACACGTAAGTTTCCTGTTTTCTGTAATAGTAGAGTAGGTTATTACCTTATCACTGAAAACTAAAAAGCAAATCCACTTACAAACTGAGCACACCTGCTAACCCTGGAAAACCAGAGCCCACATTTTGATAGCCTCTGAGGCAAAATGAAGCAAGAGAGTTAAAGTTGATTAAATCATATTTAATGCTGTCTTTGGACTGGTAATGATTTTTAATGCCACAAATAAACAAATCAAATCCTCTCAGAAGGATTCAAATATTCTAAAAAATAGCTTTTCAAATAAAATGTGTAGGACATAGCAAAAGATAACCAGGCACCCAGGGAAACTGGACTCCGTTAGACAGAACCAGCAAACACCACAAAGACAAACATACCCACAAGACTACGAATGCTTTCCCTACCAGAGTAGGGCAACAGAACACCTCATCAGAACATATTCAAAGAAAGAAAAGTCAGGGAACAAGAAATAGGACAGGTTATATAGGAGTTCAGGAAAATAAAAATAGAACTTCTAAAAACAAAACATACAATAACCAAAGTTTAGCAAAATAATAATAGACTAGTTTGACTAAATAATTAATGAAATGGAAAACTAATCAGAAAAAAAACACCACAGAGAACAGCATGAAAAGAAAAAAATATGTAAAATAAGGAAGATAAAGAGAAAATGTTGAGCATATATTTATTCAGAATCTAAAGACAAAGAAGACAGACTGATGCATATTTGAAGAATCATGGCTTAGAAATAATAAAAGAGATAAACTCACAGATGGAAGAAGAAAAACAAATTACACATGAAATGAAAAAAAAAGAAACCACATTCTGAAACTGAAGGGACTCAAAAGAAGAAAAAATTCTAAAAGCCAGAGGAAAACTACAGATTACCTTCAAAAGACCAGGTCAGCATGACAGCTTCTCAATAACTAAATTGGAAGCCACAACACAATGGAATACCTTCCAAGCCTAGAAAGTAACTAAAGGAAGGGAGGAAGGGAGGAAGGGAGGGGAGCAGGTAAATAATGTACCTTAAAAATTAGTAAAAGATTTGAATAGACATTCCTCCAGAGAAAATATATAAATGGTCAACAGGCACAATAAAAGATGCTCAATATCATTAGTCATTGGGGAAATTCAAATTAAAATGTTGAAATGTTACTTTACATCCCAAAGGATGGCTATATTTTTTTAAAGTGTTTGCAAGAAATAAAGAAATTGAAACTTTCATATACTGCTGATAAGAAAACTGTTTGGTATTCCTCAAAATGTTTTTCCCCACTTTATTAAGATAAGTTTAAGATATCTGTGGGGGTTTTTATTGTTGTTCAATTATGGTTGTCCCATATTTTTCCCCATTGCTCTCCCCAACATTGCCCACCCCCCTGGCTCCCCCAGTCAATCCCCGCACACTTTTATAAATGCTGGGTTGCTTTCTGTTCTTTATTAAAAGAAATAATTTTGAATTCTAAAAAGTCAATGTGCCCTGACTGGTGCGGCTCAGAGGGTTTGACGTTGCCTTGCAAACCAAAAGATTGCTGGTTTGGCTCCAGGTTAGAGCACATGCCTAGATTGTGGGCCAGGTCTCAGTTGGGCAGGAGGCAGCCATCAATGTTTCTCTCACACATCAATGCTTCTCTCCTTCTCTTTCTCCATCCCTTCCACTCTCCAAAAAAAATGTAATTAATTAATTTTTTAAAAACCTTTCTAAAATAATAAATAATTATACACTGCAATAACAAGAGTGAGAATAATTCACTGGAATGGTAGTTTTGATTTGTACTTTTTTAACTTCATTTCTTATTTTAAAGCCCTATAGTATCTCCCCCTTTTGTCTCATATTCCCTTATTTTCTCAGAATTAATTCACTTGAAATTTGTCCATTTATAGAAACAAGATGAACAAAATATAAAGAAATGAAAAGTGAGAGCATACCTGAAGTCTTGCTAATTGTGCAGTACGGGCTACTATTTTATTATACGGCTCAACAATTTTTGTTTTCATCCTAAAAGAAAAATAAAAAGAGAAATGATGATAAAATAATCTTTGAAATATAAACAGATGTCAATCTTCCCACTCCATTTATTTACAAAGTGAACAACAGTACCTATCAACAGCTCCCTGTAACGCCCCAATTCTTGTCTGCATCATCTGAAGAACACCTAGGAAAATATGACAGCTTACATTATTTTACAAATCTACAATGGCTCAAATTCAGTAAAAATTAAATTAAAATAGATATGTATACACACACACACACATATATATATATACATATATATAGAAAATTTCAGGCCCTGGCTGGATAGCTCAGTTGGTTGGAGCATCTCCATGATACGCCAAAATTGCAGGTTTGATGGCCTAGGTCAAAGCACATACAACCAATGAGTGCATAAATAAGTGAAACAACAAACAAATGTCTCTCTCTCTCTTTCTCTCTGTCTCTCTGTCTCCTCTCTCTCTTACAAATCAATAAAAAAATTTTTAATGTCAAGTTTTTCTGCCACCATTATAATCTAAGTGACCAATATCTTTTACCTACACTATTATAAAAGCTTCTGTTTCCCCCTCCAATCCCTGGTCCACTAAAGAAGTCTGACAAGAAATGAGGAGTGAGTGCTTCATGGGTATAGGGTTTCCATTTGGAGTGATGAAAAATTTCCCAAACTCCACAGTGATGGTTGTCCAACACTGTAAATGTACTCTATTTTTCAGACTATAAGATGCACCTTTCCCCCGAATTTGGGAGGAAAGGAGGGTGTGTCTTATAGTCCAAATGTAGCTTGCCTGGCTCACTGTGTTGGGGAGGGGGGGGGTGGCAGGCAGCGGTGGAGTGAGTCATAAGTTATTAAATATTTTACCACATTTTTTGCTTCAAAAGTTTTTCCTACTTTCCTCCTCTAAAACCTAGGTGTGTCTTATAGTCCTAAAAATACGGTAATTAATGCCACCAAATTATATACTTAAAAATGGATAAAATGGTAAATTTCATATTGATATGTACTGTGCTATAATTACAAAAAAGAAGCCTCAATAATCTTTAAAAATGCAAATTGTACTATGACATTCCTCTGCTAAAACCCTTCCACAGTCTTCCCTTCACTCCTATGTTAGAACTAAAGTCCACAGCTTGGTCTACAGGACTCTACATGTTCTGAAAATGGTGTACTCTCTACCTGGTATTGTCTCTCCAAACTCCGACCCTACAACCAGGCTCCAAGTGGATATTACCCTTTCTTCAAGCCTTGCCTTATCATGAACAATTACTAACAGGTCACTCAACTGATTTATATTCTCTTGTTATTTCCTTCAACAGCATATATTTCCTTCATGGCACTAATTATATTAGGTAATTATATATCTACTTGTATATATGTTTAATGTTTTACTCTCTTACTAGCCTATACATTCCTGGTGATTAGGGAGTCTTTTTCTTTCACAATTGTATGACCAGGCCTAACTCAAACTACTTCCCATAGCAAGTAGTCAATAAGTATTTAAGTTTATTATATGCAAGGGTATTATTGCTTTTAATCTCCATATATACAACATGGTAAATACTTTTTACAAAATTGTAAAATACTTTCAGAAAGATACATCTTTACTATTTATATGCCTATAAAATAGACTTTCCAATATTACAGATTTAATTATTTTAAACTTCATTCTTTAAAACTCAGTTTTTATATATAACTGGCATAGCTATAGTTTTGTAACATAGTATTCTAAATAAATTTAAGTATAAAATGTTGACATATATTAGATGAAGTAACAATAGAACTAATAAACATTCCTATCAGCATACAAATAGGCATGCTTTCACATGGCTCTGTCCAACAGAATCTTCTCTGGCACCAGGGATTCCTGTTTTTCTGCTGGTTTTATGGCTCTTTAACCTTAACCCTCCAAGAATGAACTGCCCTTACTTGATATCATTACTGCCATACAGCTTACTCTCTCCCAAGGCAATCTCCATAGGCTTTTCATACATACTCCATCAAGACAGATCTTATCAAGGTCACCAGGAATGCCAAATTCCATTGTCAAAGATGCCAAAGTCCATTGTCAGTTCTGTCTTTATCTTGTTCGAAATCTCAGAAATTCATCACACATTTAAAACCCCCCTTCTCTAAAACATTTTTTTCCTCTGGGCTTTGAAGTCATCACACCCCCTGGATTTCCTCCTACCTCATTATTTGTTCCCACTCCTTTTCTGTTAGATCTCTACATGCTGGGGTACTCCAAAATATGATCCTCAGCCATCCTCTGTTCTCTATCTATCATAATACAATCTTTCTTTGAGATTTCGTTCAGTCCCAATGTTTTAAATACCATCTGTTCAATACTGATTTTATACACACGTACATTTATGTACACATGCGCATATATCTGTGGAGATTTTTTCTGCCTGTCTATGTGTACACACACATGCATGTAAGTCTTTAGCCCTGAACTCTTATTGCAAATTTAAGACACCCAAGATAACTTCTCCTCCACCCTGGCCCATCAAAATCATAATCTCTTCCAGCCTAACATACTTCAGTTACTCATGATTACTCGTATCATCATCTATCCAATTTTCCAGACTAAAATCTTAGGAATCATTCCTGGTGACTTTTTTCCCTTGGTCTTTTTATTTCCCATCAATAAATCCTATCAGCTCTGCCCCCACTTTCATCTATCCATTTCTCTGTCTATCTCTTTACATCCACCACTCTAATCAACTTCTACTACTCTAATAACTTCTAAATTGGTACCAAGGATTCTACTCTTGCCTTCTTATAGAACCACCAGATGAAACTTCAAAGAGCATTAATCTGATCACATAAAACCCCTAAATAAAATCCTCCAACAGTTTACCATGCATTTAGAAAGAAAATCAAAATTTCTTTCCAAAAATCTCATCTACAATTCTCTCCCTCATTCACTAAACTCCAGTCATACTATACTTCTTTCTGCCCCTCAACTTGCCAAGCTAATATTGCCTTCCTATTTATTGGTCCCTCAGCTTCTCCTCAGGTCTTTCTGTGGTAGCTCTTCCACATCATTCAGATCTCAACTCAAATGTCCTCTTCTCAAAGCAGCCTCCCCTGACCATCCGAGCTAGTAAAGGACTACCCTTCCTCCACCCCATCATCCATTTTATTTTCTCTGTAGAATTTGCAAATAACTGAAGTTTCCTATCTATATATTTTTTGCTCTTTTTCCCCACCTACTACATAAGTTCCACAGGAAAAAGTGACTTTATGTATTGTTCACAGGTGCCTGATACCTAACAAGTTCCCAATTACTATTTGACTGAGTGAATGAATGAGAATTATCTCGTTTTATAAAACAGGGCTAATTAAATATTCCATGAAAACAGGGACTCTATTATCACAGCTGCCTGGAACCAAGCAAATTTTCAATTAATATTGAGAATTTAATAATTCTCAACAAAAAATAAATAGGATGCAATTTTTAATAAAATAGCCTTGATAAAGATATCTCCAAACTACTTACACGACAAAATTTTAAGTACATAAGAAAAAAGCAGATGAAGTAGAAGTTGGGAAACACACCTTTTCCAATAAATATCACACTTTTCAAAATCTCAAAATAATATCCTAAAAGGGGTTAGAAATATAAATCATGCTAAGATAAATACTAACCAATTCATACTTTGATTTTTTATGTTCAAATAATCTGGAGAATATTCTTAGATTATCATAGGAATTCAGAGAAACCAGCCTTTGTACTCTAGACAATCATCCAACAAATAGCTACTCTTACTCAATCCAACAGAGTATTTTAAATATTGTAATCAGTGAAAAGTATTCTAGGAAAAACAAGCACATTATAGAACTAAACATATATAAGAAAACAAGGAGAAGTATTTCTGTTGCGATGATTCATATATACATTGGTATATACGTACATTGATACACACTCAGAATCAATGTTCTACCATGCCATCCTTATGACACAAATAATTTATCATTTGTCTTTAAAAAGTTACTGTTAAAACAGGTTATTTACTTACTTCCAGAAACACATGAAAAAAGAGATTAAAAAATAATTAATATCCAGTAGTAAGTCAGTACTTAGAGCCTCTAATTTTTCTAAGAACATAGTCTGATACACATCCAAAATATTAAAATACCAGTCAAACTATTATTTCTGAAAATACTAAGTTATTCATCAAGATGTCTTAGAAACAGTGTACATGCTGTGAATAATACCTTTGAGTACATAAGAAACACTGGGGGAAGCATTAAAGAATATTGCATCACAAAAAGCAATATCCTTCCTCCTTAAGAATTTCATCAACACAGAAAAAGATCATTTAGCTTTCCTTTGACGTGCAATGATTAATAACAATAATCAAAACAGAAGTAACACACAATATTAACATTTCATGTTTATGAGAAACAGTCAAAAGAGAACAAAAAGTTCATAAAAGTTCATCAAACAAAAATAAGAGGATTCATAAAATTAAAAATCCAATTTATTTTTATCCTATACTTTCATTGAAAAGTGTTTCAAAGAAAGCCAAAAATAAGGAAGAATTCCAGCTTACTTCCACAACTACCCACTCCGGTGTTGTTGATATTTTAGTTGTTTTAATTAACCAACAGTTATAAAAGTACTAAATATGTACCAGGAATGGTTCTAAGCATTTTGCTAGCTCATTTAATTCTATAAATAACACCATGTTAGTACATATTAATACTCCCCTCCTTTATAGATAAAACTGAGGCACAGAAACATTAAAAGTCACACATCTAGTAAGTGGCAAACAAGAACCTGAACCCAGATTTAGCCCAGGGGTCAGCAAAGGTTTATTAAAGATTTGTTGGAACATAGCTACACACATTCATTTACATATTTTGTCTGCTTTCACTCTGCAATGGCAGTTCAGTAGTTGCCAACAGAAACAGTATGGCCTACAAAGTCTAAAATAATGACCATTTGACCCTTAACAGGAAAGTTTGCTAATCCCTGGTCTAACTCTACATAACCTGTACTAGTTCATGGAAATATACCTTCCAAAGACTCAATCCCAGTTGCTTGTGCCAGTAAATCTTCATGTCTTGCCACAACCTGAAAATAAAAAAATGAATAATCAGCATATGCTCTAAGTATGAGATTTTTTTCTTTGTAACCATAAGGTAGAACTGAAGATCTCTCTCCATACGGGAGGGAGACAAATACTGTCATGAAAAAAAAAAATACAGGTTACAAAAGTGTGTTTAAGATGAGTTACTAGCAGGAACACAAACATACTTATAGTTCAACATAAAGCCAAACAACAACAACAAAAATTACAGCCTTCTCACTAGTCCCTTGCTTTCCTACTGGGATGTGCAGATGGAGTTATGCCAAAACTGAAAAATAAAAACCAACTAGTTCTTGCCATGGTATATATGCTTTCCCTTTAAAGAATATTTTCAAACATCAGATTATCTTAGCTGTTGAACTTAATTCAACATCACCAAGACCACATTCCAATGTGGAAAGACAAAGCCAAGTCAGTGCCCACATCTCTGAATATTTCTCTGCTTCTAGTTTCCCAGTCACAGCAAATCCTCTTCCCTACAAAAGGCTGATACTTTCATGAAAATTAGGGCTGTGTGAATGATCATACTAAAAAACTAAAAAGGTTAAGAGTTCAAGGCCACAAGCAAAAGATTCCTAGAAACATCAAGAAATCATGCAAATCTTTAGAATACAAAGGTCCTGATCATTTTGTACCCTTTATTCCAATAAATAAGTTTCCTGTCGAAGCTGTATGCTGGAGCTCTGAATCAGCAAGGATTCATTCACTGGAACTCCTGTATCCTCCACTTAGTCCTGTTTCAGAAACCATGTTATTCTGTCAAGTCCCTTTCTATCATGTCCATCTAAAATAAGTGTTACTTTTGGTCTCTTATATCTCTTACCCTTAAGATTGTCAAAAGATGTCTGAATTTTTCCCAGTGCACTGATATAGTCACCAATGTGTCCATTCTAACAAGACTAACTTTCTTTTAATTCTCCATTCCTTCTTTGTCCCTTATGATAAATACTTTGGAAAGGTTGAAAAGTCTAAAACTACACTTTCCTAGACACCCCTGTAGCCAAGTGAATGAATTTCCAAGAGATCTGGAAGACAACGAGAAGGGAAAGCTATCTTCCTGTTACTGTTTCAGGTAGCAAGCAAGGTCCTGAAACCTGAGGATTTAAAAAAACTGAGATAGCTGGTCATTCCAGAGTTTAGTTATCAGATATTCAGAAGCACAATTTTAACTGTGCTGTGGAAGGCAACACCAGGAGCTTCTGGGCCTCTGTGCTGCATTTACGGCAGATCCTCCCACTCAGTCCACTTGCTGTCATCCAAAAATTACATAAGCAACCAATACTCTGTATTAAATATCTTCCTGCTTTAAATACCCAAAGCAGGTTATATTTCCTAACTAAACCGTAACATTCCTCAGTACATCTTTTCTAATCTTAATCATTGCAATTATATTGTTATATTTATTATATTTATTTATGGTATAGTTAGGATTACCCCAATTTTTTCCTGGAGAAAACAATTGTAGCAGGTTCAGATCTTATACTAGGACTCAGACTTTTTTCCCCTCACACATGAAACTACTGCAGGTATAATTTGCCCCCTGTAAGAGATATTAAATATATTTTTTGCAGTTCTATTTTTACTTTTTATTTATTTTTTATTTTTCAATTACAGTTTACATTTGGCATTATTCTGTATTAGTTTTAGGCGTACAATATAGTAGTTAGACAATCGTATACTTTACAAAGTGTTCCCCCCAATATATCAAGTATCCACAAGACATTAAAATATAAAGTTTTTACTGATTCCTGCCGAAAAGGCATTGCATGAAGAAATAAGGAAAATACACGCCATAAAAGGGAAGAATTTCAGGTGGTTCTTGCAAAAAGCCACCTCCTGCGATCCCTAGGCAGAGTTAAGTGCATTCTCTTCTGCTTGCACAAAAACTTTGTACCATTCTATTTAAAATAGGCATCACTTGGCTGTCATTATTTCTGATGTATCTGCCACTGGTCTGTGAGTCCTTGGGGAGCCAGAAAAATGTGTTCATTTTCCTATTCCCACAACCTGACAATTAAAGTGTGTTATAAATGTTTGTCAATGAACTCTATACTATAATCAGAATATTAAAGTGAGCTTTGAAGTTATTCTAGTCCTAACTAAGCTACTCTTTTAATTGATAAAGAAAATAAGACATATATATGTACATAAATATGTCTCATGACAGAACAGTTCTGGGGTTCCTGGTAAACAATCCATTTATTAAAAAAATTTGTTCATTCATTTAAATATTTATTAAGTGTCTGCTCAGACAAAAGGCAACACTAGTAAGTATACCATCAAACCACCTGATAAAAATTATAGAATTGATTATGAACAATTACATGCCAACAAACTGAACAACCTGGAAGCCATGAAAAAATTCCTAGAAATATATACATACAATCTTCCAAAACTGAATCAAGAAGCAGAAAATCTGAACAGGCCATTACAACTAACAAAATTAAAGCAGTAATCAAAAGACTTCCAGCAAACAAAAGTTCTGGACAAGATGGTTTCACCAGTGAATTTTACCAAACATTCGAAGAAGAATTGATACCTGTGCCTCTCAAACTATTCCAAAAAATTCAGAAGGGAAGATTCCCAAGCTCTGTTCAAAATGCCAACAGTATTCTAATTCCAAAAACAGAGAAAAACACTACAAAGAAAGAAAATTGTAGGCTAGTATCTTTGATAAACACAGATGCAACAAAATATTAGCAAATCAAATCTAGCATTATGCCCTGCCTGGTGTAGCTCAGAGGATTGAGCTCGGGCTGTGAACCAAAGTATGGCAGATTCGATTCCCAGCCAGGGCATATGCCAGGGTTGCAGGCCACGGCCCCCAGCAACCACACATTCATGTTTCTCTCTCTCTCCCCCTCCCTCCCCTCTCTAAAAATAAATAAATAAATCTTTAAAAAAAAATCCAGCATTACATTAAAAAGATCATATACAATGAGCAAGTGGGACTTATTCCTAGGATGCAAGGTTGTTATCATATCTGCAAATCAATAAACATGTTACACTACATCAACAAAATGAAGTATAAAATCATATGATCACATTCACAAGTGCACAAAAAGCACTAGACAAAATCCAGCACCCATTTATGAAAACACTCTGAACATAGTGGGAAAAAGGGATCAGACTTCAACATAATAAAGGCCATATTTGACAAACCACAGCCAACACCATATTCAATGAACAAAAACCAAAAGTGCTTCCCTTCGGGATGTCCATTTTCACCACTCTTATTCACTATGGTGCTGGAAATCTGAACCACAGCAATACACAAGAAGAAATAAAAGGCATCAAAATTGGAAGAGTAAAATTGTCATTGTTTGCAGAGGACATCAATATCCCTAAAGATTTTACCAAAAAACTACAGAAACTGATCAATGAATTCAGTAAAGTAGCAGGATACAAAATTAATATTCAGAAATCAGTTATATTTTTATACACCAATAATAAACTATCAGAAACATTGACTAAGAAAAGAATCCCATTTAAAATTGCATCAAAAAAATCAGGTCCCAGCCCTGACTGGTATAGCTCAGTGGATTGAGCACAGGCCCAAGAACCAAAAGGTCGCTGGTTCGATTTCCAGTTAGGGCACATGCCTGGGTTGTGGGCCAGTCCCCAGTAGAGAGCACATAAGAGGCAGCCACACATTGATATTTCTCTCCCTCTCTTTCTCCTTCCCTTTGCCTATCTTTAAAAATAAATAAATACAATCTTTAAAACAAAGTAAGGTCCCTAGGAATGAATTTAACTATGGAAGAAAAAGATCTATATTCAGAAAGGTATAAGATACTAAGGAAACTGAACAAGATAGAGTAAGTGAAAACATGAGTTCTATCCATAAAATTTCAGCCATTGTTAATATAATAAAAACAGTTTGTGCAACATCAACATGACCTGGCACCCACAGAGAGTAGACTGGAATGTGCATGCATGAACAATGACAACTTCACTGTACTACTCAGTGGGTCACTAGACACAGTTGAGTGACCATATGTAATGTGTGGCTGTCGCATTCGAAATGACTGAGCAAGTACAGCAATGAGTCTGCACCAAATTTTGCATTAAGCTTGAACATTCCACTGCAAAACCTATTTGGATGATTCAGATGGCTTAACTATGGGCAACTGGTGATCAGCAGCTTCATCATGACAATGTGCCTGCTCCTGTATCACATCTCCTGCAGAGGTTTTTGGCAAAACATCAAATCACCTAGGTGACTCAGCCCCACTACAGCCTAGATTTGACACCCTGCAACTTCTGGCTTTTCCCAAAACTAAAATCACCTTTGAAAGGAAAGATATTCCAGACCATGGATGAGATTCTGTAAAATACGACGGGGCAGCTGATGGTGACTGGTAGAACTGTGTTGGGGCCCAAGGTGCCTACTTTGAAGGGGACTGATGCGTTATTGTCCTATGCACAATGTTTCTTGTATTTTGTATCTTCTTCAATAAATGTCTCTATTTTTCATATTGCATGGCTGGATACCTTCTGGATAGACCTTATATACTATGTTTTTGAAAAGGAAGAATTAAGATCATTAAAATGTCCACACTACGCAAAGCAATCTATAGATTCAACATAATTCCTACCAAAATACCAATAGTGTTTTCACAAAGCTAAAATATTTCAAAGATTTATATGAAACAATTATTTAAAAAGATCCCCAAAGCCTCAGCAATTTTGAGAAAAAAGTTGGAGGTGTCACAATACCTGGTGTCAAACTATACTACAAGGCCATAGTATTCAAAACAGTGTGGTACTGGCATAAAAACAGGCATTCATATTAATGGAACAAAATAGAAAGCCTAGAAATTAGCCCACACCACCATGGTCAAATTAATATTTGACAAGGCAGACAAGAACACACAACAGGATCGAGATAGTTTATTCAATAAATGGCACTGGGAAAATTGGACAGACATATACAAAAAAAATGAAACTAGACCACCTTCTTACAAGATACACAAGAATAAACTCAAAGTGGATAAAAGACTTAAATATAACACTCAAACTCATAAAAATCCTAGAAGTAAATAAACACAGCCTGTTAAATCTCAGAAATTTCTTGTAGCAATATATTTTTCTGATATTATCTCCTCAGGCAAAGGAAACAAAAGAAAAAATAAATGAATGGGACTACATTGAACTAAAAACTTTTTTCACAGCTAAGGAAACCATCAACAAACTGAAAAGACAACCTACTGAATGGAAAAACATACTGGCCAATAATACATCTGATAAAGGGTTAATACCCAAGATTTATAAAGATTGAGACAACTTAACACCAGAAAGATAAACATTCCAGTTAAAAAGTGGGCAGAATACCTGAATAGACACTTCTTCAAGGAGGAAATACAAATGGCCAATAAACATATGAGAAGTTGTTCAACATCACAAATCAGAGAAATGAAAACCAAAACCACAATGAGATACCACCTCACACCTGTCAGAAGGGATATCTTCAATAAATAAACAAACAGCAAGTGTTGTCAAGGATGTGGAGAAAAGGGAACTCTAGTGCACTTTTGGTGGGAATGCAGACAGGTACAACCACTATGGAAACAGTGTGAAGTTTCCTCAAAAATTAAAAACAAACAGCCTTATGATCATCAATTCCATTCTGGGAATATATCTGAAGAAACCAAAAATACTAATTAAAAAGAACATATGTACCCTTACGTTCATTGCAGCATTATTTATTAGAGCCAAGATATGGAAACAAACCAAGTGCTCATAAGTAGTTCAATGGATAAAAAAGCTGTGGTATATTTACACAATGGAATACTACACAGCCATGAAAAAGAGGGAAATCGTACATTTCTGCAACAGCATGAATGGACAGAGGGTATTATGCTAAGTGAAATAAGCCAGACAGAGAAAGACAAATATCATGATGTCACTCACTTACAAGAGGAATCTAATGAAAAAATAGACAAAATAGAAACAGACTCATAATATAGAGGTCAGATGGACAGCTGTCAGAAGAGAGGGGGATTGGGGGGTCGGGTGAAAAAAGTCAAGGGTTTTAAGCAGTACAAACTGATAGTTAACAAAATAGACACAGAGATGTAGATTACAGCATAGAGAATATGGTCAATATCAAGATAAATATGTATGTGCCCAAGTGGATATTTGAAGCAGAACAGGGGACCACTCTATAAAGCACATATTTTCTAACCACTTTGCTGTACATCTGAAACTAATAGAGAATAATACTGAATAAACTATAGACAAAAAATTAAAAATAATTTTTAAAAATTATAGAAATGTAGAGGAAGGAACCTTCCAGATTTTCTACTATAATCCTCTCTTCTTTATTCACTCTAACCCTGTTTATTTTTTTTTTTAAAGCAAGATTCAAAGGCACAAAAAGTACAAATGGCAACAGCAGAGCTGAGATTAGGACCCATCTCCTAACTCCCTCTATTGTGTTCTATCCACCACAAATTTATCAACTTTCCATAATTTCAGCAATTGTTATATTTTGTGCTCATAAAGTGTGAACTACCAATGTGAACATCACAATTTTTCTTATTTATAATTTCAAAATTCCATTTTCTATTATCTTTATCAAAGTCATCTTATTCTTTGCCCACCTATATTCATCAATTGCACATCAATTAAGGTGGTGAAAACAAAGTATGAAAAATAGGTTTTCGACAGATGGGTATATTAGTTTGTCAACTAACAAAAAGTACATTACAGAAACCTTTTCAAAAGCATACTTTGAAAAATAAGCCACACTTGTAAGTTACACATTTGTTTATGTAAATATGCATGTAGATTAAATAATAACAGGACTATAAAAATAATAAATTATCACTTTAGGCTGAATTATCTGTATGATCCAAAAGATTAGAATTACCTGTAGGTGTAGTTCTTTATCCAACTGACTGATTCCTTGGGCAAGTTTTGCTAGTTGTTCAGCAATTACAGCTTGATGAATAGATTGGGAAGTATAAGCCTTTACATCAAAGTCTTCATTTAAAAAATCACTGTAGCATTCTGGAGAAAATATAAGAAAAAGTTTTTTATTTATTAATTACACTGTACGAAACCATAGATATCAAACAACAGAATTACAATCATAGTTAACATATTCTAAGGTCTTACTATAAACCAAAAATCATTGTAAATATTTTCTGTTGTAAATGAGAAGAGGAAGAGGCAATAGCAGAAGACAGTGATAATATTCACTGAGAGCTTACTATGTACCAGGCATTGATCTAAGCACTTTACAAGTATTAACTCATTCAATCCTCACATAACCCTGTTGGACTATTATTTTCCCCATTTCACAGATGAAGAGGCAGGTACACACATGGCATGCAGCTTGTCCAACCTGAGATTTGAACCCAGGCAATCCAGCTTTGGAGCCCACATTCTGAACCACTACACTATACTGCTAAAAGCTAACTTTTGTCAGTGAGTCAAAATAGATATTGAGTAAAAGATTAAAAATTAACTATTCACCATAACCTTTAATGCAAAAAAAAAAAATGTCACTGACAATGACAAGAGGAAAGTTGACTATATTTGATATTTATGATCCCTGCTATGTCTAGATAATACATGAAAATTATTACTATACAGTGACTCTGGACTTTTTTAATAGATTATGCTACATCAGTTGTCCCAATGTTTCCCTCCCTTGTCCCACCCTCCACCCAGCAGCCCCCTACTCCCTCTGGCAATCCCCCCTCCTTTGTTCATGTCCATGGATCATATATATAAGTTCTTTGGCAACTCCATTTCCTATACTTATTCTTAACAACATCCTGCTTATTCTGTAACTACCAATTTGTATTCTTAATCCCTTCACCTTTTCCCCCATCCCCCAGATCCCCCACAAAGCCGCTATCCCAGTGTTCTCCATATTTATGATTCTATTTCTGTTCTGCTTGACTGTTTAGTTTGTTTTTTTAGAATCAATTGTTGATAGTTACATATTTATTGCCATGTTAATCTTCTTCTTAAATAAGTTTTATCTTCTTTTTCTTAAATAAGTCCCTTCAGCACTTCACATAATAACAGTTTGGTGGTGATGAATGAACTCCTCTAGTTTTACCTTGTCTAGGAAGCACTATATGTGCTCTTCCATTCTAAATGAAAGCTTTGCTGAATAGAGTAATATAGGTTGTAGGTCCTTGCATTTCATGACTTGGAATACTTCTTGCCAATCCCTTCTAGCCTGTAAGGTTCCTTTAGAAAAATCATCTGACAGTCTTACAGGAAGTCCATGTAGGTAAACAACTGCTTTTCCCTGCTGATTTTAAGATTCTATCTTACTTTCAGCCAAGATGGAAGCATAGGTAGATACACTTTGGCTCTGCACAAAACCAAAAGAATGACAACAAATTTAAATACAAAAAATAACCAGAACTGCCAGAAATCAAACTGTATTGAAGTCTGACGACCAAACAGTTAATGAAGAAACATTCATTGAGACTGGTAGGAGGGAGGGAGACAGGCAGCCAGGGTGGGTAAGACACGTAGTAAGGGGGCAGCTGGCGGACTGGGCGACCCCACATTTCCACAAGGATAAACCAGAAGGAACAACTGGGGAGCAAGACAGACCACGCAACCCTGGGTTCCAGTGCACAGAAATAAAAGCTAAAAACTTTTGGCTGTTAAAACCTCTGGGAGTTACAGTAGCAGGAGGAAATCCCAGCCTCACAGATTCATTGGAGAGACCCACTTGGTCCTTGAACATACACTAGCCCACCTGCCCAGGAAACAGCACCAGAAAGACCCAGTTTGCTTGTGGGTAGCAGGGGAAGTGACTGAAAGCTGGCCAAGAGCTGAGCAAGCAGCACTGTTCCCTCTCAGACCCCTCACCCACACACAGCACCACAATACAGCGACGTGGGTTGCCCCACCCTGGCAAATACCTAAGGCTCCATCCCTTACAACATTAACAGCTACACCGAGACAAAAAAAGTATGGCCCAAATGAAAGAACAGATCAAAGCTCCAAAAATAGAACTAAGCAATGAAGAGACAGACAACCTATAAGGTACAGAGTTCAAAACACTGGTAATCAAGATGCTCACAGAAATAGTTGAGTATGATCGCAAAGTAGAGGAAAAAGTGAAGGCTATGTGAAGTGAAATAAAGAAAAATATATAGGGGACCAACAGTGAAGTGAAAGAAACCAGGACCCAAATCAATGATCTGGAACATCAGGAAGAAATAAACATTCAACCACAACAGAATGAAGAAGCAAGAATTCAAAAAAATAAAGAGAGGCTAAAGAACCTCCAGGATAACTTTAAACATTCCAACATCTGAATCATAGGGGTGCCAGAAAGAGAAGAGGAAGAATAAGAAACTGAAAACTTATTTGAAGAAATAATTAAGAACTTCCACAATGTGGCAAAGGAAATAGACTTCCAGGAAGTCCAGGAAGCTCAGAGGGTCCCAAAGAAGTTGGACCCGAGAAAGCACACACCAAGGCACATCATAATTATATTATCCACAATTAAAGAGGAGAGAATCTTAAAAGTAGAAAAAGGAGAAAGTTACCTACAAAGGAGTTCCCATAAGACTATCAGCTCATTTCTCAAAAGATACCTTGCAGGCAAGAAGGGGCTGGAAAGAAGTATTCCAAGTCATGAAAGGCAAGGACCTACATCCAAGGTTGCTCTATCTAGCAAAGCTATCATTTAGAATGGGAGGGCAGATAAAGTGCTTCCCAGATAAGGTCAAGTTAAAGTAGTTCATATCACCAAGCCCTTATTATATGAAATGTTAAAGTGACTTATCTGAGAAAAAAATGATCAAAATTATGAACAATAAAATGACAACAAACTCACAACTATCAATAACTGAACCTAAAAACAAACGAAAAAAAACTAAGCAAACAACGAGAACAGGAACAAAATCACAGAAATGGAGATCACATGGAGGAGTATCAGTGGGGAGAAAGAGGGGGCAGAATGTGGGAAAAGGTACAGAGAATAAGAAGCATCAATGGTAGGTACAAAATAGACAGGTGGAGGTTAAGAATAGTATAGGAAATGGAGAAGCCAAAGAACTTATACGTACAACCCAAGGACCTGAACTAAGGGAGGGGGAATGTTGGTGGGTGAGAGGAATAAAGGGGAGAAGAAAAAAAAGGACAACTCTAATAGCGTAACCAATAATATATATATATTTCTAAAAAGTTTCTCTCTTTAACATTTGGCATTTTAATTATGATGTGTCTTGGTGTGACACTCTTTACATCCACCTTGTTTGGGGCTTTGTTCTTCCTGGACTTGCATGTCTATTTCCTTCACCAAATTAGGTTAAGTTTTCTTTCATTATTTTTCAAATAGATTTTCAATTTCTTGCTCTTTCAGAAGGGGTCTCCTTCTGATACCCCTATGATGTGAATGTTGGAGTGCTTGAAGTTGTCCCAGAGGCTACTTTTATTATCCTCATTTCAAGGGGATTCTTTTTTCTGTTCACTGTTCTGATTGGCTTATTTTTTCCTTCCCTGTGTTCCAAATCATTGATTTGATTCTCCGTTTCATTCACTCTACTGTTGTTTCTCTGTAAATTAGTCTTCATTTCAATTAGTGTATCCTTCATTTCTGACTGGATCATTTACGTGGCTAAGTTTCTCCCTAAGTTTCTTGAGCATCCCTATAACCAGTGTTTTGAACTATGCATCTGATAGATTGCTTATCTTCCTTTTGTTTTGTTCTTTTTCTGGGGTTTTGATCTGTCCTTTCATTTGGTTCATGTTTCTTTGTCTCCTTGTTTTGGCAGCCTCCCCTTTCTTGTTTCTATGTATTAGGAACAGCTGTTTTGACTCCACGTCTTGGTAGCATGGCCCAGCATTGTAGTTGTCCTATAGGGTCCAAAGGCACAGCCTCCCTTACCTCCCAAGCTCAGTACTCAAGGTACACCTTCCATGTGGGCTGAGTGCTCCCTCCTCTTGTAGATGAGTCTTGATGGCTGTCAGCAGGTCAATGGGAGGGATTTAGCCAGTCCAGACAGCTAGCAGTACTGACTATAACCTTCTAGCCAGCAACCACCTTCCTCCCTGGCTTGTGGAGATGGTTGGGTGGTACTCCATCATGGTCTGTAGCTGTCTGCTGAGTAAGGAAGCTCTGGGGTTTCCTAGGTGATACAGGCAAAGATCAGCCTCCACCTGTGTTCTGTCTGGGGCCCCTTGGCATAGTCTATAAAGCAATCTTCAGATGACTGCTGCTAATGCTGGGCCTGAGGCCACTCAGTAAATACAGGAACTGTATGAGCAGATTTAGGAAGGTCTGCAGCCTATGCCTATCCCAGATCTTCATATGGAAAAGCCACTGTTACCAGCTTGGGCAGATGCTCCAGTAATCATCAAGGTAGGGCTTACTATGTGAGCCAGGTTGATGGAGATTCAGACATGGTACCACCATACTGTGGGTCTGTGTGGGAGAGGGCTCAGAAAATGTATAATGGACACTGTCTGCAGTTCTATGTGGAAGGAACCTGTACCCCGGCTTTCACCCTGATGCCAGCCACTTCAGTTCTTCCCTACATGCCCACTGGTGCCCTTCAAGCTGCTGCCCCAGTGTTGTTGCACAGAGTGAGTAAGTCTGAGTAAGTCTGTGTGTGGTGCAAGGCCCTTTAGCGGGAGAGGCCTGAGAGTCCCACGGTTTCTTCCAACAACCCAAAATCCACAAGTTTTTATAGCCAGAAGTTATGGGGACTTAGCTTCCTGGTGCTGGAACCCTGGGCTGGGTGGTCTGGTGTGGTGCCGGGATCCCTCACTCCCGAGATATCCCTCTGTTTTATATCCACCACAGGTGGTTTTGAGGACCAGCCAGTTCCCACATCTCCATGTCTCCCTTCTGTCCCTCCTACCAATTTGGATGAATGTGGTTTAATTCTTTAGTTGTCAGACTTCCATACAACTCAATTTTTTGTTGGTTCTGAGTGATGTTTGTTCTATATTTTAGCTGTAATTTTGCTGTGGTTGTGCAAGAAGGTGAGCCATGTTTACCTACCTCTCCATCTTGACCAGAAGTCTGAATCTGGATTTTTAATAGAAATACAAACTTACAGGTATTACTAAAATTTAGAATTCTGGGGTGAAATAGTAAATGGAAAGAGAAACTGTTCAAAACAGACCATTAATAGACAGGAAAAAAGTGATGTCAGATGTTAAGATATCTTTCAGTATAGAAATCCTGTGAATGAAAGAAAACCTGAGAATGAAAGAAAAAAATGGAGAAAATTATGAGTTAAAAATAAATATATTGAAGTGAAGTGAACTTGATATAGGTGTAATCCACTATTTCTTAATCATATTCTAGATATACGTAAAACCGCCCTGACACATTATGAAACAAGCAAAATAGAGTTCTTACAAAAACACTTAATTTATCTATATCCACCGTGTGTGTATATATATATATATGTGTGTGTGTACATGTATATATGTGTGTATACATATATATGGGTATGTATGTATGTGCATGTGTGCACGTGTGTGTGTAGTGTTCCATGAGGGCAAAGTATTTATTTACTACCACATCCCTGGAGCCTGAACAATGCCTGACACATGGCAGATGCTCAATATTGAATGAGTCAACTGAATGAGTTGAATGAATGAATGAATATATATATATTCATTCATGGTGTATATATATATATATATATATATATATATATATATATATCAGCTGGAAATATTCTGCATTCTTCCCTACTTTCTAAGTAGAGTAGAGTAAAAGAAGGAAACTGCTACTTTGGTCTAAATTCTGAGAACCATTTCCTTCAGTCTGGCAAGTCCTGAGAATTAAGAAGCTGGCCAGTCAGAAAAGTGGAGGCAGCCATTCCAAGAGGGGGGAAATTTTAGAGGGAGCAAATACCACAGCATATTTTGAGATATAGAGGAATACTGACTTTATGTCTAGACCACAGTGAGTGTGTTGGGAAAAAGGGTTAAGAATAATAGGAGTTGAGGTTCCAAAGGAAGGTTGGGGGTCAGTTTAAAAAGAGGCTGTTAAGACATCAAGATGTTCAGACTATATCCATTTGAGGTTTTAAAGCCAAAATGAGCACTACCATCTTTGTTTTAAGATGTTTCTAGCAGCAACTGGATGATGAGTGAAAAGGAACTAGTCACACAGTGGTGTTTTGGAGCTGGCTTCTAGTGGCTCTGGAGAGCTAACTGTTAACTTTTCAGGAACTGTGTGAGCCAGTTGACATCACATGTAAGTATCTTAAAATTGACCATGGTGAAAGGATTTATACCATGGAAGCTGGTACACCTACAAAACCAGGGCTTCCCCTATTTTCCCAGAAAGCTGGTTTATCCACACACCCATGAACAAAGCCACAAAAGCCAATAAGGTGCTATGTTCACAGCCCAAGCGGCAAGATAAAGGCCTATGACAGCAGCACTAAGAATATCAAGGAAGTGACAAATTTGACAAATATTCAGAGACTGTAATGTGTAGGACATAGAGTCAAGCTGAAAATGGGTGATTAATTAGAGAAAAAAGAATGATTCCTAAGTAACTGACATAGAGAATTCAGCTTTGCATTAAGCCAGACCACTAGGCATCTTTTTATAAACACGAACATGCCCCTGCCTCCAAGGAACTCATAATCTACATGGGGAGCAAGCACACATCTAACCACATGTAATTAATGCTAACAGAGACTACCAGAGTAAAAGGTTAGGGGAAAGAGGTTTTAAAATTTTCATTTAGTCTTGGTTGGTGTGGCTCAGTCTTGGTCGTAGTATGGTCTAGTAAACCAAAAGGTCACGGGTTCAATTCCCAGTCAGGGCACATTGCCTGGGTTGCAGGTTCAGAACCAGTAGGAGTGCATGCAAGAAGCAACCAATGTTTCTCTCCCTCCCTTCCTCTCTAAGATCAGTAAGTATTTCCTCCAGTGAGGATAAAAAACTTTTATATCACTTTTTTATATGTGGAATTTGTACTATTTGTTTATATGTAGGTATTTATAGGCACAACTACTAGTGTTTGTTCACTATCAAATAGAAATGTCAAGCAGACAGTAGTTCTATAACTCAGAAGAGAAGCAAGTACCATACATATGTGCATTTTTCAGCATAGATATTAATTTTGAAACCATGGGAAAAAAAACAGATGACTTAGGAAGAAATTTTAGAGCATACAAAAAGACGAAAATGTGAAGATATAGTTCAGAAGCCAAGAAAACACCAAAAATTTGGAGGCAGACAGAAGAAATGAAAGTAATCAAAAAGACTTAGAGTGTTCCAAGAGAAAGAAAGAGAAACAGGAGAGAATGGCAAAAACCAAAATGGACATATTAAAGAAAGTAAGTGGTCAGTACTATAAAAGACCTAACAAAGATCAAACACAATGTAGGTTCACTGTCCACTGAATTTGGACTTATGGACTGATGGCCCTCAGAGAGAAGTCTTCTCTTTTATAGTTTATAATGCCTTTCATAGTTTTCTCATTCCTCTAGAAGGCAAATCAGAAACACCTCACCAATTTTCAAATTATGCATCTGCACACCAACCATATCAATCCTATCCTCTATTATTGACAGATAACTGTTACTGATGGAAATGTTTAATTCCTTAGCAATATTGCAGGGGATGAGTAAGTGAACTACTGAATTAGGGACAAACTAAGGAAGACAAGCATCTAAAAGAAAATGGAACAGAGCACTTAAAGAATTAGAAATTTTTTAAGTATGGCATTCAAGTCATATGAGGAAAATATTTCAAAAAGAAGTCAAACCCTTTTAAAAGGTCAAGAATCAAAAAGTGTCCATTTGTCAAAAGTTTTCATTGAATCTATTAGGGCAACACTGGTCAATGAAACCATACAGATTACAAGTGTACAACTGTAACACATCATCTGCATACTGTATCAAGCACTTGCTACCCAAAGTAAAGTCTCTTAACCACCACTGTTTATCGCAGCTTTGCCTTCTTCTACTTCCCCCACCACCACTTTCCTTTGGCAATCACCATGCTGTCATTGTCTGTGTCTATGTGGCTTTTTTTTCCTTCTTAATCTAAACTTCACCTTTCTCACCCACCCCCACAACCTTCCTCCCATCTGACAGCTCTGTCTGTTCTATGTATCTATGATTCAATTTCTATGTTGTTTGTTAGTTTATTTTTGTTCATTATATTCCACATACGAATGAAATCATATGGTTCTTGTCCTTCTCTGACTGGCTTATTTCACTTAGCATAATATTCTCCAGGTCCATCCACAGTGTCCCCCAAAATTTCCCTCTTTTTATGGCCAAATAGTATTCCATTGTGCCAATGTAACACAGCCTCTTTATCCACTCATCTACTGATGGGCACTTGGATTGCTTCTAGAGCTTGGCTATTGTAAATAACACTATCTCCATTTGATTTATCCACAAGGAAATCACTGCAGACCTGGGCAAAGCAATTTCAAACACACAGAATGAGTGTGACTGGGTCCTTGAGAAGACCGGAAGAAAATCCAGGGCATAAGAGGAGGGACTGTCCTTAGGAAGGAGCAGAGATTCACTTTTGTTGTAATTGAAAATATGAGAGGAAAAGGGAGAAAACATAGTTGCAGGTTCAAGTTCAGCTTACAAGTTTAATAGAGAGAAATGAAGAAAGCTCACATCTGGTGGATTCTCTCTCTCTCTCTCTCTCTCTTTTAGGTATCAGTCATTTGTTAAACTTGAAGGAAGAATTTAAAAAGACTTAAATAACCACTGTGGAAAGAAAAGATGGGTAAGAAAATGAAACAGGAAAATTCAGAAGGCAGAATTGAGGAATAATTACCCTGCAAAAATCGATTACAGTTCCTAACATGTATCTTACTGAAATATTGTGTTGGCCAAAAAGTTCCTTTAATTTTTTTCCATATGATGGCTCTCGTAGTGCTCTCTTTAACTTCACATGAAACTATTTTGTTAGATTGTATTGTGACAGC
Organism: Phyllostomus discolor; assembly: GCF_004126475.2. Taxonomy (NCBI): domain Eukaryota; kingdom Metazoa; phylum Chordata; class Mammalia; order Chiroptera; family Phyllostomidae; genus Phyllostomus; species Phyllostomus discolor. Next base: position 49,687,727 of record NC_040912.2, read on the forward strand.
TGTCATATCAGCATGCATTTTTTAAAAATTATCAAAATTGGTGAATTTTTGTGCAGCCATTTCAATATTGAAGATGGAAGAAGATATACAACATTTTCAGTGTGTTATGTTTTATGATTTCAAGAAAGGTAAAAATGCAACTGAAATGCAAAAACAATTTGTGCAGTGTATGGAGAAGGTGCTGTGACTGATGGAACATATCAAAGTGCTTTGCAAAGTTTCCTGGTACTCTTGACATTTTGGCCAAATAATTCCTTGATGTGGAGCTGTCTTATGCATTAGAAGATGTTTAGCAGTATCCTTGCCCCTCTATTCACTAGAAGCCAATAGTGGGAGATATCTGACATATTCAAAAGATCCAAGTCAATAAAGTTATTGGTGAAAATGAAAAATGTGTCCTTTATTTTACAGCAAAAACAAAACAGACTTTTTGGTCTGGTATACATACCTGTATTTACCAAATATATACCTATGTCTGGCATGTGTTGTTCCTTCCGTTTCTTCTGGGGAGTTCTATTTATGCTTCAAAACCAACTCTACCTAGATGGTTCTGACACCCCCCTAACCATTCCCAGTTATTATTCTCCTCTGTATTACTGTTTTACTTTGTACACAATTTTACTGCTACCCTTACAACCCTCTATTACAGTGACTCTCTTTATAGCTCTACAAGACTATTTCCCCTACTAAATTAGTGAGCTACTTCAGAGTGGGAATTGCTCAATATATCAGAACTCAAAACTTGGTTCAACTGAATTTAAATTAAGATACAAAGATGCATTAGAGAGAATCTAACCTGCAGAACCTAATAACATCTAGTTCAAAAACCACCACCAGTAGGTAGGTTTTGACTGAAGTATATAAACTGTAAGAAGGTTAGTAGTTAAGGGCAACAATAAAATATACAACAGTCAGAAAAAAAAATTTATAACTTTCAGATGTAAGAAACATCCAAACATGTAAGAATTTTTATGAATTTATTTGAACCAAACTAACAATTACCAGACAGCAAAATATCAACAGACTGAGAAGATGCTCCAGAGAATGACAGTTCTGCACCTGATTTATATATCATAATCAAAGGAGAAGACACAAAGCAGTTACGCAAAACTCCTTGGTGACAGATTAGAGAGGTGGGAGAAAGCAAAGCAAGGAAATCTCTGAGACAGGATGAAGAGTAAAAGGCATAGACAAATACTTTACATTGGTGGGTATGGGATAGTTGAAAATTAACATTTATGGCACATAGAGATGTTATGTGGGAAAACAACGATGAATTCTCTGGTCCCAAGCTCTGGTGGGCGACTGTGTCCTGAGGGGTACGGCAATGGCAAACTGGATTAGTCTGACATTCTAAAGGTATGTTATCGTGGATGCCAAAAGACAATAGACAGGCTCAGTTAAGGTTAAGATTGACCTCTGTCAAGAAAGATACCGGCCTAGGACTACCCACCATGACTCACTTTTAGTTAGGAAGTTTTAATTTCAGACCATCCATGTGGTTACTTTAGGTCTCTGAGTTTGTAACGTCGCTATGCAGTCCTCCCGAGTTTGTCGGTTTAGTGCGTGGCCCCTTTTTTGTCTACAGAATCTTATTTCATTCGTTTTAAACCTACATGGTCTACAAATGTGTGCATGTTTCTTACATTGATGTTTGATTTAAAAACCCTTATTTGTCCTGAGTGGTGTGACTCAGCTGGTTGAGTGTCAACAGCAAAGTGAAAGATCACCAGTTCAATTTCCAATCAGGGAACATGCCTAGGTTGCAAGTTAGCATAAGGGAAGCAGCTAATGGATGTTTCTCTCCAGTACTGATGCTTCTCTCCCTCTCCCTCCCTCCCCCTCTCTCTAAAAGATAAGTAAAATTTAAGAACCCTTATTCTGTACCTACTACATGCAAGATAAAGATATTAACACTGTCGAATGTAAAAAGAAGTTTTACAATGCAGTAGAAAGATTAAATTATCAAATTATTTTAATAAAGGTAGAAAACATGTGACAATTTGGTAAGAAAATTAAGAACAGATGAGAAGGGTCTTAGAAATTTGAACTTTACTCTGAAGAATAAGAGATTTGGGATATGTCAACTGGAATAATACAATTTAATGTGCTTCTCAAATGTACTATGTTTAGCTTATCTTCTACTACCTAGCATTTTCTGTCTAAACTGTCAATAAATCTAACTGCTATATTCAACACATGTCCCAGGTTGAACGAATGCTCCAAACCCTCTCCAGTGTATGGTTGTGGATAAACGCCTTTAAAGAAACAAACGGAACTGCAAGAATTGCCATCTGTGCAGTCTGAGGATTTAACAGAGGGGATGTTCCCAACTGTATTTAAAAATGAGGCCCTCTTTCATTAAGTGTCCGTCATCTGCTCTAGGTCTCACACTTCTCATGGGATGGGATGCTTCACCCTTTCTTTCGTCAAGAACTGTGGCAGCTGCCAGTGGCTGCCAACGCGAGTAACCGGATGCGAAGTCACAGGACTTCAGAGAAGCCCCAGGAGTGTGGAGGGTAGAGTTGAAAAGAGCAGCAACCAAAAATCAGGCGTCCCAAGAAACAAGGTAGGCGAGGCCAGCATCCAGATGCCAAGGGGCCGAGCGGAGGGGAGTGGTCACGTCCGGAAAACTTTCTGCAAAGTGACAGGTTGAGTCCACCACCTGGGCCCACGTGCGGCGCAGGACAGCCTTACAGCCCCACAATCCGACCCACCCCGACTCCTTACCGTCCTGCAAAAGCTCCCGGACTGTCACTCCAGCCGCCCGGGATCCCAGAGCCCCATGGCCAACGAAAGCGATGCCTCCCTCGCTACCTTCCATGTTGGCAGGTACCAGAAGTGATGACGTTAGCGGCGGACAGCCCCTCCCATGTAGTGACGCAAAATCCCGGCGCCGCCCGTTCGCCCCGCCCACGGCTTCGGACCTGCCTGGAGTGCTGATTTAATAGGTAGCAGGTGGCAGGATTCTGGCCTAGAGCAGCGTTTGTCCCAGAGCAGGCGGGCGCCGAGGGTTTAGCCCACCCGGGAATCCGAAGCCGTGGGGCCGTCGCTTTCTGCCGTCTCTCGCCGCTCCACTGGGGCTTGAGTGATTCCAGGGCCGAAAAGGTGGGCACCGGAACTTGGCCGCAGCAGTTATCGCTAAAGCAAGTATTTATCCTAAGAACAGGGGCTTCTTGGTGACCAGAGAGGAAGGAGAGGGTTTGTGGGTGTTTCGCTTGCGTTCCACGGGCCCAGCTGGTGGGAGTTAGTTATCCAACTTTCTCTGTCCCACGCCTTTGATTATCAATTCTGGGGTAAAGGCTGGCGGGAAACGATCTGGAAGAAAGTTCCCGGGGATGAATAGTGAGAATTAGGGAGAGCCGAAAGTCAATGAAGAATGAAGTTGTAGACTCAGCATCCAGATGCTACAGTGGGAATGTAGACTCAGCCTCTGTCCTCTCTCCCATGAGATCAGGACCTGCTTTTTTACTTCATCTACGTTTCAGCCACGTGCTGTGAATGATGCCATACTTCTTCATATTACAAACTGATGGATTTTTCCATATCTTAACTAACAGTACTTTAGCTGTAAAATCAAGTTCTCATCGTCGTCTCCTCTGCTAGATCTGCATTATTCATTACCCTAGATATCTCCCAAGCTAGATGCTAAATAATTAACAGGTCAGTCACGTATGCAAGAAGGTTAATTTAAGCATTTCTTCATAAGAAAGCAATACAACCTTTCCTTTATGTACTCAGGGATCCCAATTCAGAGCTATGTGGTTCTCTTGATTCTGCTAAGTGTTTCAGAAAGTGCAGTAATGGTATTTACCCTGTGCTAAATGCTTTTCTAAGTACTTTATAAATGCATTTAATACTTAAAACAGCTCAAGTGACCAACTCTCATGATACACTACATTATCCTTTTTGTTTGTCTCAGGTTTCTCCCTAATATAATTTGGTCTCAATCATGGTGTGAATAGGATTGAGGGCTCGGAATGGAGGCCACACAAATTGAGGTTACACAATTGCCAAGAGCAGTGTGCTTAGACTCAGGTTTCACTATCCGTAATACATAAAATTTTAAATAATTCTTCAATGTTAATAAGCAGTATCTTTGAAATGTGAAATTTATTTTTCTTCCTTTGGCATTTACATTGAAAATTTTTAGAAAACTTACATAGTATTTACTCATTCGATGAAGAGTTTTGAACCCCTATACCTACCAACATGAGTTTACAAACAGTCTCAAGTCTCAATCCATATCCTATCCCAAAGGAGCTAATAGGTAAGGGAGAGACATTTAACTATGCAGTTGAAGCAGGTGCTTTGTAGTATATGGATTTATTTTCCCCTATGCTTCGTTGCACATTGAAATAACCTAGATAGCTCTAAAAGTCACTGATGCCGGCGTCCTAAGCCCAAAGATAAACATTTAATTGGTCAGGAATATGGGTGAGGCATCCTGATTCTTAAAAGCTCCCCATATTGTGCTCATTTACAAGTTGAGAGCTACTGATTTATGAATTTATTAAGCAAAATTACAAGAGTGAATATGAATAAAATTGTTCCTGCAAAAGTCACTAATGACCTAGTTGTCATTGCACACTTTTTAGTCTTAACTCTTCTGTGATGTTAAGATGCTTATCCCCTCCCTCCTTTGTAATCCCCTCCCCTCTCTTGGTTTTCAAATATGTCTTCAGGTCTCTTCCCAGCTCCAGAGTTCATCTACATCTCCTTTGCATTCTTTTTCTCTTTTACTTAAATGTTGGTGTTTTGAAGGATCTCTTGCAAGGTAAGGCATCCTTAAGTGTCATCTGTGTTTGTAGATTCAATTTATTATCTAAAGGTTAAAGACTCAATTTATATCTTTAGCTTGTTCCTGAGCACTATATCTATATGACCAATTATGAAGCATCACCATCTGAAAATCTATCCCATGAGCACTTCAAGTTCATTGTGCTCAAATGTGAACTCATGTTTCCCTGCCAAAATCTGTTTCTCCTTCTGGTTCTTTATCTCATTGATTCAAATTGCCATCCATCCAGAATTCTTTCTTCTTGTCTAACATGCACTGTCATAAAGTGGTTTCCACCTTCTAAATATTTTGCCAGTTTATTGTTGTTTCTAAATAGCTCCTAAATTTGTTCTCTTTTCTATATTCTCCAGAGTCCCAGATCAGACACTTATACATGGCCTGATCTACTACTATAATGGCCTCCTTACTGATATTTTGCCAACATACCTACGCCTTCCAGTGAAGTCTTTCTAAATCAGAAATCTGATCTTGTCATTTCCCTGCTAAAAATTTTCAGTTACAACTAGTAACAAGGAGAGACAGCTTGTATAAAAATCTATGGTGCACGCATAGAAATGGGTTACATTCATATGTTAGCATGTTGAGTACTTATGTAAAAATCTCCCATGGAGGAGAAAAACTGGTTAAGAACCAAGGGCCTACCTCAGCGATTTTCAACCAGAGTGCCAAAAGAATTTTAAGAACATGTGATGCCTGACTATTTAGTCAGGAGCTCTGACCTCTTTTCCCTTACACTGTCAAATTTTAAAAAAAAAGTGGGCCCTGGCTAGTGTAGGTCAGTGGATTGAGTGCGGGCTGCGAAACCACAGTGTCGCAGGTTTGATTCCCAGTCAGGGTACATGCCTGGGTTGCAGGCCATGACCCCCAGCAACCGCACATTGATGTTTTTCTCTCTCTCTCTCTATCTCCCTCCCTTTCCTCTCTAAAAATAAATAAATAAAATCTTTAAAAAAAAGTGACAATAGCCAATGCAACAATAGCCATCTGATATAAATGAATCGAAATTATACCTATTCTTCTTTGTCAGATCAGCAAAAAATACAGTCAAACCTCGCTTTTAGGTCTTGAACATCTCTAGTCCCGAGCATTCTCAAGTTCTCAAATAGCATTACAAAATAAATTAAGTTCGAGAACGGAAGTTCCACTGTTTTGGGGTTTTCTTTTCCTTTGGTGCACTGCAAGATTTTAATAATTCATGTATGACATGAGATGAAAAAGGTTGAAAATCAGTGCCTTGCATTGTATAATCTAAAACACTCTTAACCTGGTATGTAAGGTCCATTACTATCTAGGCCCTCTTACTCTCTAGTTCATTTAGAACTCAAACAACACTAAACCACTAATGGTTCATTGAAAACATCAAGCACTTTCAAGCATCTGGTCTTATATGTGTTGTTGTCTGTGTCTGGACACTTCCCCCAACTCCCACATAGTTACAGCTCAAGCTTTCCTTCCTGTGTTGATGACTTCCTCACTTCTCGAGACAATTACATAGTGGTTAAATTGTGAGTGTGTGCCTGTGTGTTTCTGAGCTATTGTTTTGTGCATTCTAATATGTTTTTAAGGACATAGGAAATGTATTTTCATCTGTATTTCCAACATCTACCAGGAACTTAATATTTGTTGAATGAATAAATACACACCCATGCCCTCAAAAAACTCATGAAGAGATAGATAGGTATTATTATACTCTATAAAAATAATTGTAAATACACATGATGACATTACAGAGTAATGGGTGTAGTGGGTAAATAAGATCAACTCTGGGGTTAAAAAAAGACTGTCAGGAGGGGGGATTATGCGTATATACAGAGAGGGGGAATGAAGATGTGCTTAACAATTAAAGGTACCACTTGGTTAACACACTTGTGGGAGATAGAGAAGGAGAGAAAACCCTCGATTTCTGACTTGAGTGAGTAGGGGTAGACAGTGATGGTATAACCAAGATATGAAATGTAAGAGAGAAGAAACAGGTTTGACTCATGAAAAGAACTATTTTGTTATTTGTACTTTATATATGTTACTTATATCATTCTAATGAATCTTTATTATAAAAAAGATAATAAAGGTCAAGATGGTAGCATAGGTGTGGTACTCACCTCCTCCCACAACCACATCAAAATACCACTAAACTGCAAAACAACCATCATTAAGGACTGCCTAAAATCCAGCTGAATGGAAGCCCTATAAATAGTGAATTAAAGAACAAGCCACATCAAGACTGATAGGAGGAATGGAGATATGCACAGACTGGCCACATACCCATGTGTGGCAGATGAAAATTAGGAGGGATATTGGCTACAGAGCTACTCCAAGGAGTATGAGGTCCCAGCTCCACACCAAGCCCCCCAGCCCAAGGTTTCAGTGCCAGAAAGAGAAGTCCCCATAACTTCTGGCTGTAAAAACCAGTGGGGATGGAGGCTGAGAGAGACAGAGGGACATTAGAGTCCCGGGCAGTTCCTTTTAAAGGGTCCATGCACAGACTTACTCAAAATGACTCCATGTGAGCTCCAGCCCTGGGCAACAATTTGAAAGGCACCAGACACATACAGAGAGGAAATCAGTTACCTGGCATCAGGGCAAAAACTGGGTGCACGGAAGCAGCCATCTCTCAAACAGAAGTGCTAGCAGAAGCCGTTGTTCCTTTGATGAGCCCGCCCCCACACAAAACCAGCAGGCAGCCATATCTGAGATTCCATCAACCTGGCTAACACTGTTTGCCCCACACTGGTGATTCCCCAAGGGTCCACCCCACCCAGCTTTCAGACTGACCCAAGCTGTTTCCAGTGGCTTTTTCACACAAATAGCCTGTCTTGGCTCAGCCTGCAGACTTAACTAAAATCTCTCAGACAAGCAGCATCTGGCCTCAGTGTGCCCTATACCTCTTGCTAAGTGGCCCCAGGCTTGGCAAGAGTAGCAGCCAGCCTTGGTTTGCAGCTTGGCCTCACCTGTGCACCTCCAAGCTCAGCACAAGTGGCAGCCTTTTGCAGATCTCTTTGTAGCTAATGCTGGCTGGCCCTGGCCAAAACACAGATGGCAACTGAGCTTGGCCTACACCTCCTTGGAGGCCCAGAGCCAGTGCACCAGTGGACAGCTTCAGATCACTTGAAGCACCACCACCCAACCACCTGCACAAGTGACACACTCAAGGGATGGACTCAGCAAGCACGAGAGCACCACTGAAGTTAAGTCCTGCTCTGTGGAGTGGGCCCCTGCACAGCTGATCCTCCCTAGTATTTGCAGGTCAGTGTTTGGTGGTTGCAGGCAGTTCCTCTTGCAGCCCACCTACCTGGGGGTAAATCTTTCCCACTGATGTGCCAACAACAATCAAGGCTTAACTGCAACAGGAGGGTGTACGCAGCCCAAAGGAGGTGCACCTTGAGTTCTTAGCTTGTGTGATTAGGAAGGCCATGTCACTAAACCCCACACCCACTACATTAGGCCACCCTACCAAGCATGGGAAACAGTTCTACCTAATATATGGAAATGAATACAGGGAGGCAGCCAAAATGAAGGGACAAAGAACAGAACAGAACAAAACTCAAAGAATTAAACAGAATGGAAACAAACAATTTACATGATGCAGAGTTTTAAATACTGGTTATAAGAATGTTCAAGGAACATAATGAGAAAATCAACAGCATAAAAAAAGGACCAGTCAGAAATGAAGGATACACTTAACTGAAATGAAGACTAATTTACAGGGAATCAACAGTAGAGGAGATAAAGCCAAAGATCAAATCAGTGATTTGGAATATAAGGAAGCAAAAAACACCTAATCAGAGCAGCAAAAAGAAAAAAGAATCTTCCCCCAAAATAAGGATAATGTAAGGAGCCTCTAGGACAGCTTCAAGCATACCAACATTTGCATCATGGGTGTGCCAGAAAAAGAGACAGCAAGAAACTGAAACCCTATCTGAAAAAATAATGCTAGAAAACTTCCCTAACCTGGTGAAGGAAAGAAACATGCAAGTCCCAGAAGCACAAAGAATCCCAAACAAGGTGAACTCAAAGAGGCCCACAATAAGACACATCATAATTACAATGCCAAAGGTTAAAGACAAAGAGAGAATCTTAAAAGCAGCAGGAGAAAAGCACTTAATTATCAACAGCGGAGCTCCCATAAAACTCAGCTGATGTCTGGACAGAAACTTCACAGGCCAGAAAGGACTGGCAAGAAGCAGTCAAAGGGATGAAAAACAAAGACCTACAATTAAGATTACTCTACCCAGCAAAGCTGTCATTTAGAATCAAAGGAAAGATAAAGAGCTTCCCAGACAGGAAAAAACTACAGGAGTTCATCACTACCAAACCAGTATTATATGAAATGTTCTTTAAAAAGAAAAAAAAAATAGATCAAATATTTGAACAGTAAAATGGCAATAAATACATATCTATCAACAGTTGAATCTAAAAAACAAAATAGCCCTGGCCAGGTGGCTCAGTTGGTTGGAGCATTGTCTCCTACACCAAAAAGTTGCAGGTTTGATCCCTGGTTGAGACACATACGAGAGGCAACCGATTGATAATTCTTTCAAATCAATGTTCTGTTTCTTTCTCTCTCTCCCTGACTCCCTCCCTCCCTCCCTCTGTCCCTTCCTCTCTCTCTCTCAAATCTATTAAAAATAAGAAGAAATTAAAATAAAAAACAAGTGAAATGGTAACAGACTCATATATGGAACATTTTGATGGTCACCAGATAGGAGGGGTTAGGGGAGATGTGTGAAAAAGTGAAAGGATTAAGAAGTACAAATTGGTTGTCACAGAGTACTCATGGGGCTGGAAAGTACAGCATAGGGAATATAGTCAATAAAATTCTAACAACTATTGGTGGTGTCAGATGGGTACAAGATTTATCAGGATATTCACTTAATTATGTAATGTCTAATCACTGGGATGTAGACCTGAAACTAATATGATAATGTATATCAACTGTAATTGAAACATAACAGGTAATTTTTAAAAAGATAATGAGAAGATGCTAATAACTTTGTCCAAATTTTTATTAAGTTGGGCTTATTGAACAGTGATTAGTAAAGCTAGTTTATCATATTCTAACTGTACATTCCACCTAAGAAAATTAAAGTAATTGGTTTATATTTAGGTTATATCTGTACTTTCAGGATTAGCTAAATAAAACTTGCATGTTCATCAAGTCAACCTTTCTAAAGTTGGCCCATATCTGTTTCTAAGTTACTAAGGCCAAAAACTGAAATATGAAAAGAAGCTGACACTATGAAGTTAAAAAATTTTAAGTGTAGTAGCAACTGTAAAATACTACTAACTGCCTAATTTAATCATTTGTACCTCTTTGGGCAGAAAAGTAATTTACCAGGCAATTATATATTTTTCATGAAATTTTCACTAGACAATACTACATTTAAATTTTTAAGAATAAGGGTTTTTTTTTTCTTTTGCCTTGTGATTTAGGTACAAGGAATAGAATTTGAGAATAAGAATAAACATTAAACATACCAGTCTATCTTTTGAAATGCTAACTACTTAAAGTTGTACAATTAATGCCATTTAAATTTCTTGGATAAAATAAGGTATTTCAAAGTGCCAGGAATACATTTACAATATATGAAATGATACCAGTCAAATTTCCTGGTTTATCATTGCCAAAATTTTAAATTAAAAAATAACATGAAAAGTTATGATAGGGTATACTATGAAAGAAATCTTGTAGTTTTCCACTTCTTGGTCATTTACTAATTTGAGCAGAATATGTTACTATAATGAGTTAAGTATATAATTTGAAACAGTGTTTGATATGAACAAGAATAATCTGTACAGAACATAAACATAATTTCCCATTGCGCTAAAAACTATCAGTGAAGAATGCTGGTGGGAGAGGGGGTGCAGGGAGGAGGGGAATAAAGGGGAGAAAAAATGAGACAACTGTAATAGCATAATGAATAAAATATATTTAAAAAATAAAAAAATAAAAATAAAAATAAACTATCAGTGACTTGTAGAGGCAGAATTTTGTGGTATCACATTTGATACTGTGAAAAGAAGTTAAGAAGATTGCTGATCCTGCCCTGGCCCATGTGGCTCCATTGGAACATCATCCTATACACCAAAAGGTTGTAGGTTCAATTTCCAGTCTGGGCACATACCTAGGTTGTGGGTATGGAAGACAACTCATCAATGTTTCTCTCTCACGATAATGTTGCCCACCTCTACCTCTCTCTCTCCTTCCCTCCCTCTCTGCCTCCCTTCCTTCCTTCCTTCCTCTCTCTCTCCCTTTCTCTCTTCCTTCCACTCTCTCTCTAAAAGCAATGAAAATGAAAAAATATCCTCAGTCCCTGACTCATGTGGCTCAGTTGGTTGGGCATCAATCCACAAAATGAAACGTTGCCAGTTCGATTCCTGGTCAGGCACGTGCTGGTTGCAGGTTTGTCCCCAGTGGGGCACATATGAGAGGCAGCCAGGCAGTGTTTCTCTCTCATCTATGTTTCTTTCCCTCTCTTTCTCCCTTCCCCTCTTTATAAAGATAAATAAATAAAATCTTTAAGAAAACAAAAAGGATTTTTTAAATGTTCTCAGGTGAAGATAAAAAAGGAAAGCTTTCCTATCCCACAGGCCTAATGAAAAATGTATGGAATTGTTAGAATGATAGGAATTCACGTAATGGAAAGTAACTTTTCTCTATGTAAACTGATTGATTTTTTTTTTCAGATTTGAAACAAACCTGTGTCTATGAAGAATGACTGTGTACAAACCACAGTATGTCAAGAAAGAAAAAAAGATCCAATAGAAATGTTTCATTCTGGGCAGCTGGTAAAAGTCTCTGCCCCAATGGTTCGATATTCAAAGTAGGTATTGTTAAATGGTGATTTCCTTTTTGTGCTCTGGCGTCTTGCCACATGGCATCTTCAAACACTGAGCTTTGGGATCTGTACTTGGCTTGGGCCACTTGCCAAGTATATATGTGGCACTGAGTAAATAATTAACTTCTCCAAGCTTAATTTTTAGATCTATAAAAATGGTAGTGCTTACAGCTCCCACCTATAAAGATATGATGGATGTTAAATAAATATGAACATTCATGCACAGGTTTCTGTGTGAGCATAAGTCTTCATTTAATCTAGGACTGTTCCCCAGGATTGCAATTGCTGGGTCATGTGATAGTTATATATATTTACTTTTTTAAGAAACTGCTGGACTTTTCTAGGGTGGCTGCACTGTTTTATGCTCCAACCAACAATATATGAGGGATCTGGTTTCCTCTCCTCCTGCTCACCAACTTTTCATAATGTCATTGTATTTTAGCACTGCTGATAGGTTTGCAGTAATATTTCATGGTTTTTTGATTCCTACTTCCTGTGTGTCTAATGACATTGAACATCTTTTCATGTTCTTCTTTGCCATTTGTGTATTATTGAAGAAATGTTTCTTTATGTCTTTTGCTAATATTCTAATTGTTTGCTTTTTTATTATTGAGTTGGTTTTTTAATTTTTTTAATTGTGGTAAGATACATGTAACTTAAAATTTACTGTTTTAAACATTAAGTGTATGATTCAGTACTATGAAGTACATTCATACTGTTTTGCATCCAATCACTTTTCATCTTACAAAACTGCACTTCTATACCCATTAAATAGTAACCCCCCCATTCCCTATTGCCCCAGCTTCTGGCAACCTCCACTTTCTCCCTCTATGAATTTGACTTGTCTATATATAAAACTTCATAGAAGTAGAATTTTATCACGTTTGTTTTTTTGAGACCAGCTTATTTCACTTAGCATAATATCTTCAAGGTTCATCTATGTCTTAGCATGTATCAGAATTTCCTCTTTAAGGCTGAATGATATTTCATTGTATGTGTATGCCACATTTTGTTTATTCATTTATTAATGAACACTTGGGTTACCATAGTTTGGGCAAAAGCCAAACTATAGTAAAAGTTTGCTGCTATCAATATGGATGTATAAATACCTCTTTGAGACCGTGTTTTTAATTCTTCAGGGTATTTGCCCAGAAGTGGAATTGCTGGGTCATATGGAAATTTTATTTTTAGATTTAGAGGAAACTCCATATTGTTTTTCATAGTGGCTGTACCATTTTGGATTCCCGCTTGCAGTGCACAGGAGTCTGATGTATCACCAATGTTTTGTTTTTCTTTTTGTTTTAATGATACTCATCCTAATGGATATGAAGTAGTATTTCACTGTAGTATCAGCTGTGGGACCTTTCGTGGGTGCTCTTTATCAAGTTAAGAAAGATCCCTTCTATTCCTGTTTTTCTGCATTTTTTTATCATGAATGAGTTCATGATAAAATGAGTTCATGAATGAGTTCTTCAAATGTTTTTTCTGCATCAATTGATGATTTTTTTCTTTAGCCTGTTGATATAGTGGATTACATTGATTCTGAGTATTGAATCAATGAGTATTGATTTAAAAACAGTATCTGTTTTTATTTTTTTCTGACACCACTACAGCAGGGGAGATATAAGGTACTACTTCATCACAATCAGGTGGAGGAGGAAACCCAGTTCCCACACTTGGCCTACTTTCACAGTCTGAGGGCAGGGGTCTCCTCGTTACTGTGGAGCAGGGGTGAGAGTTCCAGCTCCCCATGGAATGGGTGGCCTGGTAACTACTGGGCAATGATGAAAGTGCTGGCTCTTCACCGTGCACACTCTGATACTACTCCTAGTGTGGAGAGAAGGGTGCCTCACTGCTGCTGGGTCGGTGTGGGAATCCAGGCTCCCCTTGAAGTCTCCACTGATGTCCCCAAGAGACACATCATTACTTGCAAGCAGAGATTAAAGTCCTAACTGCCTTCCTGGCCTTTTCTGATACTGCCTTGGAGGGGTGTTAGAGAACATTGTTACAGCCTTGGAATGGTAGAAATCTAGGCTCCCTGCAACCTTTGTGGAGGTGGAACCATAACTTTTCTTTTTCCTGAGTGTTTGGTTATAGTAGAGCTGCTTTTTAAAGTTTTCTGTTTTGTTAGGCTGCCCCTTCCCTGACTGTTGGTTAGAGAGAGCAAACTTTTGTTGGGGCTGTTTTGTCTGTACCCATTGCTGGCTTCTTGAGCCCCAGGTCTGGGTTCTTTGAGGCAAAAACAAAACCCAGGGAAGTCACTATTTTTATTCCTCAGGTCCCAAGGTCACTGTCTTACTCTCTTCTCTCCATCTTTCAGAGTTTTCTTATCTTCATTTTACATATAACATACAGGATTTTCAGTTACACTAAGCACAAAGTGCAAGGAAAAGTACATCTCCATCTTCCCATGGGCAGAACTTTTCTCTAATATTTAATAATTAACTGAATTAAACTTGGAAGTACATATGATTGTGGTGATTTCTAAATGCCTAATTAAAGTCTTACCCATTTACAGGTTGGCTTTTAGAACACTAGTCAGAAAGTACAGTTGTGATCTGTGCTATACACCAATGATAGTTGCTGCTGATTTTGTCAGATCTGTGAAAGCCAGAGACAATGAATTTACCACAAACCAAGGTATGTGAAACTCAAAGTTTGCTGACTTGATAGAATTTAAAAAGGAAAAAGAACTCAACCATCTTGTCTAATCAGAGACAACAAATTCCGAGATTTTAAAGTATTTTAGTTTTTTTATGTGTTTAATGTAAGTCTGTTTTTAAGTATCTTTTTGCTGAGTGTCTTCAAACTTTGGATGGCATACAAAGTGTAAGGTTAGCCTTCCCTGTGGCCCCCTTCTCACCTGGACTGTTCGATTAGATTCCTATCACAGTGCCCCCAGTCTTGTCTCATTGCAGACTATCCCCCAAACAGCCCAAAGTGACCTTTCTAAAATGTAAATTTGATCACGTCTCTTAGATCTCTCATTGCCTAAAGCGGTGATTCTTAAAATGAGCTCCCGACCAGGAGCGTCACCATCATGTGGAAATCTGTGAGAACTGGAAATTCCCAGGCTCTACTTCGGGCCGACTGAATCAGAAACTCTGGGTATGTGGTCCAGCCATCTGTTTTAAAATGCCCTCCAGATGATTCTAAGCTTGCTAAAGATTGAGAACCACTGACCTAAAGAGTAAAATTCCAGCACTTGTGAATAATATATAACATTATTCATGATCTAGTCCTAAATATATCTGCAGCTTTTTCTTTCATTAGTTTTTCTCCATAGCCCACTGACTTTATTATTCACAAATACTAAGTTATTTAAAGTCCTTGAACATGCCCTATTCATACTTCTCTACCTAGAACATCCTTCTCAGTCATGCCAATCTCCTATGTCCCCATTTCTCTGCCAAATGACCGTTAATGCTTCTTAATCCAG